>NC_135497.1:35708331-36045784 GCF_052857255.1 Amblyomma americanum | reverse complement strand
GCCACGACTGTTTAGTTATGCTTTTGCCGTGAGGGGCGTGTCGCGGGGCGTTTTTTTCTTCTTGTTCTTAGGTTTACATGGTATATCCTGGCTTCCCCAGTGTCCGCTCAAGAAATGAGGACCAGCAAAGATCAGCCCTCGCTTTTTTGCTGCCTTCATTTTGTTTATTGTAAGTTGCGCATATACCCTCGCGTATGTAAGAACGAATACGCACAAAATAATCAAAAGGACACGATGCTGGTTTAGTCTGTGTGCTCTGTGTAACAGTTGAAGTAAAATACGCGAAGTGCATGCATTTCGAATTGGCCAGGTAGTAATGCACGATCAGCACGTCGATCGCAACAAGGGGAATCCTTATTGTTCTTAGTAGGAAGAATTTCATCGAGTTAGTTCCACAAGAACAAAAAATACAAGGTGCAAAAGCAAACGCGGTTCAAAAGCGCGTGAGACTGCCGTTAACGCGAATGGTTGCTTCCATGCGCCGGGGCAGAGAATCGTGCACAGATTGTACAAACTCGCGGTATCGCTTAATGCGGTCCCATTCAGCTGCAACAGCGAGGCACAATGCTTCTTTGCTTGTTGCACCCAAGTTCATATATGCCAAGTTGGATTTCAGAAATCCCCACACATTTTGTATAATGTTGAAGTCCGCGCCCTTTGGCATCCATTGCAGCTGTCGACCTCCTCACTCTTCTAGAAAGTCTTGGACGACTTTAGCTTTGTGGACGGGGCTGTGGTCCTGCTAAAGCCAGTAAAAGCCATCTTTAAAGGGCCCGTCCAGGGCGAACGGGACGAGGTAGCTCTCAAGGACATTTGCAGTATTACGCCGCGTTAATCTTCGCTCGAAGCTACACAAGTGGGGCCGGTCCATCTCTGCAGACGGCTCCCCAAACATTCACAGCCGTGCCACCGCTGCTAAGCACATTGTGCAAGTACCCGGGCTGATACCTACGTGCAAACAAAAACAAAACGTTATCGTTAGAAATGTGGGCAAGCGCCCCTCTAAAACTCGTTTTGCTGACGTGCAGACGTGATCCTTAGCGTCCATACAAAGGCCTCTGGAACAAATTCCCAAATGCCCACTCAAGCATTGCACACAGAAAAACAGCATCCGGATTATCACCCTTATCGCTCCGCCGTGGCATTGCCAGCCTGTCTTTATTTCACAAATTGTTCCACAGCCCTATGCACATCCCACCTTATAATCTTCGCCCAGAACGCATATCTCATCGCACCAGCCATCACCTTCAAGTTTTTGTCCTCGGTCACGCACCGTCACTTTTTCGAATTCCTTCTCGCTTCGTGCAGCCGCAGGCTGGAACGGCCTTCCAAACAACGTTGCCATCATCACTTGCCCAAGTCTTTTCGCTAAAAATGTAAAAACTTTCTTGCTGTTGTGAATT
This sequence comes from Amblyomma americanum, assembly GCF_052857255.1. Lineage (NCBI taxonomy): Eukaryota > Metazoa > Arthropoda > Arachnida > Ixodida > Ixodidae > Amblyomma > Amblyomma americanum. The sequence continues at coordinate 36,044,381 of NC_135497.1, read as the reverse complement.
TGTGCTTTTAATTCTTTCCACCCCATATGCAAAACCCCCTTTTTTGGGACCTTTAATATAATAAAATGAAATGAAAGTATTCACCCACGTAGAAAATATAGCACTGGCAATTGCAAAGCGTGATATCATTAAGAGAATGTGGTTAAATCTTACCGGCAGTTGCACGGGGGCCATACCCGGCGCTGTTGACCCATCTTGAGATTACAGTGGACTCATCAATAGATATGACCTCACCCCAATCGACTACCGACCATTCTTCGTGGGCTCGCACAAAGCCCAGTCGAGCGTGCTTCTGCTGATCTGTTAAGTAAAGTAGGGTTTCTGAGCGACCACGCATCCGCTCAGTCCTGCCTCATGCAAGTGTCGGCGGATTGTAGCCACACTGATGTTCAGAGATAGGGTCTCTCGAATTTCTCGCGTACTCGAATGGATCAGCCACCACCGCTGCCACGATGAGTTCGTCGACTTCTGTCGATGTGGATCGTGGTCTTCCTGAACTTTGGGCATCTTCAACGCGGGCATCCTCATCTCGATATGCCTGCAAATCCTATTCACTGCGCCGATCGATTGGCCAACTCGGCGACTTATAGTGTGCTGAGGAACACCTTCAATTGGAGAGGCGAATTATGCTGCGCCGTTCATCTTCAGGTATTCTGGACAGCATCGCGTTTCGAGGAAACGGTGCAATCAATCCCTCCAACCTGAGCACAAGAAATAAAACGGGTGCTCCACAGCACGCCGCTCACGGCAAAAACGTAAACAGTCGTGGCATTGCTCGCTTCTGAGTATTATCAAACGGCTCGAAACTCTCATCAAACAAATTGCAGGTAGCGCCGGAGAAATCCTTAGTGTCTCATTTGAAGAGCAACAAGCATCTGTTCGAGCCGTCAAAAGTGATGACCGTAAACGCTCCAGATAATGGTCTGTTCGTACCGCGCGCTGCTTGTTGGAAACCGAGCTACTCAATTACCAGAGCCAGCGTTAGAAAGCGCTGCATCACGGTTTCCCACACTCTCGCACTTTCCATTTACTTTTGACTTCACCTGTATGTCTTGTCTGCCCCATTTTGTATTTCCCATAATCACGAGAGTCAAAGTAACGCCCGTTTCGCCGGCGTGCCAGATGCTAAGCGTTCACAGAGACTCGCTTTATTCTTGCGACGCGCGAGCTACAGCTCGGCAGTTACCTCGTTGGCGTTGCTCCGCCACCCCTCCCTCTCTCCCTCCCTTCACGCGGATACGCGTCCATATAAAGTTTTGCTGTGCCTTTTTAAGATTTGGGCGCACCTCTGCGAGATGATTACTCCGGCTGTCGAGGTTCGGGGGATGCTCTACTTTCGATTTCAACGCGACTATCTTCCCGCCGGCGGTCGCCGGTAGCGCACGCCGCCTCGGAGGTCGATAGCCGGTCTAATCGGCTGGCACAGGCGTGTTCCAAGCTTAAAAGTCGTATCAAGAGACTATGCCGACGCGTATTCGCGTATCGGATCGTGGTACGCCAAGCATGCCGAGCCACGCGCGTTACCGACGGCCGTAGCTTGCGCATAATCGCATTGGAGCTGAAAGCAGAGTGGACAGGGCTTTTTCCCGGCTCATTTGCCAGCCAGAGTTTTTGAACAGTTCTTCCAAACATACGGTGCCGTCAGCAGGAGAGACCAGTGGTGCGTTGACGTGGCGTTGGAGATGTTTCATCTTTTTAATGCACCAAGGAATTTACATGCATGCATCAGTGGCATGTGACTGCTGTACAGTTGGAAGTACCAATTGTTAGTACAGGTGGTGCAGTGTCCTGCCCTTGTGATCAATGTTTTTTTTTTTTGCAGACTACAATCTGCTTTTTTTATTTTTGAGGTGCTCTAGGTTTGGCGAGACTGCACCAATGGGCCGGAGCTCACAAGCTTGCAACCCAGCTCTACTTGCAGTCAAAGTTTTTGTGATGTTCCATTCTGAGTTGCTGCTCTCATTGTGTATTAAATTGTGTATACATGAAACTGCTGCCTAACTCTCCATTCCTGGAACTTCTGAACTCTGGAGGGACAAGGAAGATTGCTGTCCATACCCTCCAGAAATCTTAACCAGTAGACACAATGAGACCCATACACCATTAAAACTACAAAACAATTAGGAAACCAGTAGCCTATGAGATTGCTGACAGCTATGGGTGTGTGAGCGTACTGGTCTTATAGGCCTTTTGGTATCTACCAAACACTATTTCAAAGAGTGCACATTTTGCGACGGCCCGACCTGTGCAGGCACGGTGCTGCCGTGCGCGCATCACCTCGTGTGGACATGTCCTCTGCGCACACAGTTGAAATCGAGATGGTAGCTAGGTTTTTCATACTCGGTTCAACTCGAAACAGCTGTCTTATCGCCACTGCAGGACAAAAACGTACCCCAGTTCTCTCCCTCCAATTATCGCTGTCCGCCGCGGCCACAGTATTCCAGGCAGCTCTTTGAACTCGTGCTCGTCCAAGTCCATTTTCTTCTTAATTTCCAAATTTTTGCCCTCATTAGCATTGCTCTCTGTCTCAAGGTGACGTCTGCTATTTTCCTTTTTATAGCATGCTGCGTTATTCTAAATCATGTAGTGTGTGTACCAGTTGCTCTGAATATTGGAATAATGTTAGGATGTTGAATTTTAATGGCGCAAGGGCAGCTTTGGCCTAAGAGCACCATAGCAAGAGGCATTTTTCTTTCCACAAAGCAGGGTCAGAGACCCTTTCTTTAAGCATTTCACCTCTGTGAACCAGAGCACCAGGCCAGGGTAAAGCTTTCAAAGTGGTGGAAATTTCATAAGTGGGGACACATGTAGTGGGGTATTGGACAAGGGCGTCTTGCAAGAGGTACCATCTGGCGGAAGGGACCATTTGGAACTTGCTGGTTTAAGAAATCATTGGAAATTTCGGTTGGAACCGAGTGATTTTTTCAGACAATTCCAATCGGTTAAGGTTTATGTTTACGGGTTTAATGTCCCAAAGCGACTCAGGCTATGAAGAATGCCGTAGTGTAGGGCTCCGGAAAATTTTGTCCACCTGTGGTTCCTTAACGTGCACTGACAGCGTGCAGTGCATGGGCCTCTAGCGTTTCGAAAACCTCTATCGAACTGCGACCACCATGGCCAGGGTCGAACCCGCGTCTTTCAAACCAGCAGCCGAGCACCGTAACGAATGAGCCGAGGTTCAAATTGGGTTTTGAAATTGGTTCCAGTTATGCCTTTAATCACCTTACATATTATTAAGGTGCAAAAGGAAAACTTATTTGTGAGGACTGCAGGGCAGCGCCCAGCTCGGTACCAACATTTTCACAGGAGAATGGAAACTGAGAATTGTATATGCTGTCATGGAAATGAAGGCACGCTCACAAGAAACATACTGTAGTCGGGCACTAATAACATACTAGCTGCATGTATGCATCCAAAGAGCACACTTCTGTCCCATATACAGGGCGTTTCACCTAGGACTTTACACAATTTAAAAAAAAAAAGGCCTTTTGAGTTAGATGAGCGCTTTCTTCTTGATGGCATCGTCAGCTGTGTAGTACATCAGAAAACAGCTGAAAGGTGCTAACAAGCAGGCTGGTTAACTAATCTTGAATAGTTAACTTTTTAACTATCATAGTTAGGCTCCTTATTTATTGAGAAGCATGTGGCCCACCGTAAGTAATATCCATATCTCTTTTTAGGATTTCGAAGACGCGGTAGCCCTCGGCACTGTGTCCCGACAAAGTTTTGCTACATCGCGCCAAAATGCATGCGCTTTCGAGAAGTTTGCGGACAAAAAGATCTCTTCAGTGGTCGTGATTCGTCGAAACAGCCGAAATTTTTTGGGCCACAGCGCTGAGGGTAACTGTATTTTCGAAATTCTAAAAACTGACATGGATATTACTTACGGTGGGCTACACGCCTCTTAGAGGAGGCTCACAATTGACGTTACAAAGTTAACTGTTCAATATTAGTTAACCAACCTGGTAGATGGCATGTCTTAACTGTATTCTAATGATGCCAAAAGCAGCGCTCCTCTAACTCAAAAAGCCTAAAATAAAAATTGTGTATTCTTGTGTGAAATACCCTGTATATACCCCACTAATGAGACTCCTGTAGAGAGGTCAGAATTTTGATGCCTTTGACATATATAACGGAACGGAAGATTTCGTTCACTGCTGTGTGAAGCACCTTGGTGGGCCTTAGACCACTGTTGCGCATTGCTGTTTCAGTAGTAATAGTAGTGCCCTTAGCTATTGTACATCATAAGGAGGCGAGTTATTGCCACCTTCCAGGGATTTTGAGTGCTGGGAGTGACGTAAGTTGCAATATGTGGCCCAGAAGCAAACCCAATGGCATGTAAGCTTTTGAAAAGGACAGCACACCATGGTGTAGATTTCAGCACTCACTATATTTCTCAGCATACAGGCAGTGGGTTTCAAAAAACTCTTTGGATGTCTTTAAAAGTTCCTCGTGGGACATTCCTTGCTGTAAGTGCTTAATGTGCAGCACAGTACTCTCAAACACCGTGGCGGCGTCCGTGCTGCGATCCAAACTCGGCACCAGAGTTGTGAGGGTGTCGCAAGCGCTCTTAATCCGGGCTCGTCGCTTTCGTTCTACATCGTTATGGCGCGCTCGTCTGTCTTCTGGTACTTCTGCGCTAGACGCGCTGCTTGCTTCCGGTGATGTGCCTTGCTCATGACTTGTGGACGTGGTAGTATCGTCGACGCCGTCCAGGTTTAGGTAGACCGTATCCGCTTCGTAAACAACGTCAAATGTCGGGTCCATCGCCGCAGTACCGGGACCTTCGGCACCAGTCTTGCCCAGGAGCTGTAGTACGTGCGCTGCACCAAACTGATCAATATACAGCAGTTGCTGCTGGCTGTCCATCGTGAAATTTTGCACGTGCACTGAACGAAGCCTCTCCGCCTCCCTTTTGCTGCTGCCGTTGTGGTGTGCTGCTGCTGCTTCAGCTTCCGGTTCTCACCAAAGTGGAGTGCTAGAAATGTGATTAGTTCCGGTCGGCGTCCTGGCGGTCGCTGATCGCAACTGCTTGGTGAAATCCCCTTTGCAGATCTTGCGATAGTCATGGCGCAAATGGCTTTTCTGGCACTGACGTGAAACTGCTCTAGCAAACAAAAAAAAAACCATAGGGAAATTTATTGGTCTTATATCTTCGTTAGTATTGGTGCTAGAGTTTATTTTCGGGTTGTATCTGCATTTGTACTGGACCAAAACAGAAACCGACACTATATATATCGATATGTCTTATAGGCTATGGTACTAACTGTATCGGTCTATGGGCTGAATATGAAAAACATTAGACCAATACAGAATCCAGTGCACCTTATCGACTGATTCATATTCGCCGCATAGACCAATACCTATTTGTCCATGGGACTGACATGCACTAGTCAATGGGCCCTACAAAAACAGTCGGTTGGTGGTTCTAGTTGTTTTTCATTGCTTCGATCATCATTCATCTCAGGCTCTGATCTCAAAATCAACACATGCCGATCCCATGGCGCTTACGAGGCATTGCAGTAACGTAAAATATTTGCCACATTAAGAATAAAGCACGCTGAGGCATACAGAAAAACTGCCGCCTGAAGTTCCAGAGGATCCGGCGCGCAACGCTCTCAAACTACGTTTGAGTTTGACGCCACAAGCCGCGGAGAACGCGATGCCGGCAGCGGAGAGAGAGGACGATCGCTCGCATCAGGGAAGTTACTTTCTCTCTCCTCAAGGCTGCAAGACAGCAAACAAGAAAGAAAAATGACCACCAGTGGTGGTTGCCCGCATGCCGACCCTCCAAGGTAGGACCATATGAGTATGGCGATAAGTATTTTTTTTCTTCTCTGTTACGGTCTAGTGGCCAAAACCGCAATCTGATACCACAGTGATATTTTAGTGTTACTAACATACTCGTTTTCAGTTGTCGACTGAGTATTATGCAGAATTTAGCGAACTGGTAGCGAAAACGTAGTCGAAAGCCGGCAACATTGGGTAAGTTTGATTGTTTTTTTTTTAGCTTTCATGTGCGCGCGTCAGCTGTTCGGTTTGTTGCGGTGTGCGCTGCCGTGAATTCAAAGTTCTGCAAGACGCTTCTCGTGGATATCAACATTCCAGCGCTAGTTCGGCTTTTAGTGAGGTCCGTATGCATTAGTTACAACCGCAGGCTGCGGTTTGTATTCTTTTTTGCGCTGCGGCGTTGCGTTGCTAACGGCCGTAGCCACGCGAACAAATGAATTTGAATCGCGCGTTATGATGAAATTAATGTGGGGGAGAGTTTTAATATTTTAGGCACGATTTCTTATTAGGAGTATTTAAGGTTTTTAACCTTAATTTTTCTTTCTACTGTGCTGCTATCTCTGTTCCTCAAGTGGCAAGTCGTGCCCCGGCGGCTCAGCTCGGCAGATTGTACAGGTGCAGTCAAAAGCAAATGGAAGGCGCGAGAGCATGGCAAACCGTGTCGCAACGCTTTTTAAAGGCGGCTCTTAACTGATTAACTCGGTCGCCAGCGAGCAGCGCGCGCTATCAGCCGACCCTTATCTGGAGCGTACGGCCATCGCTTTTGGAAGCTCGAACGGATGCTTGTTGCTTTTCAAATACGGCACCACGGATTTCTTTGGCCCTACCTGCGAAGTATTTGAAGAGCGATTTGCGCCGTATGATTGTACTCAGCAGCGAGCACTGCCACGACTGTTTAGTTATGCTTTTGCCGTGAGGGGCGTGTCGCGGTGTGTTTTTTTCTTCTTGTTCTTAGGTTTACATGGTATATCCTGGCTTCCCCAGTGTCCGCTCAAGAAATGAGGAACAGCAAAGATCAGCCCTCGCTTTTTTGCTGCCTTCATTTTGTTTATTGTAAGTTGCGCATATACCCTCGCGTATGTAAGAACGAATACGCACAAAATAATCAAAAGGACACGATGCTGGTTTAGTCTGTGTGCTCTGTGTAACAGTTGAAGTAAAATACGCGAAGTGCATGCATTTCGAATTGGCCAGGTAGTAATGCACGATCAGCACGTCGATCGCAACAAGGGGAATCCTTATTGTTCTTAGTAGGAAGAATTTCATCGAGGTAGTTCCACAAGAACAAAAAATACAAGGTGCAAAAGCAAACGCGGTTCAAAAGCGCGTGAGACTGCCGTTAACGCGAATGGTTGCTTCCATGCGCCGGGGCAGAGAATCGTGCACAGATTGTACAAACTCGCGGTATCGCTTAATGCGGTCCCATTCAGCTGCAACAGCGAGGCACAATGCTTGTTTGCTTGTTGCACCCAAGTTATATGCCAAGTTGGATTTCAGAAATCCCCACACATTTTGTATAATGTTGAAGTCCGCGCCCTTTGGCATCCATTGCAGCTGTCGACCTCCTCACTCTTCTAGAAAGTCTTGGACGACTTTATCTTTGTGGACGGGGCTGTGGTCCTGCTAAAGCCAGTAAAAGCCATCTTTAAAGGGCCCGTCCAGGGCGAACGGGACGAGGTAGCTCTCAAGGACATTTGCAGTATTACGCCGCGTTAATCTTCGCTCGAAGCTACACAAGTGGGGCCGGTCCATCTCTGCAGACGGCTCCCCAAACATTCACAGCCGTGCCACCGCTGCTAAGCACATTGTGCAAGTACCCGGGCTGATACCTACGTGCAAACAAAAACAAAACGTTATCGTTAGAAATGTGGGCAAGCGCCCCTCTAAAACTCGTTTTGCTGACGTGCAGACGTGATCCTTAGTGTCCAGACAAAGGCCTCTGGAACAAATTCCCAAATGCCCACTCAAGCATTGCACACAGAAAAACAGCATCCGGATTATCACCCTTATCGCTCCGCCGTGGCATTGCCAGCCTGTCTTTATTTCACAAATTGTTCCACAGCCCTATGCACATCCCACCTTATAATCTTCGCCCAGAACGCATATCTCATCGCACCAGCCATCACCTTCAAGTTTTTGTCCTCGGTCACGCACCGTCACTTTTTCGAATTCCTTCTCGCTTCGTGCAGCCGCAGGCTGGAACGGCCTTCCAAACAACGTTGCCATCATCACTTGCCCAAGTCTTTTCGCTAAAAATGTAAAAACTTTCTTGCTGTTGTGAATTTGTGCTTTTAATTCTTTCCACCCCATATGTAAAACCCCCTTTTTTGGGACCTTTAATATAATAAAATGAAATGAAAGTATTCACCCACGTAGAAAATATAGCACTGGCAATTGCAAAGCGTGATATCATTAAGAGAATGTGGTTAAATCTTACCGGCAGTTGCACGGGGGCCATACCCGGCGCTGTTGACCCATCTTGAGATTACAGTGGACTCATCAATAGATATGACCTCACCCCAATCGACTACCGACCATTCTTCGTGGGCTCGCACAAAGCCCAGTCGAGCGTGCTTCTGCTGATCTGTTAAGTAAAGTAGGGTTTCTGAGCGACCACGCATCCGCTCAGTCCTGCCTCATGCAAGCGTCGGCGGATTGTAGCCACACTGATGTTCAGAGATAGGGTCTCTCGAATTTCTCGCGTACTCGAATGGATCAGCCACCACCGCTGCCACGATGAGTTCGTCGACTTCTGTCGATGTGGATCGTGGTCTTCCTGAACTTTGGGCATCTTCAACGCGGGCATCCTCATCTCGATATGCCTGCAAATCCTATTCACTGCGCCGATCGATCGGCCAACTCGGCGACTTATAGTGTGCTGAGGAACACCTTCAATTGGAGAGGCGAATTATGCTGCGCCGTTCATCTTCAGGTATTCTGGACAGCATCGCGTTTCGAGGAAACGGTGCAATCAATCCCTCCAACCTGAGCACAAGAAATAAAACGGGTGCTCCACAGCACGCCGCTCACGGCAAAAACGTAAACAGTCGTGGCATTGCTCGCTTCTGAGTATTATCAAACGGCTCGAAACTCTCATCAAACAAATTGCAGGTAGCGCCGGAGAAATCCTTAGTGTCTCATTTGAAAAGCAACAAGCATCTGTTCGAGCCGTCAAAAGTGATGACCGTAAACGCTCCAGATAATGGTCTGTTCGTACCGCGCGCTGCTTGTTGGAAACCGAGCTACTCAATTACCAGAGCCAGCGTTAGAAAGCGCTGCATCACGGTTTCCCACACTCTCGCACTTTCCATTTACTTTTGACTTCACCTGTATGTCTTGTCTGCCCCATTTTGTATTTCCCATAATCACGAGAGTCAAAGTAACGCCCGTTTCGCCGGCGTGCCAGATGCTAAGCGTTCACAGAGACTCGCTTTATTCTTGCGACGCGCGAGCTACAGCTCGGCAGTTACCTCGTTGGCGTTGCTCCGCCACCCCTCCCTCTCTCCCTCCCTTCACGCGGATACGCGTCCATATAAAGTTTTGCTGTGCCTTTTTAAGATTTGGGCGCACCTCTGCGAGATGATTACTCCGGCTGTCGAGGTTCGGGGGATGCTCTACTTTCGATTTCAACGCGACTATCTTCCCGCCGGCGGTCGCCGGTAGCGCACGCCGCCTCGGAGGTCGATAGCCGGTCTAATCGGCTGGCACAGGCGTGTTCCAAGCTTAAAAGTCGTATCAAGAGACTATGCCGACGCGTATTCGCGTATCGGATCGTGGTACGCCAAGCATGCCGAGCCACGCGCGTTACCGACGGCCGTAGCTTGCGCATAATCGCATTGGAGCTGAAAGCAGAGTGGACAGGGCTTTTTCCCGGCTCATTTGCCTGCCAGAGTTTTTGAACAGTTCTTCCAAACATACGGTGCCGTCAGCAGGAGAGACCAGTGGTGCGTTGACGTGGCGTTGGAGATGTTTCATCTTTTTAATGCACCAAGGAATTTACATGCATGCATCAGTGGCATGTGACTGCTGTACAGTTGGAAGTACCAATTGTTAGTACAGGTGGTGCAGTGTCCTGCCCTTGTGATCAATGTTTTTTTTTTTTTGCAGACTACAATCTGCTTTTTTTATTTTTGAGGTGCTCTAGGTTTGGCGAGACTGCACCAATGGGCCGGAGCTCACAAGCTTGCAACCCAGCTCTACTTGCAGTCAAAGTTTTTGTGATGTTCCATTCTGAGTTGCTGCTCTCATTGTGTATTAAATTGTGTATACATGAAACTGCTGCCTAACTCTCCATTCCTGGAACTTCTGAACTCTGGAGGGACAAGGAAGATTGCTGTCCATACCCTCCAGAAATCTGAACCAGTAGACACAATGAGACCCATACACCATTAAAACTACAAAACAATTAGGAAACCAGTAGCCTATGAGATTGCTGACAGCTATGGGTGTGTGAGCGTACTGGTCTTATAGGCCTTTTGGTATCTACCAAACACTATTTCAAAGAGTGCACATTTTGCGACGGCCCGACCTGTGCAGGCACGGTGCTGCCGTGCGCGCATCACCTCGTGTGGACATGTCCTCTGCGCACACAGTTGAAATCGAGATGGTAGCTAGGTTTTTCATACTCGGTTCAACTCGAAACAGCTGTCTTATCGCCACTGCAGGACAAAAACGTACCCCAGTTCACTCCCTCCAATTATCGCTGTCCGCCGCGGCCACAGTATTCCTGGCAGCTCTTTGAACTCGTGCTCGTCCAAGTCCATTTTCTTCTTAATTTCCAAATTTTTGCCCTCATTAGCATTGCTCTCTGTCTCAAGGTGACGTCTGCTATTTTCCTTTTTATAGCATGCTGCGTTATTCTAAATCATGTAGTGTGTGTACCAGTTGCTCTGAATATTGGAATAATGTTAGGATGTTGAATTTTAATGGCGCAAGGGCAGCTTTGGCCTAAGAGCACCATAGCAAGAGGCATTTTTCTTTCCACAAAGCAGGGTCAGAGACCCTTTCTTTAAGCATTTCACCTCTGTGAACCAGAGCACCAGGCCAGGGTAAAGCTTTCAAAGTGGCGGAAATTTCATAAGTGGGGACACATGTAGTGGGGTATTGGACAGGGGCGTCTTGCAAGAGGTACCATCTGGCGGAAGGGACCATTTGGAACTTGCTGGATTAAGAAATCATTGGAAATTTCGGTTGGAACCGAGTGATTTTTTCAGACAATTCCAATCGGTTAAGGTTTATGTTTACGGGTTTAATGTCCCAAAGCGACTCAGGCTATGAAGAATGCCGTAGTGTAGGGCTCCGGAAAATTTTGTCCACCTGTGGTTCCTTAACGTGCACTGACAGCGTGCAGTGCATGGGCCTCTAGCGTTTCGAAAACCTCTATCGAACTGCGACCACCATGGCCAGGGTCGAACCCGCGTCTTTCAAACCAGCAGCCGAGCACCGTAACCAATGAGCCAAGGTTCAAATTGGGTTTTGAAATTGGTTCCAGTTATGCCTTTAATCACCTTACATATTATTAAGGTGCAAAAGGAAAACTTATTTGTGAGGACTGCAGGGCAGCGCCCAGCTCGGTACCAACATTTTCACAGGAGAATGGAAACTGAGAATTGTATATGCTGTCATGGAAATGAAGGCACGCTCACAAGAAACGTACTGTAGTCGGGCACTAATAACATACTAGCTGCATGTATGCATCCACAGAGCACACTTCTGTCCCATATACAGGGCGTTTCACCTAGGACTTTACACAATTTTAAAAAAAAAGGCCTTTTGAGTTAGATGAGCGCTTTCTTCTTGATGGCATCGTCAGCTGTGTAGTACATCAGTAAACAGCTGAAAGGTGCTAACAAGCAGGCTGGTTAACTAATCTTGAATAGTTAACTTTTTAACTATCATAGTTAGGCTCCTTATTTATTGAGAAGCATGTGGCCCACCGTAAGTAATATCCATATCTCTTTTTAGGATTTCGAAGACGCGGTAGCCCTCGGCACTGTGTCCCGACAAAGTTTTGCTACATCGCGCCAAAATGCATGCGCTTTCGAGAAGTTTGCGGACAAAAAGATCTCTTCAGTGGTCGTGATTCGTCGAAACAGCCGAAATTTTTTGGGCCACAGCGCTGAGGGTAACTGTATTTTCGAAATTCTAAAAACTGACATGGATATTACTTACGGTGGGCTACACGCCTTTTAGAGGAGGCTCACAATTGACGTTACAAAGTTAACTGTTCAATATTAGTTAACCAACCTGGTAGATGGCATGTCTTAACTGTATTCTAATGATGCCAAAAGCAGCGCTCCTCTAACTCAAAAAGCCTAAAAAAAATTGTGTATTCTTGTGTGAAATACCCTGTATATACCCCACTTATGAGACTCCTGTAGAGAGGTCAGAATTTTGATGCCTTTGACATATATAACGGAACGGAAGATTTCGTTCACTGCGGTGTGAAGCACCTTGGTGGGCCTTAGACCACTGTTGCGCATTGCTGTTTCAGTAGTAATAGTAGTGCCCTTAGCTATTGTACATCATAAGGAGGCGAGTTATTGCCACCTTCCAGGGATTTTGAGTGCTGGGAGTGACGTAAGTTGCAATATGTGGCCCAGAAGCAAACCCAATGGCATGTAAGCTTTTGAAAAGGACAGCACACCATGGTGTAGATTTCAGCACTCACTATATTTCTCAGCATACAGGCAGTGGGTTTCAAAAAACTCTTTGGATGTCTTTAAAAGTTCCTCGTGGGACATTCCTTGCTGTAAGTGCTTAATGTGCAGCACAGTACTCTCAAACACCGTGGCGGCGTCCGTGCTGCGATCCAAACTCGGCACCAGAGTTCTGAGGGTGTCGCAAGCGCTCTTAATCCGGGCTCGTCGCTTTCGTTCTACATCGTTATGGCGCGCTCGTCTGTCTTCTGGTACTTCTGCGCTAGACGCGCTGCTTGCTTCCGGTGATGTGCCTTGCTCATGACTTGTGGACGTGGTAGTATCGTCGACGCCGTCCAGGTTTAGGTAGACCGTATCCGCTTCGTAAACGACGTCAAATGTCGGGTCCATCGCCGCAGTACCGGGACCTTCGGCACCAGTCTTGCCCAGGGGCTGTAGTACGTGCGCTGCACCAAACTGATCAATATACAGCAGTTGCTGCTGGCTGTCCATCGTGAAATTTTGCACGTGCACTGAACGAAGCCTCTCCGCCTCCCTTTTGCTGCTGCCGTTGTGGTGTGCTGCTGCTGCTTCAGCTTCCGGTTCTCACCAAAGTGGAGTGCTAGAAATGTGATTAGTTCCGGTCGGCGTCCTGGCGGTCGCTGATCGCAACTGCTTGGTGAAATCCCCTTTGCAGATCTTGCGATAGTCATGGCGCAAATGGCTTTTCTGGCACTGACGTGAAACTGCTCTAGCAAACAAAAAAAAACCATAGGGAAATTTATTGGTCTTATATCTTCGTTAGTATTGGTGCTAGAGTTTATCTTCGGGTTGTATCTGCATTTGTACTGGACCAAAACAGAAACCGATACTATATATATCGATATGGCTTATAGGCTATGGTACTAACTGTATCGGTCTATGGGCTGAATATGAAAAACATTAGACCAATACAGAATCCAGTGCACCTTATCGACTGATTCATATTCGCCGCATAGACCAATACCTATTTGTCCATGGGACTGACATGCACTAGTCAATGGGCCCTACAAAAACAGTCGGTTGGTGGTTCTAGTTGTTTTTCATTGCTTCGATCATCATTCATCTCAGGCTCTGATCTCAAAATCAACACATGCCGATCCCATGGCGCTTACGAGGCATTGCAGTAACGTAAAATATTTGCCACATTAAGAATAAAGCACGCTGAGGCATACAGAAAAACTGCCGCCTGAAGTTCCAGAGGATCCGGCGCGCAACGCTCTCAAACTACGTTTGAGTTTGACGCCACAAGCCGCGGAGAACGCGGTGCCGGCAGCGGAGAGAGAGGACCATCGCTCGCATCTGGGAAGTTACTTTCTCTCTCCTCAAGGCTTAAGACAGCAAACAAGAAAGAAAAATGACCACCAGTGGTGGTTGCCCGCATGCCGACCCTCCAAGGTAGGACCATATGAGTATGGCGATAAGTATTTTTTTTCTTCTCTGTTACGGTCTAGTGGCCAAAACCGCAATCTGAGACCACAGTGATATTTTAGTGTTACTGACATACTCGTTTTCAGTTGTCGGCTGAGTATTATGCAGAATTTAGCGAACTGGTAGCGAAAACGTAGTCGAAAGCCGGCAACATTGGGTAAGTTTGATTGTTTGTTTTTTTAGCTTTCATGTGCGCGCGTCAGCTGTTCGGTTTGTTGCGGTGTGCGCTGCCGTGAATTCTAAGTTCTGCAAGACGCTTCTCGTGGATATCAACATTCCAGCGCTAGTTCGGCTTTTAGTGAGGTCCGTATGCATTAGTTACAACCGCAGGCTGCGGTTTGTATTCTTTTTTGCGCTGCGGCGTTGCGTTGCTAACGGCCGTAGCCACGCGAACAAATGAATTTGAATCGCGCGTTATGATGAAATTAATGTGGGGGAGAGTTTTAATATTTTAGGCACGATTTCTTATTAGGAGTATTTAAGGTTTTTAACCTTAATTTTTCTTTCTACTGTGCTGCTATCTCTGTTCCTCAAGTGGCAAGTAGTGCCCCGGCGGCTCAGCTCGGCAGATTGTACAGGTGCAGTCAAAAGCAAATGGAAGGCGCGAGAGCATGGCAAACCGTGTCGCAACGCTTTTTAAAGGCGGCTCTTAACTGATTAACTCGGTCGCCAGCGAGCAGCGCGCGCTATCAGCCGACCCTTATCTGGAGCGTACGGCCATCGCTTTTGGAAGCTCGAACGGATGCTTGTTGCTTTTCAAATGCGGCACCACGGATTTCTTTGGCCCTACCTGCGAAGTATTTGAAGAGTGATTTGCGCCGTATGATTGTACTCAGCAGCGAGCACTGCCACGACTGTTTAGTTATGCTTTTGCCGTGAGGGGCGTGTCGCGGGGCGTTTTTTTCTTCTTGTTCTTAGGTTTACATGGTATATCCTGGCTTCCCCAGTGTCCGCTCAAGAAATGAGGACCAGCAAAGATCAGCCCTCGCTTTTTTGCTGCCTTCATTTTGTTTATTGTAAGTTGCGCATATACCCTCGCGTATGTAAGAACGAATACGCACAAAATAATCAAAAGGACACGATGCTGGTTTAGTCTGTGTGCTCTGTGTAACAGTTGAAGTAAAATACGCGAAGTGCATGCATTTCGAATTGGCCAGGTAGTGTGACATTCCGTGTGTGCTGCGGGGATCCACGTTCGACGGCGCGGCGTGGACGGAGACCCGTGACAGCGGCATCATCAATTACCCAGCCATGCTCTTTGAGTGACGACCAGAAAAACCGGACCCGCCGCCGCCCCGGGGAAACAGGCTTTATCCTCCCCAATTTCCGGGCCACTGGGACAACATTCTTTCCCTCCTCCCCCCCCCCCCCCTTTGTCGTGGGCTATCGCCGGGAAGGCACCCACAGCTTCCCAGAAGGGCCGTGACGGACACCTGTCATGGCGGACAGGCAGTACTCGCCAAGAATGTGGAAAGACAGGCGCTAGTGAATTAGCTCCGAAGAGAGAGCCTGTGTATGCTCTCACTTGAGAGAGAGTGGTGGCGTTTTTGTTGTTTATTTAGTTTGTATTGTTAACAGACTCTGGGTTCGAGGCTAAGCCCAACCCAAGGGGGTTGTCCCCATCTCGCATGTTATTTTGGATTGGAGAATTGAGGCTTTGGGCGGGCCACTGGAAATGACCGCCCTTAGTCCTTTGTTAATCAAGTGCTTAAAAGCACATGTAAACGGATGCAGTCCAGTCTGAGCTGGGGCTCCATGCTTAGCATGTAATGTGATGCTACTTAGGCACTAACCTGCCCGGTCGATGAGTAATGAAGTGCAAAGTTTGTTCTGTTGTTATGCTCTGCTGTCATCATCTACAAGCTCGCCTCCTGTTCATCTTCCAAGCCGAACGACACTAGAGGAAGGGTTTGTGAACCATCCTCGAAGAAACGGACGACTATTGAAATTCTACTGCAAGCACGCTCAGGACGACATCGTTCGCCAAGAGGGCCTTCAGCGCTGAAGCCCGTCGGCGTGCAGCTTCTGCCAGCAACCGCTCGAGCCCAACTCCGGAGCCACTCCATCGCCCCCATGAAGTCGTCGGCACGTAAGCTCGGACGCCCCAGCCTCTGATGTATAATCTTACTCATGTGTAATTATTGAATATACCTGTTTGTTTAAACTGAGCCATACGGTGTCTCTTTGCCTCTCCGTCCCGTGTGGACCTGCGCATTATGGGGGTCATCACACTGGTGTCAGAAGTGGGGTCTCAAAAGCAAATGTCCTCTGAATGCTGTGACATTCATGACTTCAAAATTGTAATCAAAAGGGAATCACGGGTCTGATTGTGGGACTTTTACCCCCATTTGAGAGGCTTGAGGCACTGGAGGGCTTGAAAAAAAAAATGACTGTATCTGAGGGAGCTCCCACTCCACAGCCATCGCTCGGAGAAAGCATGCTGGCATTAGGAAGCGTCATTCCGACGTTTACGGGAGATAAGACAGGGGTTCCAATCTGCGATTTCTTTTCCATGCTAGAAGAGATTGGGAAAATGGGGGGATGGTCCGATGCTCAAATGCTGGGAATGGCGAGGTGTAAGATGGCAGGAGCTGCTCATGATTTTGCATGGCGAGACGAAAAAGTAAAATCCACAAAATCATTTGCGGAATTTAAGAAGCTCGCGTTTGAGCATTTTGACACTGAACCACGTCACGTGCGAGTACAAAGGTTCCGTGACGCCGGACAGATGGTAGGGGAGGACGTGCGAACGTTTGCGTCGCGGCTTCAGCGCTTAGCGCGCGATACGTTAAGCAGGGAGGAGGAAGGAGACCAGCTTAAGAAGAAATACGCGGAGGATATACTTAAAGAGGAAATGACCGCTTTGTTCGTGGCTGGTCTGCAAGACCCCGTGCGCCGGTTCGTGCTCTCGCGCAAGCCGAGCAATTTCGACCAAGCCGTGGAGGCCGCATTGGATGAGGAACGAAATGAGGCGTTAACGACAGCCGCAGCGAGAGTACGCGTCATAGAGAGAGCGGTGCTCAACCCTGAGGTTGCTCTCTTGACAGAGCGGTTAGATCGCTTGGAACAGCTGCTAACTCAGCAGGTAGAACGCCAGGTTGAAGCGCGCGCTCAACAGCGCCCATTCGCTGGAAACCGGAGACCGCCACAAAGCTACAGGCGCGGTATGCGAGATTTTGAAGAAATCGTATGCTTCGCTTGCCAGGGTCGCGGACACATCGCCAGGTTCTGCCAAAACGTGCGCCGTGGGGAGCCACAAAGAGAAGCAGGCGAGAAACGCCCTAAGCAAGCCTACAGCGGGGCTCCAGATACCGAGTCAAAAAACTAGTTAGTCCTCCCCAGCCTGAGGAGCGTGGGGAGGGAGCAGTAGATGATGAGGTGGTGGTAGTTTGTGTGGCCGACGAGGCATGCCCTGTTGTGCGTTGCAAGTTAAATGGTTGTTGTATGGAATTGTTGATAGATACGGGGTCAAAGGTGACATTGCTTAAGGAGAGCAGTTTTAACACGCTTCGAAGGAAGGGGGACCGCGAGGTGTTGGAAGCGTCTGGTGGTATGGCAACCAAATTTGTAGGCATAACGGGGGATCCTCTTGGCATAAGTGGACTCTACCGGTTACACTTCTCTCTCGGCGGAATTGCATTGGAGCACCCCTGCTACGTATGCCCGGACACGGTGTCTCTGCCAAACGGAGTGTCAGGTATATTAGGGCAGGATTTTTTGAGAAAAGGGAAGGTAGTAGTCTCATTCTCTGAGGAAGAGGTTAATGCGGGCGGCTCAAAAGTTCCGTTTTTGAACAGGAGAGGGGCTGAGATTCGCATTACCGATATTGCCACCCGTCAAACAGTGGGATCATTGGAGAAGGTATATTCGCGGGTTGCCGTCCGGCTGGTCGAGGAGGCGGTCGTCCTTCCTTGGTCGGAGCACATTTTGTACGCGTTTGTGCCTTCAGATGTAGAGAGCGGCGCCGTGGGAGTGCTTGAGCCGGTCGACTCTCTCAGCAATGGCCTGAAGGCAGCCGCGTGCCTCGTGACAGTTAATGACGCCCACAGAGTGCCCCTACGGGTGGTTAACTGTAGCCAGCAGCCACTGAGCCTTCCCAAGAACAAAACATTGGCTTTCTTCACCTCTGCGATAGAGCAACGTGAGCCCACCGATACGGTACTCGCAACTGTAGAGCATGCTAGTCCTTCGGCTGCTCCAAAGGTGTCGTTCGATCTTTCTCACGTAAAATCCAGGGAGAGGGAGGCTCTGGCTGGTTTGCTGAACGACTACTCGGAGGTATTCGCCGCGTCCAACCTGGATTTGGGCTGCTGTGGCGTTATAAAGCACAGGATAGAAACCGGCACTTCATCGCCCGTTTACCAGCGTGCGTACAGGATTCCTTACTCCCAACGTGAGGAGATGGAGCGGCAGGTGCAGGACCTGATTGATCGCGGCATTGTCGAACACTCAAAGTCACCCTGGGGAGCACCAGCACTATTGGTGGAAAAGCCAGATGGCTCGTATCGATTGGTAGTGGACTACCGCAAACTAAATGCCGTAACTCGCATCGATCCATACCCCATCCCCAATATACAGGAGACGCTTTCTCAGCTGGGCTCTGCCAGGTACTTCACGGTAGTGGACATGGCGGCGGGATTCTGGCAGATAGCAATGGATCCGGCAGATGCCGAGAAAACGGCATTCAACACGCCCTCAGGGCACTATGAATGGAAAAGAATGCCGATGGGTCTGGCCAACAGCCCTGCTGTCTGGCAGAGAACCGCTGATGTTATCCTGGCAGGTCTTCTGGGGAGGCTGTGCTTCGTGTATATGGATGACGTTATCATATACAGTGGCAGTTTTGATAACCATTTGCGCGATATTGAGCAGGTTTTGGTGCGACTAAGAGCAGCGGGTCTCAAACTGAAGCCCTCTAAGTGCCAATTCCTCAAAAACGAGGTGAAATACCTCGGGCACGTTGTTTCAGCTGACGGCGTGCGACCGGACCCTGAGAAACTAAGGTGTGTCTCGGATTTTCCATCCCCGACTAGCGTCCGCCAGGTCCGGCAGTTTCTCGGCCTGATCGGTTACTACCGAAGGCACATAGAGGAGTTCGCCAAGCTCGCTAAGCCGCTCACCGCCTTAACAGCCAAAAATGTCGCCTTTCGTTGGGACGAAAACGCGGAGAATGCTTTTGGGGCCCTGAAAAGGAAGCTAATGAGTGCACCGCTGTTACGCCACCCGGATTTTAGTTTGCCCTTCGTTATGGCCACAGATGCGTCAAAGTTCGCAGTTGGTGCCGTGCTATCTCAGGTTATCGAGGGCAAAGAACATCCCGTTGCTTTTGCTAGCCGACAGTTGAGCCCCACAGAGCAAAAGTACGGAGCTACGGAAAGGGAGTGCCTCGCCGTTGTCTGGGCAGTAAAGCACTTCAGATGCTACCTTTACGGCCGCAAATTCAAGCTAGTCACAGACTGCCATCCTCTGAAATGGGTGATGAGTGTCAGGGACCCTAGCTCGCGACTCGCTAGATGGAATCTACACCTGCAGGAATACTGCTTTGAAGTTGAGCACAAGTCAGGAAAGACACATCTGAATGCTGATGCACTCAGCCGCACAGCTGCCGTGGCAGCTATAGAAGAGTTTGTCCCCGTAGTCGACCCCGCCGAATTACGCACAGAGCAGTGCAAAGATCCTGACCTGAAGCGAATAATCGAAAGCTTAGAGGGCGCACCGTCTCATCCCGAACAGCTAGGTTATTTCATTGACAAAGACGGCACCCTGTGTCGGCGCACGAGGCCAACCAGGAAAGGGAGACCAGAGAAAACCGCTTGGGAGAGAGTCGTCATACCTCGGTCGTGGACAGAAAGGGTTCTTCGCGCGTTTCACGATGCGCCATGCGCCGGTCATTTTGGCGTAGCGAAGACACGCAGGCGTGTGGAGCGTTTGTACTTTTGGAGTGGCATGCGACAGGATGTTAGAGACTACTGTGCGAAGTGT
The DNA here is from genome assembly GCF_052857255.1 of Amblyomma americanum. Taxonomy (NCBI): domain Eukaryota; kingdom Metazoa; phylum Arthropoda; class Arachnida; order Ixodida; family Ixodidae; genus Amblyomma; species Amblyomma americanum. The sequence goes on along the minus strand of NC_135497.1, from coordinate 36,024,501 downwards.
CATTCCTGTCTCGAAAGAAAAACACCCAAGGGACGAAGACCAGCTCCAATTCAGCCGTTCCCTGAGGTTTCGGCTCCCTTCGAGCGGACAGGTATGGACATAATGGGCCCATTGCCCACGACCACTTCCGGAAACAAGTACATTTTAGTATTTGTCGACCACCTTTCAAAATACGCGGAAGCGGTAGCACTCCCAGATCAGAAGGCAGACACGGTTGCAAGAGCATTTGTCGAACAGATCGTGCTCCGACATGGACCCCCGAGGCAACTCTTGACAGATCGGGGAACGAACTTCGTGTCGCAGCTAATGAGGAGAGTTTGCGAGCTGCTTAAGATCGCTAAGAAGCAGACAACACCGTACCATCCGGCTTGCAACGGCGCGGTGGAGCGACTGAACCAAACCGTGGCCGGGTTCCTGTCGCATTTTGTTTCGCGCGACCAGCGGGACTGGGACTTGTGGCTCCCGTATGCAATGTTTGCCTACAATTCCGCAGCACACGAGAGCACGGGCGAATCGCCATTCTTTCTTCTCTACGGCCGAGACCCGGACCAGCCTAGTGAAGTGCCAGAGGGCCCCCGTCGTGTCCCATACGCTTCACTGGACGACTATAAGGTTGAGCTAGAATCGCGCTTGCAAGTGGCGAGGGACATCGCAAAGGAGTCCTTAAAGAAAGCGGCGAAGCGCAGGAAGGAGGTGCACGATCGCAGTGCTAAAGACGCGCCGTTTGATGTGGGGGACAGCGTGTACATTGAAAACTGCCAAAGGCAGATTGGGCTAGCTCGTAAGTTCCAGACGAAGTGGAGAGGACCGTGCGAGGTTGTCGAGAAGCTTTCTCCGGTAAACTTCAGAGTCCGAGACGTGAACCGGCGTTTGATAAGGATACACGCAAATCGCCTCAAGTCGGCACCGGTTCAGTATTCACGAAATGAGGAAAGGGAAAGCGCGGATTTTGATGGGGACAGAAGTGAAGCGGAGCGCGCAGATAGTTCGCAAGAAACGCCCTCTCCTGCATTTGTTCGGCAGGCGCCCGAGGTGACGGCCGGAATGCCACCGGATTTACTTCATGCATTGCTAGAAGAAGAAGCGCGCGAGGTTGCCGCGCAGATAACGCCAGGAGAGGCTCCTGCCACGAGCCCTCGCGAGTCCCAAAGCAGACAAAGGGGCACAGACTTACTTAGTATGACTCATGAAGGCCGATATCCGCTGCGAAATCGGAAAGCTAAGTCGGACTAATGGCGTAAACAGAGCGGAGTTGTGAACTGGTTAGAATTGTGTAATGCCGCAGCTCATAACATTGCTATGTGCTTATGTGTTAAGTTATCGGAGTTGGTAGTTAAACCTTTCTGTCATTAAGTAACACCTGCACAGGAGAGCATGCGGAGCGCATGCAGAACCTGCCCTACTTCCTTTCGTTATCTATATTTTTGTCTGTACCGTGATCGTGCTAGAAGTGGGAGCTCCTTTGTAACTGTGGTAAATTTATTTCGTCCAGTTTGGACTAGAAAGGAGAGGCTTGGGTGCTGAGTTTCATGTTTATCTGTAAAAGAAGATCAGTGCTGCCCCTGGAGACGCCAGTATTGACAGCGGAGGCATATGGTGTTGTGCAGTGGTGTTGAGTGCAGCGAAAAGTGTTTTGTCGGACGCACTGTGCGAGGCGATTCAGAAAGACAAGGGGAGCTGCGTGGACTCAAATGTTCGGAGAACATTCTTCTGGAGGGTGAGCGAGTGTGACATTCCGTGTGTGCTGCGGGGATCCACGTTCGACGGCGCGGCGTGGACGGAGACCCGTGACAGCGGCATCATCAATTACCCAGCCATGCTCTTTGAGTGACGACCAGAAAAACCGGACCCGCCGCCGCCCCGGGGAAACAGGCTTTATCCTCCCCAATTTCCGGGCCACTGGGACAACATTCTTTCCCTCCCCCCCCCCCCCCCCTTTGTCGTGGGCTATCGCCGGGAAGGCACCCACAGCTTCCCAGAAGGGCCGTGACGGACACCTGTCATGGCGGACAGGCAGTACTCGCCAAGAATGTGGAAAGACAGGCGCTAGTGAATTAGCTCCGAAGAGAGAGCCTGTGTATGCTCTCACTTGAGAGAGAGTGGTGGCGTTTTTGTTGTTTATTTAGTTTGTATTGTTAACAGACTCTGGGTTCGAGGCTAAGCCCAACCCAAGGGGGTTGTCCCCATCTCGCATGTTATTTTGGATTGGAGAATTGAGGCTTTGGGCGGGCCACTGGAAATGACCGCCCTTAGTCCTTTGTTAATCAAGTGCTTAAAAGCACATGTAAACGGATGCAGTCCAGTCTGAGCTGGGGCTCCATGCTTAGCATGTAATGTGATGCTACTTAGGCACTAACCTGCCCGGTCGATGAGTAATGAAGTGCAAAGTTTGTTCTGTTGTTATGCTCTGCTGTCATCATCTACAAGCTCGCCTCCTGTTCATCTTCCAAGCCGAACGACACTAGAGGAAGGGTTTGTGAACCATCCTCGAAGAAACGGACGACTATTGAAATTCTACTGCAAGCACGCTCAGGACGACATCGTTCGCCAAGAGGGCCTTCAGCGCCGAAGCCCGTCGGCGTGCAGCTTCTGCCAGCAACCGCTCGAGCCCAACTCCGGAGCCACTCCATCGCCCCCATGAAGTCGTCGGCACGTAAGCTCGGACGCCCCAGCCTCTGATGTATAATCTTACTCATGTGTAATTATTGAATATACCTGTTTGTTTAAACTGAGCCATACGGTGTCTCTTTGCCTCTCCGTCCTGTGTGGACCTGCGCATTATGGGGGTCATCACAGTAGTAATGCACGATCAGCACGTCGATCGCAACAAGGGGAATCCTTATTGTTCTTAGTAGGAAGAATTTCATCGAGGTAGTTCCACAAGAACAAAAAATACAAGGTGCAAAAGCAAACGCGGTTCAAAAGCGCGTGAGACTGCCGTTAACGCGAATGGTTGCTTCCATGCGCCGGGGCAGAGAATCGTGCACAGATTGTACAAACTCGCGGTATCGCTTAATGCGGTCCCATTCAGCTGCAACAGCGAGGCACAATGCTTCTTTGCTTGTTGCACCCAAGTTCATATATGCCAAGTTGGATTTCAGAAATCCCCACACATTTTGTATAATGTTGAAGTCCGCGCCCTTTGGCATCCATTGCAGCTGTCGACCTCCTCACTCTTCTAGAAAGTCTTGGACGACTTTAGCTTTGTGGACGGGGCTGTGGTCCTGCTAAAGCCAGTAAAAGCCATCTTTAAAGGGCCCGTCCAGGGCGAACGGGACGAGGTAGCTCTCAAGGACATTTGCAGTATTACGCCGCGTTAATCTTCGCTCGAAGCTACACAAGTGGGGCCGGTCCATCTCTGCAGACGGCTCCCCAAACATTCACAGCCGTGCCACCGCTGCTAAGCACATTGTGCAAGTACCCGGGCTGATACCTACGTGCAAACAAAAACAAAACGTTATCGTTAGAAATGTGGGCAAGCGCCCCTCTAAAACTCGTTTTGCTGACGTGCAGACGTGATCCTTAGCGTCCAGACAAAGGCCTCTGGAACAAATTCCCAAATGCCCACTCAAGCATTGCACACAGAAAAACAGCATCCGGATTATCACCCTTATCGCTCCGCCGTGGCATTGCCAGCCTGTCTTTATTTCACAAATTGTTCCACAGCCCTATGCACATCCCACCTTATAATCTTCGCCCAGAACGCATATCTCATCGCACCAGCCATCACCTTCAAGTTTTTGTCCTCGGTCACGCACCGTCACTTTTTCGAATTCCTTCTCGCTTCGTGCAGCCGCAGGCTGGAACGGCCTTCCAAACAACGTTGCCATCATCACTTGCCCAAGTCTTTTCGCTAAAAATGTAAAAACTTTCTTGCTGTTGTGAATTTGTGCTTTTAATTCTTTCCACCCCATATGCAAAACCCCCTATTTTGGGACCTTTAATATAATAAAATGAAATGAAAGTATTCACCCACGTAGAAAATATAGCACTGGCAATTGCAAAGCGTGATATCATTAAGAGAATGTGGTTAAATCTTACCGGCAGTTGCACGGGGGCCATACCCGGCGCTGTTGACCCATCTTGAGATTACAGTGGACTCATCAATAGATATGACCTCACCCCAATCGACTACCGACCATTCTTCGTGGGCTCGCACAAAGCCCAGTCGAGCGTGCTTCTGCTGATCTGTTAAGTAAAGTAGGGTTTCTGAGCGACCACGCATCCGCTCAGTCCTGCCTCATGCAAGTGTCGGCGGATTGTAGCCACACTGATGTTCAGAGATAGGGTCTCTCGAATTTCTCGCGTACTCGAATGGATCAGCCACCACCGCTGCCACGATGAGTTCGTCGACTTCTGTCGATGTGGATCGTGGTCTTCCTGAACTTTGGGCATCTTCAACGCGGGCATCCTCATCTCGATATGCCTGCAAATCCTATTCACTGCGCCGATCGATTGGCCAACTCGGCGACTTATAGTGTGCTGAGGAACACCTTCAATTGGAGAGGCGAATTATGCTGCGCCGTTCATCTTCAGGTATTCTGGACAGCATCGCGTTTCGAGGAAACGGTGCAATCAATCCCTCCAACCTGAGCACAAGAAATAAAACGGGTGCTCCACAGCACGCCGCTCACGGCAAAAACGTAAACAGTCGTGGCATTGCTCGCTTCTGAGTATTATCAAACGGCTCGAAACTCTCATCAAACAAATTGCAGGTAGCGCCGGAGAAATCCTTAGTGTCTCATTTGAAGAGCAACAAGCATCTGTTCGAGCCGTCAAAAGTGATGACCGTAAACGCTCCAGATAATGGTCTGTTCGTACCGCGCGCTGCTTGTTGGAAACCGAGCTACTCAATTACCAGAGCCAGCGTTAGAAAGCGCTGCATCACGGTTTCCCACACTCTCGCACTTTCCATTTACTTTTGACTTCACCTGTATGTCTTGTCTGCCCCATTTTGTATTTCCCATAATCACGAGAGTCAAAGTAACGCCCGTTTCGCCGGCGTGCCAGATGCTAAGCGTTCACAGAGACTCGCTTTATTCTTGCGACGCGCGAGCTACAGCTCGGCAGTTACCTCGTTGGCGTTGCTCCGCCACCCCTCCCTCTCTCCCTCCCTTCACGCGGATACGCGTCCATATAAAGTTTTGCTGTGCCTTTTTAAGATTTGGGCGCACCTCTGCGAGATGATTACTCCGGCTGTCGAGGTTCGGGGGATGCTCTACTTTCGATTTCAACGCGACTATCTTCCCGCCGGCGGTCGCCGGTAGCGCACGCCGCCTCGGAGGTCGATAGCCGGTCTAATCGGCTGGCACAGGCGTGTTCCAAGCTTAAAAGTCGTATCAAGAGACTATGCCGACGCGTATTCGCGTATCGGATCGTGGTACGCCAAGCATGCCGAGCCACGCGCGTTACCGACGGCCGTAGCTTGCGCATAATCGCATTGGAGCTGAAAGCAGAGTGGACAGGGCTTTTTCCCGGCTCATTTGCCAGCCAGAGTTTTTGAACAGTTCTTCCAAACATACGGTGCCGTCAGCAGGAGAGACCAGTGGTGCGTTGACGTGGCGTTGGAGATGTTTCATCTTTTTAATGCACCAAGGAATTTACATGCATGCATCAGTGGCATGTGACTGCTGTACAGTTGGAAGTACCAATTGTTAGTACAGGTGGTGCAGTGTCCTGCCCTTGTGATCAATGTTTTTTTTTTTTTTGCAGACTACAATCTGCTTTTTTTATTTTTGAGGTGCTCTAGGTTTGGCGAGACTGCACCAATGGGCCGGAGCTCACAAGCTTGCAACCCAGCTCTACTTGCAGTCAAAGTTTTTGTGATGTTCCATTCTGAGTTGCTGCTCTCATTGTGTATTAAATTGTGTATACATGAAACTGCTGCCTAACTCTCCATTCCTGGAACTTCTGAACTCTGGAGGGACAAGGAAGATTGCTGTCCATACCCTCCAGAAATCTGAACCAGTAGACACAATGAGACCCATACACCATTAAAACTACAAAACAATTAGGAAACCAGTAGCCTATGAGATTGCTGACAGCTATGGGTGTGTGAGCGTACTGGTCTTATAGGCCTTTTGGTATCTACCAAACACTATTTCAAAGAGTGCACATTTTGCGACGGCCCGACCTGTGCAGGCACGGTGCTGCCGTGCGCGCATCACCTCGTGTGGACATGTCCTCTGCGCACACAGTTGAAATCGAGATGGTAGCTAGGTTTTTCATACTCGGTTCAACTCGAAACAGCTGTCTTATCGCCACTGCAGGACAAAAACGTACCCCAGTTCTCTCCCTCCAATTATCGCTGTCCGCCGCGGCCACAGTATTCCAGGCAGCTCTTTGAACTCGTGCTCGTCCAAGTCCATTTTCTTCTTAATTTCCAAATTTTTGCCCTCATTAGCATTGCTCTCTGTCTCAAGGTGACGTCTGCTATTTTCCTTTTTATAGCATGCTGCGTTATTCTAAATCATGTAGTGTGTGTACAAGTTGCTCTGAATATTGGAATAATGTTAGGATGTTGAATTTTAATGGCGCAAGGGCAGCTTTGGCCTAAGAGCACCATAGCAAGAGGCATTTTTCTTTCCACAAAGCAGGGTCAGAGACCCTTTCTTTAAGCATTTCACCTCTGTGAACCAGAGCACCAGGCCAGGGTAAAGCTTTCAAAGTGGTGGAAATTTCATAAGTGGGGACACATGTAGTGGGGTATTGGACAGGGGCGTCTTGCAAGAGGTACCATCTGGCGGAAGGGACCATTTGGAACTTGCTGGTTTAAGAAATCATTGGAAATTTCGGTTGGAACCGAGTGATTTTTTCAGACAATTCCAATCGGTTAAGGTTTATGTTTATGGGTTTAATGTCCCAAAGCGACTCAGGCTATGAAGAATGCCGTAGTGTAGGGCTCCGGAAAATTTTGTCCACCTGTGGTTCCTTAACGTGCACTGACAGCGCGCAGTGCATGGGCCTCTAGCGTTTCGAAAACCTCTATCGAACTGCGACCACCATGGCCAGGGTCGAACCCGCGTCTTTCAAACCAGCAGCCGAGCACCGTAACCAATGAGCCAAGGTTCAAATTGGGTTTTGAAATTGGTTCCAGTTATGCCTTTAATCACCTTACATATTATTAAGGTGCAAAAGGAAAACTTATTTGTGAGGACTGCAGGGCAGCGCCCAGCTCGGTACCAACATTTTCACAGGAGAATGGAAACTGAGAATTGTATATGCTGTCATGGAAATGAAGGCACGCTCACAAGAAACATACTGTAGTCGGGCACTAATAACATACTAGCTGCATGTATGCATCCACAGAGCACACTTCTGTCCCATATACAGGGCGTTTCACCTAGGACTTTACACAATTTAAAAAAAAAAAGGCCTTTTGATTTAGATGAGCGCTTTCTTCTTGATGGCATCGTCAGCTGTGTAGTACATCAGAAAACAGCTGAAAGGTGCTGGTTAACTAATCTTGAATAGTTAACTTTTTAACTATCATAGTTAGGCTCCTTATTTATTGAGAAGCATGTGGCCCACCGTAAGTAATATCCATATCTGTTTTTAGGATTTCGAAGACGCGGTAGCCCTTGGCACTGTGTCCCGACAAAGTTTTGCTACATCGCGCCAAAATGCATGCGCTTTCGAGAAGTTTGCGGACAAAAAGATCTCTTCAGTGGTCGTGATTCGTCGAAACAGCCGAAATTTTTTGGGCCACAGCGCTGAGGGTAACTGTATTTTCGAAATTCTAAAAACTGACATGGATATTACTTACGGTGGGCTACACGCCTCTTAGAGGAGGCTCACAATTGACGTTACAAAGTTAACTGTTCAATATTAGTTAACCAACCTGGTAGATGGCATGTCTTAACTGTATTCTAATGATGCCAAAAGCAGCGCTCCTCTAACTCAAAAAGCCTAAAATAAAAATTGTGTATTCTTGTGTGAAATACCCTGTATATACCCCACTTATGAGACTCCTGTAGAGAGGTCAGAATTTTGATGCCTTTGACATATATAACGGAACGGAAGATTTCGTTCACTGCTGTGTGAAGCACCTTGGTGGGCCTTAGACCACTGTTGCGCATTGCTGTTTCAGTAGTAATAGTAGTGCCCTTAGCTAATGTACATCATAAGGAGGCGAGTTATTGCCACCTTCCAGGGATTTTGAGTGCTGGGAGTGACGTAAGTTGCAATATGTGGCCCAGAAGCAAACCCAATGGCATGTAAGCTTTTGAAAAGGACAGCACACCATGGTGTAGATTTCAGCACTCACTATATTTCTCAGCATACAGGCAGTGGGTTTCAAAAAACTCTTTGGATGTCTTTAAAAGTTCCTCGTGGGACATTCCTTGCTGTAAGTGCTTAATGTGCAGCACAGTACTCTCAAACACCGTGGCGGCGTCCGTGCTGCGATCCAAACTCGGCACCAGAGTTCTAAGGGTGTCGCAAGCGCTCTTAATCCGGGCTCGTCGCTTTCGTTCTACATCGTTATGGCGCGCTCGTCTGTCTTCTGGTACTTCTGCGCTAGACGCGCTGCTTGCTTCCGGTGATGTGCCTTGCTCATGACTTGTGGACGTGGTAGTATCGTCGACGCCGTCCAGGTTTAGGTAGACCGTATCCGCTTCGTAAACGACGTCAAATGTCGGATCCATCGCCGCAGTACCGGGACCTTCGGCACCAGTCTTGCCCAGGGGCTGTAGTACGTGCGCTGCACCAAACTGATCAATATACAGCAGTTGCTGCTGGCTGTCCATCGTGAAATTTTGCACGTGCACTGAACGAAGCCTCTCCGCCTCCCTTTTGCTGCTGCCGTTGTGGTGTGCTGCTGCTGCTTCAGCTTCCGGTTCTCACCAAAGTGGAGTGCTAGAAATGTGATTAGTTCCGGTCGGCGTCCTGGCGGTCGCTGATCGCAACTGCTTGGTGAAATCCCCTTTGCAGATCTTGCGATAGTCATGGCGCAAATGGCTTTTCTGGCACTGACGTGAAACTGCTCTAGCAAACAAAAAAAAAACCATAGGGAAATTTATTGGTCTTATATCTTCGTTAGTATTGGTGCTAGAGTTTATCTTCGGGTTGTATCTGCATTTGTACTGGACCAAAACAGAAACCGATACTATATATATCGATATGTCTTATAGGCTATGGTACTAACTGTATCGGTCTATGGGCTGAATATGAAAAAATTAGACCAATACAGAATCCAGTGCACCTTATCGACTGATTCATATTCGCCGCATAGACCAATACCTATTTGTCCATGGGACTGACATGCACTAGTCAATGGGCCCTACAAAAACAGTCGGTTGGTGGTTCTAGTTGTTTTTATTGCTTCGATCATCATTCATCTCAGGCTCTGATCTCAAAATCAACACATGCCGATCCCATGGCGCTTACGAGGCATTGCAGTAACGTAAAATATTTGCCACATTAAGAATAAAGCACGCTGAGGCATACAGAAAAACTGCCGCCTGAAGTTCCAGAGGATCCGGCGCGCAACGCTCTCAAACTACGTTTGAGTTTGACGCCACAAGCCGCGGAGAACGCGGTGCCGGCAGCGGAGAGAGAGGACCATCGCTCGCATCTGGGAAGCACGGTGTAAGAATACCATACTTGCACCGTGCTGGGAAGTTACTTTCTCTCTCCTCAAGGCTGCAAGACAGCAAACAAGAAAGAAAAATGACCACCAGTGGTGGTTGCCCGCATGCCGACCCTCCAAGGTAGGACCATATGAGTATGGCGATAAGTATTTTTTTTCTTCTCTGTTACGGTCTAGTGGCCAAAACCGCAATCTGAGACCACAGTGATATTTTAGTGTTACTAACATACTCGTTTTCAGTTGTCGACTGAGTATTATGCAGAATTTAGCGAACTGGTAGCGAAAACGTAGTCGCAAACCGGCAACATTGGGTAAGTTTGATTGTTTTTTTTTAAGCTTTCATGTGCGCGCGTCAGCTGTTCGGTTTGTTGAGGTGTGCGCTGCCGTGAATTCAAAGTTCTGCAAGACGCTTCTCTTGGATATCAACATTCCAGCGCTAGTTCGGCTTTTAGTGAGGTCCGTATGCATTAGTTACAACCGCAGGCTGCGGTTTGTATTCTTTTTTGCGCTGCGGCGTTGCGTTGCTAACGGCCGTAGCCACGCGAACAAATGAATTTGAATCGCGCGTTATGATGAAATTAATGTGGGGGAGAGTTTTAATATTTTAGGCACGATTTCTTATTAGGAGTATTTAAGGTTTTTAACCTTAATTTTTCTTTCTACTGTGCTGCTATCTCTGTTCCTCAAGTGGCAAAGAGTGCCCCGGCGGCTCAGCTCGGCAGATTGTACAGGTGCAGTCAAAAGCAAATGGAAGGCGCGAGAGCATGGCAAACCGTGTCGCAACGCTTTTTAAAGGCGGCTCTTAACTGATTAACTCGGTCGCCAGCGAGCAGCGCGCGCTATCAGCCGACCCTTATCTGGAGCGTACGGCCATCGCTTTTGGAAGCTCGAACGGATGCTTGTTGCTTTTCAAATACGGCACCACGGATTTCTTTGGCCCTACCTGCGAAGTATTTGAAGAGCGATTTGCGCCGTATGATTGTACTCAGCAGCGAGCACTGCCACGACTGTTTAGTTATGCTTTTGCCGTGAGGGGCGTGTCGCGGGGCGTTTTTTTCTTCTTGTTCTTAGGTTTACATGGTATATCCTGGCTTCCCCAGTGTCCGCTCAAGAAATGAGGACCAGCAAAGATCAGCCCTCGCTTTTTTGCTGCCTTCATTTTGTTTATTGTAAGTTGCGCATATACCCTCGCGTATGCAAAAACGAATACGCACAAAATAATCAAAAGGACACGATGCTGGTTTAGTCTGTGTGCTCTGTGTAACAGTTGAAGTAAAATACGCGAAGTGCATGCATTTCGAATTGGCCAGGTAGTAATGCACGATCAGCACGTCGATCGCAACAAGGGGAATCCTTATCGTTCTTAGTAGGAAGAATTTCATCGAGGTAGTTCCACAAGAACAAAAAATACAATGTGCAAAAGCAAACGCGGTTCAAAAGCGCGTGAGACTGCCGTTAACGCGAATGGTTGCTTCCATGCGCCGGGGCAGAGAATCGTGCACAGATTGTACAAACTCGCGGTATCGGTTAATGCGGTCCCATTCAGCTGCAACAGCGAGGCACAATGCTTCTTTGCTTGTTGCACCCAAGTTCATATATGCCAAGTTGGATTTCAGAAATCCCCACACATTTTGTATAATGTTGAAGTCCGCGCCCTTTGGCATCCATTGCAGCTGTCGACCTCCTCACTCTTCTAGAAAGTCTTGGACGACTTTAGCTTTGTGGACGGGGCTGTGGTCCTGCTAAAGCCAGTAAAAGCCATCTTTAAAGGGCCCGTCCAGGGCGAACGGGACGAGGTAGCTCTCAAGGACATTTGCAGTATTACGCCGCGTTAATCTTCGCTCGAAGCTACACAAGTGGGGCCGGTCCATCTCTGCAGACGGCTCCCCAAACATTCACAGCCGTGCCACCGCTGCTAAGCACATTGTGCAAGTACCCGGGCTGATACCTACGTGAAAACAAAAACAAAACGTTATCGTTAGAAATGTGGGCAAGCGCCCCTCTAAAACTCGTTTTGCTGACGTGCAGACGTGATCCTTAGCGTCCAGACAAAGGCCTCTGGAACAAATTCCCAAATGCCCACTCAAGCATTGCACACAGAAAAACAGCATCCGGATTATCACCCTTATCGCTCCGCCGTGGCATTGCCAGCCTGTCTTTATTTCACAAATTGTTCCACAGCCCTATGCACATCCCACCTTATAATCTTCGCCCAGAACGCATATCTCATCGCACCAGCCATCACCTTCAAGTTTTTGTCCTCGGTCACGCACCGTCACTTTTTCGAATTCCTTCTTGCTTCGTGCAGCTGCAGGCTGGAACGGCCTTCCAAACAACGTTGCCATCATCACTTGCACAAGTCTTTTCGCTAAAAATGTAAAAACTTTCTTGCTGTTGTGAATTTGTGCTTTTAATTCTTTCCACCCCATATGTAAAACCCCCTTTTTTGGGACCTTTAATATAATAAAATGAAATGAAAGTATTCACCCACGTAGAAAATATAGCACTGGCAATTGCAAAGCGTGATATCATTAAGAGAATGTGGTTAAATCTTACCGGCAGTTGCACGGGGGCCATACCCGGAGCTGTTGACCCATCTTGAGATTACAGTGGACTCATCAATAGATATGACCTCACCCCAATCGACTACCGACCATTCTTCGTGGGCTCGCACAAAGCCCAGTCGAGCGTGCTTCTGCTGATCTGTTAAGTAAAGTAGGGTTTCTGAGCGACCACGCATCCGCTCAGTCCTGCCTCATGCAAGCGTCGGCGGATTGTAGCCACACTGATGTTCAGAGATAGGGTCTCTCGAATTTCTCGCGTACTCGAATGGATCAGCCACCACCGCTGCCACGATGAGTTCGTCGACTTCTGTCGATGTGGATCGTGGTCTTCCTGAACTTTGGGCATCTTCAACGCGGGCATCCTCATCTCGATATGCCTGCAAATCCTATTCACTGCGCCGATCGATCGGCCAACTCGGCGACTTATAGTGTGCTGAGGAACACCTTCAATTGGAGAGGCGAATTATGCTGCGCCGTTCATCTTCAGGTATTCTGGACAGCATCGCGTTTCGAGGAAACGGTGCAATCAATCCCTCCAACCTGAGCACAAGAAATAAAACGGGTGCTCCACAGCACGCCGCTCACGGCAAAAACGTAAACAGTCGTGGCATTGCTCGCTTCTGAGTATTATCAAACGGCTCGAAACTCTCATCAAACAAATTGCAGGTAGCGCCGGAGAAATCCTTAGTGTCTCATTTGAAAAGCAACAAGCATCTGTTCGAGCCGTCAAAAGTGATGACCGTAAACGCTCCAGATAATGGTCTGTTCGTACCGCGCGCTGCTTGTTGGAAACCGAGCTACTCAATTACCAGAGCCAGCGTTAGAAAGCGCTGCATCACGGTTTCCCACACTCTCGCACTTTCCATTTACTTTTGACTTCACCTGTATGTCTTGTCTGCCCCATTTTGTATTTCCCATAATCACGAGAGTCAAAGTAACGCCCGTTTCGCCGGCGTGCCAGATGCTAAGCATTCACAGAGACTCGCTTTATTCTTGCGACGCGCGAGCTACAGCTCGGCAGTTACCTCGTTGGCGTTGCTCCGCCACCCCTCCCTCTCTCCCTCCCTTCACGCGGATACGCGTCCATATAAAGTTTTGCTGTGCCTTTTTAAGATTTGGGCGCACCTCTGCGAGATGATTACTCCGGCTGTCGAGGTTCGGGGGATGCTCTACTTTCGATTTCAACGCGACTATCTTCCCCGCCGGCGGTCGCCGGTAGCGCACGCCGCCTCGGAGGTCGATAGCCGGTCTAATCGGCTGGCACAGGCGTGTTCCAAGCTTAAAAGTCGTATCAAGAGACTATGCCGACGCGTATTCGCGTATCGGATCGTGGTACGCCAAGCATGCCGAGCCACGCGCGTTACCGACGGCCGTAGCTTGCGCATAATCGCATTGGAGCTGAAAGCAGAGTGGACAGGGCTTTTTCCCGGCTCATTTGCCTGCCAGAGTTTTTGAACAGTTCTTCCAAACATACGGTGCCGTCAGCAGGAGATACCAGTGGTGCGTTGACGTGGCGTTGGAGATGTTTCATCTTTTTAATGCACCAAGGAATTTACATGCATGCATCAGTGGCATGTGACTGCTGTACAGTTGGAAGTACCAATTGTTAGTACAGGTGGTGCAGTGTCCTGCCCTTGTGATCAATGTTTTTTTTTTGCAGACTACAATCTGCTTTTTTTATTTTTGAGGTGCTCTAGGTTTGGCGAGACTGCACCAATGGGCCGGAGCTCACAAGCTTGCAACCCAGCTCTACTTGCAGTCAAAGTTTTTGTGATGTTCCATTCTGAGTTGCTGCTCTCATTGTGTATTAAATTGTGTATACATGAAACTGCTGCCTAACTCTCCATTCCTGGAACTTCTGAACTCTGGAGGGACAAGGAAGATTGCTGTCCAAACCCTCCAGAAATCTGAACCAGTAGACACAATGAGACCCATACACCATTAAAACTACAAAACAATTAGGAAACCAGTAGCCTATGAGATTGCTGACAGCTATGGGTGTGTGAGCGTACTGGTCTTATAGGCCTTTTGGTATCTACCAAACACTATTTCAAAGAGTGCACATTTTGCGACGGCCCGACCTGTGCAGGCACGGTGCTGCCGTGCGCGCATCACCTCCTGTGGACATGTCCTCTGCGCACACAGTTGAAATCGAGATGGTAGCTAGGTTTTTCATACTCGGTTCAACTCGAAACAGCTGTCTTATCGCCACTGCAGGACAAAAACGTACCCCAGTTCTCTCCCTCCAATTATCGCTGTCCGCCGCGGCCACAGTATTCCAGGCAGCTCTTTGAACTCGTGCTCGTCCAAGTCCATTTTCTTCTTAATTTCCAAATTTTTGCCCTCATTAGCATTGCTCTCTGTCTCAAGGTGACGTCTGCTATTTTCCTTTTTATAGCATGCTGCGTTATTCTAAATCATGTAGTGTGTGTACCAGTTGCTCTGAATATTGGAATAATGTTAGGATGTTGAATTTTAATGGCGCAAGGGCAGCTTTGGCCTAAGAGCACCATAGCAAGAGGCATTTTTCTTTCCACAAAGCAGGGTCAGAGACCCTTTATTTAAGCATTTCACCTCTGTGAACCAGAGCACCAGGCCAGGGTAAAGCTTTCAAAGTGGTGGAAATTTCATAAGTGGGGACACATGTAGTGGGGTATTGGACAGGGGCGTCTTGCAAGAGGTACCATCTGGCGGAAGGGACCATTTGGAACTTGCTGGTTTAAGAAATCATTGGAAATTTCGGTTGGAACCGAGTGATTTTTTCAGACAATTCCAATCGGTTAAGGTTTATGTTTATGGGTTTAATGTCCCAAAGCGACTCAGGCTATGAAGAATGCCGTAGTGTAGGGCTCCGGAAAATTTTGTCCACCTGTGGTTCCTTAACGTGCACTGACAGCGCGCAGTGCATGGGCCTCTAGCGTTTCGAAAACCTCTATCGAACTGCGACCACCATGGCCAGGGTCGAACCCGCGTCTTTCAAACCAGCAGCCGAGCACCGTAACCAATGAGCCAAGGTTCAAATTGGGTTTTGAAATTGGTTCCAGTTATGCCTTTAATCACCTTACATATTATTAAGGTGCAAAAGGAAAACTTATTTGTGAGGACTGCAGGGCAGCGCCCAGCTCGGTACCAACATTTTCACAGGAGAATGGAAACTGAGAATTGTATATGCTATCATGGAAATGAAGGCACGCTCACAAGAAACATACTGTAGTCGGGCACTAATAACATACTAGCTGCATGTATGCATCCACAGAGCACACTTCTGTCCCATATACAGGGCGTTTCACCTAGGACTTTACACAATTTAAAAAAAAAAGGCCTTTTGATTTAGATGAGCGGTTTCTTCTTGATGGCATCGTCAGCTGTGTAGTACATCAGAAAACAGCTGAAAGGTGCTGGTTAACTAATCTTGAATAGTTAACTTTTTAACTATCATAGTTAGGCTCCTTATTTATTGAGAAGCATGTGGCCCACCGTAAGTAATATCCATATCTGTTTTTAGGATTTCGAAGACGCGGTAGCCCTTGGCACTGTGTCCCGACAAAGTTTTGCTACATCGCGCCAAAATGCATGCGCTTTCGAGAAGTTTGCGGACAAAAAGATCTCTTCAGTGGTCGTGATTCGTCGAAAAAGCCGAAATTTTTTGGGCCACAGCGCTGAGGGTAACTGTATTTTCGAAATTCTAAAAACTGACATGGATATTACTTACGGTGGGCTACACGCCTCTTAGAGGAGGCTCACAATTGACGTTACAAAGTTAACTGTTCAATACTAGTTAACCAACCTGGTAGATGGCATGTCTTAACTGTATTCTAATGATGCCAAAAGCAGCGCTCCTCTAACTCAAAAAGCCTAAAATAAAAATTGTGTATTCTTGTGTGAAATACCCTGTATATACCCCACTTATGAGACTCCTGTAGAGAGGTCAGAATTTTGATGCCTTTGACATATATAACGGAACGGAAGATTTCGTTCACTGCTGTGTGAAGCACCTTGGTGGGCCTTAGACCACTGTTGCGCATTGCTGTTTCAGTAGTAATAGTAGTGCCCTTAGCTATTGTACATCATAAGGAGGCGAGGTATTGCCACCTTCCAGGGATTTTGAGTGCTGGGAGTGACGTAAGTTGCAATATGTGGCCCAGAAGCAAACCCAATGGCATGTAAGCTTTTGAAAAGGACAGCACACCATGGTGTAGATTTCAGCACTCACTATATTTCTCAGCATACAGGCAGTGGGTTTCAAAAAACTCTTTGGATGTCTTTAAAAGTTCCTCGTGGGACATTCCTTGCTGTAAGTGCTTAATGTGCAGCACAGTACTCTCAAACACCGTGGCGGCGTCCGTGCTGCGATCCAAACTCGGCACCAGAGTTCTGAGGGTGTCGCAAGCGCTCTTAATCCGGGCTCGTCGCTTTCGTTCTACATCGTTATGGCGCGCTCGTCTGTCTTCTGGTACTTCTGCGCTAGACGCGCTGCTTGCTTCCGGTGATGTACCTTGCTCATGACTTGTGGACGTGGTAGTATCGTCGACGCCGTCCAGGTTTAGGTAGACCGTATCCGCTTCGTAAACGACGTCAAATGTCGGGTCCATCGCCGCAGTACCGGGACCTTCGGCACCAGTCTTGCCCAGGGGCTGTAGTACGTGCGCTGCACCAAACTGATCAATATACAGCAGTTGCTGCTGGCTGTCCATCGTGAAATTTTGCACGTGCACTGAACGAAGCCTCTCCGCCTCCCTTTTGCTGCTGCCGTTGTGGTGTGCTGCTGCTGCTTCAGCTTCCGGTTCTCACCAAAGTGGAGTGCTAGAAATGTGATTAGTTCCGGTCGGCGTCCTGGCGGTCGCTGATCGCAACTGCTTGGTGAAATCCCCTTTGCAGATCTTGCGATAGTCATGGCGCAAATGGCTTTTCTGGCACTGACGTGAAACTGCTCTAGCAAACAAAAAAAAAACCATAGGGAAATTTATTGGTCTTATATCTTCGTTAGTATTGGTGCTAGAGTTTATCTTCGGGTTGTATCTGCATTTGTACTGGACCAAAACAGAAACCGATACTATATATATCGATATGTCTTATAGGCTATGGTACTAACTGTATCGGTCTATGGGCTGAATATGAAAAACATTAGACCAATACAGAATCCAGTGCACCTTATCGACTGATTCATATTCGCCGCATAGACCAATACCTATTTGTCCATGGGACTGACATGCACTAGTCAATGGGCCCTACAAAAACAGTCGGTTGGTGGTTCTAGTTGTTTTTCATTGCTTCGATCATCATTCATCTCAGGCTCTGATCTCAAAATCAACACATGCCGATCCCATGGCGCTTACGAGGCATTGCAGTAATGTAAAATATTTGCCACATTAAGAATAAAGCACGCTGAGGCATACAGAAAAACTGCCGCCTGAAGTTCCAGAGGATCCGGCGCGCAACGCTCTCAAACTACGTTTGAGTTTGACGCCACAAGCCGCGGAGAACGCGGTGCCGGCAGCGGAGAGAGAGGACCATCGCTCGCATCTGGGAAGTTACTTTCTCTCTCCTCAAGCTGCTAGACAGCAAACAAGAAAGAAAAATGACCACCTGTGGTGGTTGCCCGCATGCCGACCCTCCAAGGTAGGACCATATGAGTATGGCGATAAGTATTTTTTTTCTTCTCTGTTACGGTCTAGTGGCCAAAACCGCAATCTGAGACCACAGTGATATTTTAGTGTTACTAACATACTCGTTTTCAGTTGTCGACTGAGTATTATGCAGAATTTAGCGAACTGGTAGCGAAAACGTAGTCGAAAGCCGGCAACATTGGGTAAGTTTGATTGTTTTTTTTTTAGCTTTCATGTGCGCGCGTCAGCTGTTCGGTTTGTTGCGGTGTGCGCTGCCGTGAATTCAAAGTTCTGCAAGACGCTTCTCGTGGATATCAACATTCCAGCGCTAGTTCGGCTTTTAGTGAGGTCCGTATGCATTAGTTACAACCGCAGGCTGCGGTTTGTATTCTTTTTTGCGCTGCGGCGTTGCGTTGCTAACGGCCGTAGCCACGCGAACAAATGAATTTGAATCGCGCGTTATGATGAAATTAATGTGGGGGAGAGTTTTAATATTTTAGGCACGATTTCTTATTAGGAGTATTTAAGGTTTTTAACCTTAATTTTTCTTTCTACTGTGCTGCTATCTCTGTTCCTCAAGTGGCAAGTAGTGCCCCGGCGGCTCAGCTCGGCAGATTGTACAGGTGCAGTCAAAAGCAAATGGAAGGCGCGAGAGCATGGCAAACCGTGTCGCAACGCTTTTTAAAGGCGGCTCTTAACTGATTAACTCGGTCGCCAGCGAGCAGCGCGCGCTATCAGCCGACCCTTATCTGGAGCGTACGGCCATCGCTTTTGGAAGCTCGAACGGATGCTTGTTGCTTTTCAAATACGGCACCACGGATTTCTTTGGCCCTACCTGCGAAGTATTTGAAGAGCGATTTGCGCCGTATGATTGTACTCAGCAGCGAGCACTGCCACGACTGTTTAGTTATGCTTTTGCCGTGAGGGGCGTGTCGCGGGGCGTTTTTTTTCTTCTTGTTCTTAGGTTTACATGGTATATCCTGGCTTCCCCAGTGTCCGCTCAAGAAATGAGGACCAGCAAAGATCAGCCCTCGCTTTTTTGCTGCCTTCATTTTGTTTATTGTAAGCTGCGCATATACCCTCGCGTATGTAAGAACGAATACGCACAAAATAATCAAAAGGACACGATGCTGGTTTAGTCTGTGTGCTCTGTGTAACAGTTGAAGTAAAATACGCGAAGTGCATGCATTTCGAATTGGCCAGGTAGTAATGCACGATTAGCACGTGGATCGCAACAAGGGGAATCCTTATTGTTCTTAGTAGGAAGAATTTCATCGAGTTAGTTCCACAAGAACAAAAAATACAATGTGCAAAAGCAAACGCGGTTCAAAAGCGCGTGAGACTGCCGTTAACGCGAATGGTTGCTTCCATGCGCCGGGGCAGAGAATCGTGCACAGATTGTACAAACTCGCGGTATCGGTTAATGCGGTCCCATTCAGCTGCAACAGCGAGGCACAATGCTTCTTTGCTTGTTGCACCCAAGTTATATGCCAAGTTGGATTTCAGAAATCCCCACACATTTTGTATAATGTTGAAGTCCGCGCCCTTTGGCATCCATTGCAGCTGTCGACCTCCTCACTCTTCTAGAAAGTCTTGGACGACTTTATCTTTGTGGACGGGGCTGGGGTCCTGCTAAAGCCAGTAAAAGCCATCTTTAAAGGGCCCGTCCAGGGCGAACGGGACGAGGTAGCTCTCAAGGACATTTGCAGTATTACGCCGCGTTAATCTTCGCTCGAAGCTACACAAGTGGGGCCGGTCCATCTCTGCAGACGGCTCCCCAAACATTCACAGCCGTGCCACCGCTGCTAAGCACATTGTGCAAGTACCCGGGCTGATACCTACGTGCAAACAAAAACAAAACGTTATCGTTAGAAATGTGGGCAAGCGCCCCTCTAAAACTCGTTTTGCTGACGTGCAGACGTGATCCTTAGCGTCCAGACAAAGGCCTCTGGAACAAATTCCCAAATGCCCACTCAAGCATTGCACACAGAAAAACAGCATCCGGATTATCACCCTTATCGCTCCGCCGTGGCATTGCCAGCCTGTCTTTATTTCACAAATTGTTCCACAGCCCTATGCACATCCCACCTTATAATCTTCGCCCAGAACGCATATCTCATCGCACCAGCCATCACCTTCAAGTTTTTGTCCTCGGTCACGCACCGTCACTTTTTCGAATTCCTTCTTGCTTCGTGCAGCTGCAGGCTGGAACGGCCTTCCAAACAACGTTGCCATCATCACTTGCACAAGTCTTTTCGCTAAAAATGTAAAAACTTTCTTGCTGTTGTGAATTTGTGCTTTTAATTCTTTCCACCCCATATGTAAAACCCCCTTTTTTGGGACCTTTAATATAATAAAATGAAATGAAAGTATTCACCCACGTAGAAAATATAGCACTGGCAATTGCAAAGCGTGATATCATTAAGAGAATGTGGTTAAATCTTACCGGCAGTTGCACGGGGGCCATACCCGGCGCTGTTGACCCATCTTGAGATTACAGTGGACTCATCAATAGATATGACCTCACCCCAATCGACTACCGACCATTCTTCGTGGGCTCGCACAAAGCCCAGTCGAGCGTGCTTCTGCTGATCTGTTAAGTAAAGTAGGGTTTCTGAGCGACCACGCATCCGCTCAGTCCTGCCTCATGCAAGCGTCGGCGGATTGTAGCCACACTGATGTTCAGAGATAGGGTCTCTCGAATTTCTCGCGTACTCGAATGGATCAGCCACCACCGCTGCCACGATGAGTTCGTCGACTTCTGTCGATGTGGATCGTGGTCTTCCTGAACTTTGGGCATCTTCAACGCGGGCATCCTCATCTCGATATGCCTGCAAATCCTATTCACTGCGCCGATCGATCGGCCAACTCGGCGACTTATAGTGTGCTGAGGAACACCTTCAATTGGAGAGGCGAATTATGCTGCGCCGTTCATCTTCAGGTATTCTGGACAGCATCGCGTTTCGAGGAAACGGTGCAATCAATCCCTCCAACCTGAGCACAAGAAATAAAACGGGTGCTCCACAGCACGCCGCTCACGGCAAAAACGTAAACAGTCGTGGCATTGCTCGCTTCTGAGTATTATCAAACGGCTCGAAACTCTCATCAAACAAATTGCAGGTAGCGCCGGAGAAATCCTTAGTGTCTCATTTGAAAAGCAACAAGCATCTGTTCGAGCCGTCAAAAGTGATGACCGTAAACGCTCCAGATAATGGTCTGTTCGTACCGCGCGCTGCTTGTTGGAAACCGAGCTACTCAATTACCAGAGCCAGCGTTAGAAAGCGCTGCATCACGGTTTCCCACACTCTCGCACTTTCCATTTACTTTTGACTTCACCTGTATGTCTTGTCTGCCCCATTTTGTATTTCCCATAATCACGAGAGTCAAAGTAACGCCCGTTTCGCCGGCGTGCCAGATGCTAAGCGTTCACAGAGACTCGCTTTATTCTTGCGACGCGCGAGCTACAGCTCGGCAGTTACCTCGTTGGCGTTGCTCCGCCACCCCTCCCTCTCTCCCTCCCTTCACGCGGATACGCGTCCATATAAAGTTTTGCTGTGCCTTTTTAAGATTTGGGCGCACCTCTGCGAGATGATTACTCCGGCTGTCGAGGTTCGGGGGATGCTCTACTTTCGATTTCAACGCGACTATCTTCCCCGCCGGCGGTCGCCGGTAGCGCACGCCGCCTCGGAGGTCGATAGCCGGTCTAATCGGCTGGCACAGGCGTGTTCCAAGCTTAAAAGTCGTATCAAGAGACTATGCCGACGCGTATTCGCGTATCGGATCGTGGTACGCCAAGCATGCCGAGCCACGCGCGTTACCGACGGCCGTAGCTTGCGCATAATCGCATTGGAGCTGAAAGCAGAGTGGACAGGGCTTTTTCCCGGCTCATTTGCCTGCCAGAGTTTTTGAACAGTTCTTCCAAACATACGGTGCCGTCAGCAGGAGAGACCAGTGGTGCGTTGACGTGGCGTTGGAGATGTTTCATCTTTTTAATGCACCAAGGAATTTACATGCATGCATCAGTGGCATGTGACTGCTGTACAGTTGGAAGTACCAATTGTTAGTACAGGTGGTGCAGTGTCCTGCCCTTGTGATCAATGTTTTTTTTTTTTTGCAGACTACAATCTGCTTTTTTTATTTTTGAGGTGCTCTAGGTTTGGCGAGACTGCACCAATGGGCCGGAGCTCACAAGCTTGCAACCCAGCTCTACTTGCAGTCAAAGTTTTTGTGATGTTCCATTCTGAGTTGCTGCTCTCATTGTGTATTAAATTGTGTATACATGAAACTGCTGCCTAACTCTCCATTCCTGGAACTTCTGAACTCTGGAGGGACAAGGAAGATTGCTGTCCATACCCTCCAGAAATCTGAACCAGTAGACACAATGAGACCCATACACCATTAAAACTACAAAACAATTAGGAAACCAGTAGCCTATGAGATTGCTGACAGCTATGGGTGTGTGAGCGTACTGGTCTTATAGGCGTTTTGGTATCTACCAAACACTATTTCAAAGAGTGCACATTTTGCGACGGCCCGACCTGTGCAGGCACGGTGCTGCCGTGCGCGCATCACCTCGTGTGGACATGTCCTCTGCGCACACAGTTGAAATCGAGATGGTAGCTAGGTTTTTCATACTCGGTTCAACTCGAAACAGCTGTCTTATCGCCACTGCAGGACAAAAACGTACCCCAGTTCTCTCCCTCCAATTATCGCTGTCCGCCGCGGCCACAGTATTCCAGGCAGCTCTTTGAACTCGTGCTCGTCCAAGTCCATTTTCTTCTTAATTTCCAAATTTTTGCCCTCATTAGCATTGCTCTCTGTCTCAAGGTGACGTCTGCTATTTTCCTTTTTATAGCATGCTGCGTTATTCTAAATCATGTAGTGTGTGTACCAGTTGCTCTGAATATTGGAATAATGTTAGGATGTTGAATTTTAATGGCGCAAGGGCAGCTTTGGCCTAAGAGCACCATAGCAAGAGGCATTTTTCTTTCCACAAAGCAGGGTCAGAGACCCTTTCTTTAAGCATTTCACCTCTGTGAACCAGAGCACCAGGCCAGGGTAAAGCTTTCAAAGTGGTGGAAATTTCATAAGTGGGGACACATGTAGTGGGGTACTGGACAGGGGCGTCTTGCAAGAGGTACCATCTGGCGGAAGGGACCATTTGGAACTTGCTGGATTAAGAAACCATTGGAAATTTCGGTTGGAACCGAGTGATTTTTTCAGACAATTCCAATCGGTTAAGGTTTATGTTTATGGGTTTAATGTCCCAAAGCGACTCAGGCTATGAGGAATGCCGTAGTGTAGGGCTCCGGAAAATTTTGTCCACCTGTGGTTCATTAACGTGCACTGACAGCGCGCAGTGCATGGGCCTCTAGCATTTCGAAAACCTCTATCGAACTGCGACCACCATGGCCAGGGTCGAACCCGCATCTTTCAAACCAGCAGCCGAGCACCGTAACCAATGAGCCAAGGTTCAAATTGGGTTTTGAAATTGGTTCCAGTTATGCCTTTAATCACCTTACATATTATTAAGGTGCAAAAGGAAAACTTATTTGTGAGGACTGCAGGGCAGCACCCAGCTCGGTACCAACATTTTCACAGGAGAATGGAAACAGAATTGTATATGCTGTCATGGAAATGAAGGCACGCTCACAAGAAACATACTGTAGTCGGGCACTAATAACATACTAGCTGCATGTATGCATCCACAGAGCACACTTCTGTCCCATATACAGGGCGTTTCACCTAGGACTTTACACAATTTAAAAAAAAAAGGCCTTCTGAGTTAGATGAGCGCTTTCTTCTTGATGGCATCGTCAGCTGTGTAGTACATCAGAAAACAGCTGAAAGGTGCTAACAAGCAGGCTGGTTAACTAATCTTGAATAGTTAACTTTTTAACTATCATAGTTAGGCTCCTTATTTATTGAGAAGCATGTGGCCCACCGTAAGTAATATCCATATCTGTTTTTAGGATTTCGAAGACGCGGTAGCCCTGGGCACTGTGTCCCGACAAAGTTTTGCTACATCGCGCCAAAATGCATGCGCTTTCGAGAAGTTTGCGGACAAAAAGATCTTTTCAGTGGTCGTGATTCGTCGAAACAGCCGAAATTTTTTGGGCCACAGCGCTGAGGGTAACTGTATTTTCGAAATTCTAAAAACTGACATGGATATTACTTACGGTGGGCTACACGCCTCTTAGAGGAGGCTCACAATTGACGTTACAAAGTTAACTGTTCAATATTAGTTAACCAACCTGGTAGATGGCATGTCTTAACTGTATACTAATGATGCCAAAAGCAGCGCTCCTCTAACTCAAAAAGCCTAAAATAAAAATTGTGTATTCTTGTGTGAAATACCCTGTATATACCCCACTTATGAGACTCCTGTAGAGAGGTCAGAATTTTGATGCCTTTGACATATATAACGGAACGGAAGATTTCGTTCACTGCTGTGTGAAGCACCTTGGTGGGCCTTAGACCACTGTTGCGCATTGCTGTTTCAGTAGTAATAGTAGTGCCCTTAGCTATTGTACATCATAAGGAGGCGAGTTATTGCCACCTTCCAGGCATTTTGAGTGCTGGGAGTGACGTAAGTTGCAATATGTGGCCCAGAAGCAAACCAAATGGCATGTAAGCTTTTGAAAAGGACAGCACACCATGGTGTAGATTTCAGCACTCACTATATTTCTCAGCATACAGGCAGTGGGTTTCAAAAAACTCTTTGGATGTCTTTAAAAGTTCCTCGTTGGACATTCCTTGCTGTAAGTGCTTAATGTGCAGCACAGTACTCTCAAACACCGTTGCGGCGTCCGTGCTGCGATCCAAACTCGGCACCAGAGTTCTGAGGGTGTCGCAAGCGCTCTTAATCCGGGCTCGTCGCTTTCGTTCTACATCGTTATGGCGCGCTCGTCTGTCTTCTGGTACTTCTGCGCTAGACGCGCTGCTTGCTTCCGGTGATGTGCCTTGCTCATGACTTGTGGACGTGGTAGTATCGTCGACGCCGTCCAGGTTTAGGTAGACCGTATCCGCTTCGTAAACGACGTCAAATGTCGGGTCCATCGCCGCAGTACCGGGACCTTCGGCACCAGTCTTGCCCAGGGGCTGTAGTACGTGCGCTGCACCAAACTGATCAATATACAGCAGTTGCTGCTGGCTGTCCATCGTGAAATTTTGCACGTGCACTGAACGAAGCCTCTCCGCCTCCCTTTTGCTGCTGCCGTTGTGGTGTGCTGCTGCTGCTTCAGCTTCCGGTTCTCACCAAAGTGGAGTGCTAGAAATGTGATTAGTTCCGGTCGGCGTCCTGGCGGTCGCTGATCGCAACTGCTTGGTGAAATCCCCTTTGCAGATCTTGCGATAGTCATGGCGCAAATGGCTTTTCTGGCACTGACGTGAAACTGCTCTAGCAAACAAAAAAAAACATAGGGAAATTTATTGGTCTTATATCTTCGTTAGTATTGGTGCTAGAGTTTATCTTCGGGTTGTATCTGCATTTGTACTGGACCAAAACAGAAACCGATACAATATATATCGATATGTCTTATAGGCTATGGTACTAACTGTATCGGTCTATGGGCTGAACATGAAAAACATTAGACCAATACAGAATCCAGTGCACCTTATCGACTGATTCATATTCGCCGCATAGACCAATACCTATTTGTCCATGGGACTGACATGCACTAGTCAATGGGCCCTACAAAAACAGTCGGTTGGTGGTTCTAGTTGTTTTTCATTGCTTCGATCATCATTCATCTCAGGCTCTGATCTCAAAATCAACACATGCCGATCCCATGGCGCTTACGAGGCATTGCAGTAACGTAAAATATTTGCCACATTAAGAATAAAGCACGCTGAGGCATACAGAAAAACTGCCGCCTGAAGTTCCAGAGGATCCGGCGCGCAACGCTCTCAAACTACGTTTGAGTTTGACGCCACAAGCCGCGGAGAACGCGGTGCCGGCAGCGGAGAGAGAGGACCATCGCTCGCATCTGGGAAGTTACTTTCTCTCTCCTCAAGGCTGCAAGACAGCAAACAAGAAAGAAAAATGACCACCAGTGGTGGTTGCCCGCATGCCGACCCTCCAAGGTAGGACCATATGAGTATGGCGATAAGTATTTTTTTTCTTCTTTGTTACGGTCTAGTGGCCAAAACCGCAATCTGAGACCGCAGCGATATTTTAGTGTTACTAACATACTCGTTTTCAGTTGTCGACTGAGTATTATGCAGAATTTAGCGAACTGGTAGCGAAAACGTAGTCGAAAGCCGGCAACATTGGGTAAGTTTGATTGTTTTTTTTTTAGCTTTCATGTGCGCGCGTCAGCTGTTCGGTTTGTTGCGGTGTGCGCTGCCGTGAATTCAAAGTTCTGCAAGACGCTTCTCGTGGATATCAACATTCCAGCGCTAGTTCGGCTTTTAGTGAGGTCCGTATGCATTAGTTACAACCGCAGGCTGCGGTTTGTATTCTTTTTTGCGCTGCGGCGTTGCGTTGCTAACGGCCGTAGCCACGCGAACAAATGAATTTGAATCGCGCGTTATGATGAAATTAATGTGGGGGAGAGTTTTAATATTTTAGGCACGATTTTTTATTAGGAGTATTTAAGGTTTTTAACCTTAATTTTTCTTTCTACTGTGCTGCTATCTCTGTTCCTCAAGTGGCAAGTAGTGCCCCGGCGGCTCAGCTCGGCAGATTGTACAGGTGCAGTCAAAAGCAAATGGAAGGCGCGAGAGCATGGCAAACCGTGTCGCAACGCTTTTTAAAGGCGGCTCTTAACTGATTAACTCGGTCGCCAGCGAGCAGCGCGCGCTATCAGCCGACCCTTATCTGGAGCGTACGG
The DNA here is from genome assembly GCF_052857255.1 of Amblyomma americanum. Taxonomy (NCBI): domain Eukaryota; kingdom Metazoa; phylum Arthropoda; class Arachnida; order Ixodida; family Ixodidae; genus Amblyomma; species Amblyomma americanum. The sequence goes on along the minus strand of NC_135497.1, from coordinate 35,997,908 downwards.
CCATCGCTTTTGGAAGCTCGAACGGATGCTTGTTGCTTTTCAAATACGGCACCACGGATTTCTTTGGCCCTGCCTGCGAAGTATTTGAAGAGCGATTTGCGCCGTATGATTGTACTCAGCAGCGAGCACTGCCACGACTGTTTAGTTATGCTTTTGCCGTGAGGGGCGTGTCGCGGGGCGTTTTCTTCTTCTTGTTCTTAGGTTTACATGGTATATCCTGGCTTCCCCAGTGTCCGCTCAAGAAATGAGGACCAGCAAAGATCAGCCCTCGCTTTTTTGCTGCCTTCATTTTGTTTATTGTAAGTTGCGCATATACCCTCGCGTATGTAAGAACGAATACGCACAAAATAATCAAAAGGACACGATGCTGGTTTAGTCTGTGTGCTCTGTGTAACAGTTGAAGTAAAATACGCGAAGTGCATGCATTTCGAATTGGCCAGGTAGTAATGCACGATCAGCACGTCGATCGCAACAAGGGGAATCCTTATTGTTCTTAGTAGGAAGAATTTCATCGAGTTAGTTCCACAAGAACAAAAAATACAATGTGCAAAAGCAAACGCGGTTCAAAAGCGCGTGAGACTGCCGTTAACGCGAATGGTTGCTTCCATGCGCCGGGGCAGAGAATCGTGCACAGATTGTACAAACTCGCGGTATCGGTTAATGCGGTCCCATTCAGCTGCAACAGCGAGGCACAATGCTTCTTTGCTTGTTGCACCCAAGTTCATATATGCCAAGTTGGATTTCAGAAATCCCCACACATTTTGTATAATGTTGAAGTCCGCGCCCTTTGGCATCCATTGCAGCTGTCGACCTCCTCACTCTTCTAGAAAGTCTTGGACGACTTTAGCTTTGTGGACGGGGCTGTGGTCCTGCTAAAGCCAGTAAAAGCCATCTTTAAAGGGCCCGTCCAGGGCGAACGGGACGAGGTAGCTCTCAAGGACATTTGCAGTATTACGCCGCGTTAATCTTCGCTCGAAGCTACACAAGTGGGGCCGGTCCATCTCTGTAGACGGCTCCCCAAACATTCACAGCCGTGCCACCGCTGCTAAGCACATTGTGCAAGTACCCGGGCTGATACCTACGTGCAAACAAAAACAAAACGTTATCGTTAGAAATGTGGGCAAGCGCCCCTCTAAAACTCGTTTTGCTGACGTGCAGACGTGATCCTTAGCGTCCAGACAAAGGCCTCTGGAACAAATTCCCAAATGCCCACTCAAGCATTGCACACAGAAAAACAGCATCCGGATTATCACCCTTATCGCTCCGCCGTGGCATTGCCAGCCTGTCTTTATTTCACAAATTGTTCCACAGCCCTATGCACATCCCACCTTATAATCTTCGCCCAGAACGCATATCTCATCGCACCAGCCATCACCTTCAAGTTTTTGTCCTCGGTCACGCACCGTCACTTTTTCGAATTCCTTCTCGCTTCGTGCAGCCGCAGGCTGGAACGGCCTTCCAAACAACGTTGCCATCATCACTTGCCCAAGTCTTTTCGCTAAAAATGTAAAAACTTTCTTGCTGTTGTGAATTTGTGCTTTTAATTCTTTCCACCCCATATGTAAAACCCCCCTTTTTTGGGACCTTTAATATAATAAAATGAAATGAAAGTATTCACCCACGTAGAAAATATAGCACTGGCAATTGCAAAGCGTGATATCATTAAGAGAATGTGGTTAAATCTTACAGGCAGTTGCACGGGGGCCATACCCGGCGCTGTTGACCCATCTTGAGATTACAGTGGACTCATCAATAGATATGACCTCACCCCAATCGACTACCGACCATTCTTCGTGGGCTCGCACAAAGCCCAGTCGAGCGTGCTTCTGCTGATCTGTTAAGTAAAGTAGGGTTTCTGAGCGACCACGCATCCGCTCAGTCCTGCCTCATGCAAGCGTCGGCGGATTGTAGCCACACTGATGTTCAGAGATAGGGTCTCTCGAATTTCTCGCGTACTCGAATGGATCAGCCACCACCGCTGCCACGATGAGTTCGTCGACTTCTGTCGATGTGGATCGTGGTCTTCCTGAACTTTGGGCATCTTCAACGCGGGCATCCTCATCTCGATATGCCTGCAAATCCTATTCACTGCGCCGATCGATCGGCCAACTCGGCGACTTATAGTGTGCTGAGGAACACCTTCAATTGGAGAGGCGAATTATGCTGCGCCGTTCATCTTCAGGTATTCTGGACAGCATCGCGTTTCGAGGAAACGGTGCAATCAATCCCTCCAACCTGAGCACAAGAAATAAAACGGGTGCTCCACAGCACGCCGCTCACGGCAAAAACGTAAACAGTCGTGGCATTGCTCGCTTCTGAGTATTATCAAACGGCTCGAAACTCTCATCAAACAAATTGCAGGTAGCGCCGGAGAAATCCTTAGTGTCTCATTTGAAAAGCAACAAGCATCTGTTCGAGCCGTCAAAAGTGATGACCGTAAACGCTCCAGATAATGGCCTGTTCGTACCGCGCGCTGCTTGTTGGAAACCGAGCTACTCAATTACCAGAGCCAGCGTTAGAAAGCGCTGCATCACGGTTTCCCACACTCTCGCACTTTCCATTTACTTTTGACTTCACCTGTATGTCTTGTCTGCCCCATTTTGTATTTCCCATAATCACGAGAGTCAAAGTAACGCCCGTTTCGCCGGCGTGCCAGATGCTAAGCGTTCACAGAGACTCGCTTTATTCTTGCGACGCGCGAGCTACAGCTCGGCAGTTACCTCGTTGGCGTTGCTCCGCCACCCCTCCCTCTCTCCCTCCCTTCACGCGGATACGCGTCCATATAAAGTTTTGCTGTGCCTTTTTAAGATTTGGGCGCACCTCTGCGAGATGATTACTCCGGCTGTCGAGGTTCGGGGGATGCTCTACTTTCGATTTCAACGCGACTATCTTCCCACCGGCGGTCGCCGGTAGCGCACGCCGCCTCGGAGGTCGATAGCCGGTCTAATCGGCTGGCACAGGCGTGTTCCAAGCTTAAAAGTCGTATCAAGAGACTATGCCGGCGCGTATTCGCGTATCGGATCGTGGTACGCCAAGCATGCCGAGCCACGCGCGTTACCGACGGCCGTAGCTTGCGCATAATCGCATTGGAGCTGAAAGCAGAGTGGACAGGGCTTTTTCCCGGCTCATTTGCCTGCCAGAGTTTTTGAACAGTTCTTCCAAACATACGGTGCCGTCAGCAGGAGAGACCAGTGGTGCGTTGACCTGGCGTTGGAGATGTTTCATCTTTATAATGCACCAAGGAATTTACATGCATGCATCAGTGGCATGTGACTGCTGTACAGTTGGAAGTACCAATTGTTAGTACAGGTGGTGCAGTGTCCTGCCCTTGTGATCAATGTTTTTTTTTTTTTTTGCAGACTACAATCTGCTTTTTTTATTTTTGAGGTGCTCTAGGTTTGGCGAGACTGCACCAATGGGCCGGAGCTCACAAGCTTGCAACCCAGCTCTACTTGCAGTCAAAGTTTTTGTGATGTTCCATTCTGAGTTGCTGCTCTCATTGTGTATTAAATTGTGTATACATGAAACTGCTGCCTAACTCTCCATTCCTGGAACTTCTGAACTCTGGAGGGACAAGGAAGATTGCTGTCCATACCCTCCAGAAATCTGAACCAGTAGACACAATGAGACCCATACACCATTAAAACTACAAAACAATTAGGAAACCAGTAGCCTATGAGATTGCTGACAGCTATGGGTGTGTGAGCGTACTGGTCTTATAGGCCTTTTGGTATCTACCAAACACTATTTCAAAGAGTGCACATTTTGCGACGGCCCGACCTGTGCAGGCACGGTGCTGCCGTGCGCGCATCACCTCGTGTGGACATGTCCTCTGCGCACACAGTTGAAATCGAGATGGTAGCTAGGTTTTTCATACTCGGTTCAACTCGAAACAGCTGTCTTATCGCCACTGCAGGACAAAAACGTACCCCAGTTCTCTCCCTCCAATTATCGCTGTCCGCCGCGGCCACAGTATTCCAGGCAGCTCTTTGAACTCGTGCTCGTCCAAGTCCATTTTCTTCTTAATTTCCAAATTTTTGCCCTCATTAGCATTGCTCTCTGTCTCAAGGTGACGTCTGCTATTTTCCTTTTTATAGCATGCTGCGTTATTCTAAATCATGTAGTGTGTGTACCAGTTGCTCTGAATATTGGAATAATGTTAGGATGTTGAATTTTAATGGCGCAAGGGCAGCTTTGGCCTAAGAGCACCATAGCAAGAGGCATTTTTCTTTCCACAAAGCAGGGTCAGAGACCCTTTCTTTAAGCATTTCACCTCTGTGAACCAGAGCACCAGGCCAGGGTAAAGCTTTCAAAGTGGTGGAAATTTCATAAGTGGGGACACATGTATTGGGGTATTGGACAGGGGCGTCTTGCAAGAGGTACCATCTGGCGGAAGGGACCATTTGGAACTTGCTGGTTTAAGAAATCATTGGAAATTTCGGTTGGAACCGAGTGATTTTTTCAGACAATTCCAATCGGTTAAGGTTCATGTTTATGGGTTTAATGTCCCAAAGCGACTCAGGCTATGAGGAATGCCGTAGTGTAGGGCTCCGGAAAATTTTGTCCACCTGTGGTTCCTTAACGTGCACTGACAGCGCGCAGTGCATGGGCCTCTAGCATTTCGAAAACCTTTATCGAACTGCGACCACCATGGCCAGGGTCGAACCCGCATCTTTCAAACCAGCAGCCGAGCACCGTAACCAATGAGCCAAGGTTCAAATTGGGTTTTGAAATTGGTTCCAGTTATGCCTTTAATCACCTTACATATTATTAAGGTGCAAAAGGAAAACTTATTTGTGAGGACTGCAGGGCAGCACCCAGCTCGGTACCAACATTTTCACAGGAGAATGGAAACTGAGAATTGTATATGCTGTCATGGAAATGAAGGCACGCTCACAAGAAACATACTGTAGTCGGGCACTAATAACATAATAGCTGCATGTATGCATCCACAGAGCACACTTCTGTCCCATATACAGGGCGTTTCACCTAGGACTTTACACAATTTAAAAAAAAAAAGGCCTTTTGAGTTAGATGAGCGCTTTCTTCTTGATGGCATCGTCAGCTGTGTAGTACATCAGAAAACAGCTGAAAGGTGCTAACAAGCAGGCTGGTTAACTAATCTTGAATAGTTAACTTTTTAACAATCATAGTTAGGCTCCCTATTTATTGAGAAGCATGTGGCCCACCGTAAATAATATCCATATCTGTTTTTAGGATTTCGAAGAAGCGGTAGCCCTGGGCACTGTGTCCCGACAAAGTTTTGGTACATCGCGCCAAAATGCATGCGCTTTCGAGAAGTTTGCGGACAAAAAGATCTTTTCAGTGGTCGTGATTCGTCGAAACAGCCGAAATTTTTTGGGCCACAGCGCTGAGGGTAACTGTATTTTCGAAATTCTAAAAACTGACATGGATATTACTTACGGTGGGCTACACGCCTCTTAGAGGAGGCTCACAATTGACGTTACAAAGTTAACTGTTCAATATTAGTTAACCAACCTGGTAGATGGCATGTCTTAACTGTATTCTAATGATGCCAAAAGCAGCGCTCCTCTAACTCAAAAAGCCTAAAATAAAAATTGTGTATTCTTGTGTGAAATACCCTGTATATACCCCACTTATGAGACTCCTGTAGAGAGGTCAGAATTTTGATGCCTTTGACATATATAAAGGAACGGAAGATTTCGTTCACGTCTGTGTGAAGCACCTTGGTGGGCCTTAGACCACTGTTGCGCATTGCTGTTTCAGTAGTAATAGTAGTGCCCTTAGCTATTGTACATCATAAGGAGGCGAGTTATTGCCACCTTCCAGGGATTTTGAGTGCTGGGAGTGACGTAAGTTGCAATATGTGGCCCAGAAGCAAACCCAATGGCATGTAAGCTTTTGAAAAGGACAGCACACCATGGTGTAGATTTCAGCACTCACTATATTTCTCAGCATACAGGCAGTGGGTTTCAAAAAACTCTTTGGATGTCTTTAAAAGTTCCTCGTGGGACATTCCTTGCTGTAAGTGCTTAATGTGCAGCACAGTACTCTCAAACACCGTGGCGGCGTCCGTGCTGCGATCCAAACTCGGCACCAGAGTTCTGAGGGTGTCGCAAGCGCTCTTAATCCGGGCTCGTCGCTTTCGTTCTACATCGTTATGGCGCGCTCGTCTGTCTTCTGGTACTTCTGCGCTAGACGCGCTGCTTGCTTCCGGTGATGTGCCTTGCTCATGACTTGTGGACGTGGTAGTATCGTCGACGCCGTCCAGGTTTAGGTAGACCGTATCCGCTTCGTAAACGACGTCAAATGTCGGGTCCATCGCCGCAGTACCGGGACCTTCGGCACCAGTCTTGCCCAGGGGCTGTAGTACGTGCGCTGCACCAAACTGATCAATATACAGCAGTTGCTGCTGGCTGTCCATCGTGAAATTTTGCACGTGCACTGAACGAGGCCTCTCCGCCTCCCTTTTGCTGCTGCCGTTGTGGTGTGCTGCTGCTGCTTCAGCTTCCGGTTCTCACCAAAGTGGAGTGCTAGAAATGTGATTAGTTCCGGTCGGCGTCCTGGCGGTCGCTGATCGCAACTGCTTGGTGAAATCCCCTTTGCAGATCTTGCGATAGTCATGGCGCAAATGGCTTTTCTGGCACTGACGTGAAACTGCTCTAGCAAACAAAAAAAAACCATAGGGAAATTTATTGGTCTTATATCTTCGTTAGTATTGGTGCTAGAGTTTATCTTCGGGTTGTATCTGCATTTGTACTGGACCAAAACAGAAACCGATACTATATATATCGATATGTCTTATAGGCTATGGTACTAACTGTATCGGTCTATGGGCTGAATATGAAAAACATTAGACCAATACAGAATCCAGTGCACCTTATCGACTGATTCATATTCGCCGCATAGACCAATACCTATTTGTCCATGGGACTGACATGCACTAGTCAATGGGCCCTACAAAAACAGTCGGTTGGTGGTTCTAGTTGTTTTTCATTGCTTCGATCATCATTCATCTTAGGCTCTGATCTCAAAATCAACACATGCCGATCCCATGGCGCTTACGAGGCATTGCAGTAACGTAAAATATTTGCCACATTAAGAATAAAGCACGCTGAGGCATACAGAAAAACTGCCGTCTGAAGTTCCAGAGGATCCGGCGCGCAACGCTCTCAAACTACGTTTGAGTTTGACGCCACAAGCCGCGGAGAACGCGGTGCCGGCAGCGGCGAGAGAGGACCATCGCTCGCATCTGGGAAGTTACTTTCTCTCTCCTCAAGGCTGCAAGACAGCAAACAAGAAAGAAAAATGATCACCAGTGGTGGTTGCCCGCATGCCGACCCTCCAAGGTAGGACCATATGAGTATGGCGATAAGTATTTTTTTTCTTCTCTGTTACGGTCTAGTGGCCAAAACCGCAATCTGAGACCACAGTGATATTTTAGTGTTACTAACATACTCGTTTTCAGTTGTCGACTGAGTATTATGCAGAATTTAGCGAACTGGTAGCGAAAACGTAGTCGAAAGCCGGCAACATTGGGTAAGTTTGATTGTTTTTTTTTTAGCTTTCATGTGCGCGCGTCAGCTGTTCGGTTTGTTGCGGTGTGCGCTGCCGTGAATTCAAAGTTCTGCAAGACGCTTCTCGTGGATATCAACATTCCAGCGCTAGTTCGGCTTTTAGTGAGGTCCGTATGCATTAGTTACAACCGCAGGCTGCGGTTTGTATTCTTTTTTGCGCTGCGGCGTTGCGTTGCTAACGGCCGTAGCCACGCGAACAAATGAATTTGAATCGCGCGTTATGATGAAATTAATGTGGGGGAGAGTTTTAATATTTTAGGCACGATTTCTTATTAGGAGTATTTAAGGTTTTTAACCTTAATTTTTCTTTCTACTGTGCTGCTATCTCTGTTCCTCAAGTGGCAAGTAGTGCCCCGGCGGCTCAGCTCGGCAGATTGTACAGGTGCAGTCAAAAGCAAATGGAAGGCGCGAGAGCATGGCAAACCGTGTCGCGACGCTTTTTAAAGGCGGCTCTTAACTGATTAACTCGGTCGCCAGCGAGCAGCGCGCGCTATCAGCCGACCCTTATCTGGAGCGTACGGCCATCGCTTTTGGAAGCTCGGACGGATGCTTGTTGCTTTTCAAATACGGCACCACGGATTTCTTTGGCCCTACCTGCGAAGTATTTGAAGAGCGATTTGCGCCGTATGATTGTACTCAGCAGCGAGCACTGCCACGACTGTTTAGTTATGCTTTTGCCGTGAGGGGCGTGTCGCGGGGCGTTTTCTTCTTCTTGTTCTTAGGTTTACATGGTATATCCTGGCTTCCCCAGTGTCCGCTCAAGAAATGAGGACCATCAAAGATCAGCCCTCGCTTTTTTGCTGCCTTCATTTTGTTTATTGTAAGTTGCGCATATACCCTCGCGTATGTAAGAACGAATACGCACAAAATAATCAAAAGGACACGATGCTGGTTTAGTCTGTGTGCTCTGTGTAACAGTTGAAGTAAAATACGCGAAGTGCATGCATTTCGAATTGGCCAGGTAGTAATGCACGATCAGCACGTCGATCGCAACAAGGGGAATCCTTATTGTTCTTAGTAGGAAGAATTTCATCGAGTTAGTTCCACAAGAACAAAAAATACAATGTGCAAAAGCAAACGCGGTTCAAAAGCGCGTGAGACTGCCGTTAACGCGAATGGTTGCTTCCATGCGCCGGGGCAGAGAATCGTGCACAGATTGTACAAACTCGCGGTATCGCTTAATGCGGTCCCATTCAGCTGCAACAGCGAGGCACAATGATTCTTTGCTTGTTGCACCCAAGTTCATATATGCCAAGTTGGATTTCAGAAATCCCCACACATTTTGTATAATGTTGAAGTCCGCGCCCTTTGGCATCCATTGCAGCTGTCGACCTCCTCACTCTTCTAGAAAGTCTTGGACGACTTTAGCTTTGTGGACGGGGCTGTGGTCCTGCTAAAGCCAGTAAAAGCCATCTTTAAAGGGCCCGTCCAGGGCGAACGGGACGAGGTAGCTCTCAAGGACATTTGCAGTATTACGCCGCGTTAATCTTCGCTCGAAGCTACACAAGTGGGGCCGGTCCATCTCTGCAGACGGCTCCCCAAACATTCACAGCCGTGCCACCGCTGCTAAGCACATTGTGCAAGTACCCGGGCTGATACCTACGTGCAAACAAAAACAAAACGTTATCGTTAGAAATGTGGGCAAGCGCCCCTCTAAAACTCGTTTTGCTGACGTGCAGACGTGATCCTTAGCGTCCAGACAAAGGCCTCTGGAACAAATTCCCAAATGCCCACTCAAGCATTGCACACAGAAAAACAGCATCCGGATTATCACCCTTATCGCTCTGCCGTGGCATTGCCAGCCTGTCTTTATTTCACAAATTGTTCCACAGCCCTATGCACATCCCACCTTATAATCTTCGCCCAGAACGCATATCTCATCGCACCAGCCATCACCTTCAAGTTTTTGTCCTCGGTCACGCACCGTCACTTTTTCGAATTCCTTCTCGCTTCGTGCAGCCGCAGGCTGGAACGGCCTTCCAAACAACGTTGCCATCATCACTTGCCCAAGTCTTTTCGCTAAAAATGTAAAAACTTTCTTGCTGTTGTGAATTTGTGCTTTTAATTCTTTCCACCCCATATGTAAAACCCCCCTTTTTTGGGACCTTTAATATAATAAAATGAAATGAAAGTATTCACCCACGTAGAAAATATAGCACTGGCAATTGCAAAGCGTGATATCATTAAGAGAATGTGGTTAAATCTTACAGGCAGTTGCACGGGGGCCATACCCGGCGCTGTTGACCCATCTTGAGATTACAGTGGACTCATCAATAGATATGACCTCACCCCAATCGACTACCGACCATTCTTCGTGGGCTCGCACAAAGCCCAGTCGAGCGTGCTTCTGCTGATCTGTTAAGTAAAGTAGGGTTTCTGAGCGACCACGCATCCGCTCAGTCCTGCCTCATGCAAGCGTCGGCGGATTGTAGCCACACTGATGTTCAGAGATAGGGTCTCTCGAATTTCTCGCGTACTCGAATGGATCAGCCACCACCGCTGCCACGATGAGTTCGTCGACTTCTGTCGATGTGGATCGTGGTCTTCCTGAACTTTGGGCATCTTCAACGCGGGCATCCTCATCTCGATATGCCTGCAAATCCTATTCACTGCGCCGATCGATTGGCCAACTCGGCGACTTATAGTGTGCTGAGGAACACCTTCAATTGGAGAGGCGAATTATGCTGCGCCGTTCATCTTCAGGTATTCTGGACAGCATCGCGTTTCGAGGAAACGGTGCAATCAATCCCTCCAACCTGAGCACAAGAAATAAAACGGGTGCTGCACAGCACGCCGCTCACGGCAAAAACGTAAACAGTCGTGGCATTGCTCGCTTCTGAGTATTATCAAACGGCTCGAAACTCTCATCAAACAAATTGCAGGTAGCGCCGGAGAAATCCTTAGTGTCTCATTTGAAAAGCAACAAGCATCTGTTCGAGCCGTCAAAAGTGATGACCGTAAACGCTCCAGATAATGGTCTGTTCGTACCGCGCGCTGCTTGTTGGAAACCGAGCTGCTCAATTACCAGAGCCAGCGTTAGAAAGCGCTGCATCACGGTTTCCCACACTCTCGCACTTTCCATTTACTTTTGACTTCACCTGTATGTCTTGTCTGCCCCATTTTGTATTTCCCATAATCACGAGAGTCAAAGTAACGCCCGTTTCGCCGGCGTGCCAGATGCTAAGCGTTCACAGAGACTCGCTTTATTCTTGCGACGCGCGAGCTACAGCTCGGCAGTTACCTCGTTGGCGTTGCTCCGCCACCCCTCCCTCTCTCCCTCCCTTCACGCGGATACGCGTCCATATAAAGTTTTGCTGTGCCTTTTTAAGATTTGGACGCACCTCTGCGAGATGATTACTCCGGCTGTCGAGGTTCGGGGGATGCTCTACTTTCGATTTCAACGCGACTATCTTCCCACCGGCGGTCGCCGGTAGCGCACGCCGCCTCGGAGGTCGATAGCCGGTCTAATCGGCTGGCACAGGCGTGTTCCAAGCTTAAAAGTCGTATCAAGAGACTATGCCGACGCGTATTCGCGTATCGGATCGTGGTACGCCAAGCATGCCGAGCCACGCGCGTTACCGACGGCCGTAGCTTGCGCATAATCGCATTGGAGCTGAAAGCAGAGTGGACAGGGCTTTTTCCCGGCTCATTTGCCTGCCAGAGTTTTCGAAAAGTTCTTCCAAACATACGGTGCCGTCAGCAGGAGAGACCAGTGGTGCGTTGACCTGGCGTTGGAGATGTTTCATCTTTTTAATGCACCAAGGAATTTACATGCATGCATCAGTGGCATGTGACTGCTGTACAGTTGGAAGTACCAATTGTTAGTACAGGTGGTGCAGTGTCCTGCCCTTGTGATCAATGTTTTTTTTTTTTGCAGACTACAATCTGCTTTTTTTATTTTTGAGGTGCTCTAGGTTTGGCGAGACTGCACCAATGGGCCGGAGCTCACAAGCTTGCAACCCAGCTCTACTTGCAGTCAAAGTTTTTGTGATGTTCCATTATGAGTTGCTGCTCTCATTGTGTATTAAATTGTGTATACATGAAACTGCTGCCTAACTCTCCATTCCTGGAACTTCTGAACTCTGGAGGGACAAGGAAGATTGCTGTCCATACCCTCCAGAAATCTGAACCAGTAGACACAATGAGACCCATACACCATTAAAACTACAAAACAATTAGGAAACCAGTAGCCTATGAGATTGCTGACAGCTATGGGTGTGTGAGCGTACTGGTCTTATAGGCCTTTTGGTATCTACCAAACACTATTTCAAAGAGTGCACATTTTGCGACGGCCCGACCTGTGCAGGCACGGTGCTGCCGTGCGCGCATCACCTCGTGTGGACATGTCCTCTGCGCACACAGTTGAAATCGAGATGGTAGCTAGGTTTTTCATACTCGGTTCAACTCGAAACAGCTGTCTTATCGCCACTGCAGGACAAAAACGTACCCCAGTTCTCTCCCTCCAATTATCGCTGTCCGCCGCGGCCACAGTATTCCAGGCAGCTTTTTGAACTCGTGCTCGTCCAAGTCCATTTTCTTCTTAATTTCCAAATTTTTGCCCTCATAGCATTGCTCTCTGTCTCAAGGTGACGTCTGCTATTTTCCTTTTTATAGCATGCTGCGTTATTCTAAATCGTGTAGTGTGTGTACCAGTTGCTCTGAATATTGGAATAATGTTAGGATGTTGAATTTTAATGGCGCAAGGGCAGCTTTGGCCTAAGAGCACCATAGCAAGAGGCATTTTTCTTTCCACAAAGCAGGGTCAGAGACCCTTTCTTTAAGCATTTCACTTCTGTGAACCAGAGCACCAGGCCAGGGTAAAGCTTTCAAAGTGGTGGAAATTTCATAAGTGGGGACACATGTAGTGGGGTATTGGACAGGGGCGTCTTGCAAGAGGTACCATCTGGCGGAAGGGACCATTTGGAACTTGCTGGTTTAAGAAATCATTGGAAATTTCGGTTGGAACCGAGTGATTTTTTCAGACAATTCCAATCGGTTAAGGTTTATGTTTATGGGTTTAATGTCCCAAAGCGACTCAGGCTATGAGGAATGCCGTAGTGTAGGGCTCCGGAAAATTTTGTCCACCTGTGGTTCCTTAACGTGCACTGACAGCGCGCAGTGCATGGGCCTCTAGCATTTCGAAAACCTCTATCGAACTGCGACCACCATGGCCAGGGTCGAACCCGCATCTTTCAAACCAGCAGCCGAGCACCGTAACCAATGAGCCAAGGTTCAAATTGGGTTTTGAAATTGGTTCCAGTTATGCCTTTAATCACCTTACATATTATTAAGGTGCAAAAGGAAAACTTATTTGTGAGGACTGCAGGGCAGCGCCCAGCTCGGTACCAACATTTTCACAGGAGAATGGAAACTGAGAATTGTATATGCTGTCATGGAAATGAAGGCACGCTCACAAGAAACATACTGTAGTCGGGCACTAATAACATACTAGCTGCATGTATGCATCCACAGAGCACACTTCTGTCCCATATACAGGGCGTTTCACCTAGGACTTTACACAGTTTAAAAAAAAAAAAGGCCTTTTGAGTTAGATGAGCGCTTTCTGCTTGATGGCATCGTCAGCTGTGTAGTACATCAGAAAACAGCTGAAAGGTGCTAACAAGCAGGCTGTTTAACTAATCTTGAATAGTTAACTTTTTAACTATCATAGTTAGGCTCCTTATTTATTGAGAAGCATGTGGCCCACCGTAAGTAATATCCATATCTGTTTTTAGGATTTCGAAGACGCGGTAGCCCTGGGCACTGTGTCCCGACAAAGTTTTGCTACATCGCGCCAAAATGCATGCGCTTTCGAGAAGTTTGCGGACAAAAAGATCTTTTCAGTGGTCGTGATTCGTCGAAACAGCCGAAATTTTTTGGGCCACAGCGCTGAGGGTAACTGTATTTTCGAAATTCTAAAAACTGACATGGATATTACTTACGGTGGGCTACACGCCTCTTAGAGGAGGCTCACAATTGACGTTACAAAGTTAACTGTTCAATATTAGTTAACCAACCTGGTAGATGGCATGTCTTAACTGTATTCTAATGATGCCAAAAGCAGCGCTCCTCTAACTCAAAAAGCCTAAAATAAAAATTGTGTATTCTTGTGTGAAATACCCTGTATATACCCCACTTATGAGACTCCTGTAGAGAGGTCAGAATTTTGATGCCTTTGACATATATAAAGGAACGGAAGATTTCGTTCACTGCTGTGTGAAGCACCTTGGTGGGCCTTAGACCACTGTTGCGCATTGCTGTTTCAGTAGTAATAGTAGTGCCCTTAGCTATTGTACATCATAAGGAGGCGAGTTATTGCCACCTTCCAGGGATTTTGAGTGCTGGGAGTGACGTAAGTTGCAATATGTGGCCCAGAAGCAAACCCAATGGCATGTAAGCTTTTGAAAAGGACAGCACACCATGGTGTAGATTTCAGCACTCACTATATTTCTCAGCATACAGGCAGTGGGTTTCAAAAAACTCTTTGGATGTCTTTAAACGTTCCTCGTGGGACATTCCTTGCTGTAAGTGCTTAATGTGCAGCACAGTACTCTCAAACACTGTGGCGGCGTCCGTGCTGCGATCCAAACTCGGCACCAGAGTTCTGAGGGTGTCGCAAGCGCTCTTAATCCGGGCTCGTCGCTTTCGTTCTACATCGTTATGGCGCGCTCGTCTGTCTTCTGGTACTTCTGCGCTAGACGCGCTGCTAGCTTCCGCTGATGTGCCTTGCTCATGACTTGTGGACGTGGTAGTATCGTCGACGCCGTCCAGGTTTAGGTAGACCGTATCCGCTTCGTAAACGACGTCAAATGTCGGGTCCATCGCCGCAGTACCGGGATCTTCGGCACCAGTCTTGCCCAGGGGCTGTAGTACGTGCGCTGCACCAAACTGATCAATATACAGCAGTTGCTGCTGGCTGTCCATCGTGAAATTTTGCACGTGCACTGAACGAGGCCTCTCCGCCTCCCTTTTGCTGCTGCCGTTGTGGTGTGCTGCTGCTGCTTCAGCTTCCGGTTCTCACCAAAGTGGAGTGCTAGAAATGTGATTAGTTCCGGTCGGCGTCCTGGCGGTCGCTGATCGCAACTGCTTGGTGAAATCCCCTTTGCAGATCTTGCGATAGTCATGGCGCAAATGGCTTTTCTGGCACTGACGTGAAACTGCTCTAGCAAACAAAAAAAACCATAGGGAAATTTATTGGTCTTATATCTTCGTTAGTATTGGTGCTAGAGTTTATCTTCGGGTTGTATCTGCATTTGTACTGGACCAAAACAGAAACCGATACTATATATATCGATATGTCTTATAGGCTATGGTACTAACTGTATCGGTCTATGGGCTGAATATGAAAAACATTAGACCAATACAGAATCCAGTGCACCTTATCGACTGATTCATATTCGCCGCATAGACCAATACCTATTTGTCCATGGGACTGACATGCACTAGTCAATGGGCCCTACAAAAACAGTCGGTTGGTGGTTCTAGTTGTTTTTCATTGCTTCGATCATCATTCATCTCAGGCTCTGATCTCAAAATCAACACATGCCGATCCCATGGCGCTTACGAGGCATTGCAGTAACGTAAAATATTTGCCACATTAAGAATAAAGCACGCTGAGGCATACAGAAAAACTGCCGTCTGAAGTTCCAGAGGATCCGGCGCGCAACGCTCTCAAACTACGTTTGAGTTTGACGCCACAAGCCGCGGAGAACGCGGTGCCGGCAGCGGAGAGAGAAGACCATCGCTCGCATCTGGGAAGTTACTTTCTCTCTCCTCAAGGCTGCAAGACAGCAAACAAGAAAGAAAAATGACCACCAGTGGTGGTTGCCCGCATGCCGACCCTCCAAGGTAGGACCATATGAGTATGGCGATAAGTATTTTTTTTCTTCTCTGTTACGGTCTAGTGGCCAAAACCGCAATCTGAGACCACAGTGATATTTTAGTGTTACTAACATACTCGTTTTCAGTTGTCGACTGAGTATTATGCAGAATTTAGCGAACTGGTAGCGAAAACGTAGTCGAAAGCCGGCAACATTGGGTAAGTTTGATTGTTTTTTTTTAGCTTTCATGTGCGCGCGTCAGCTGTTCGGTTTGTTGCGGTGTGCGCTGCCGTGAATTCAAAGTTCTGCAAGACGCTTCTCGTGGATATCAACATTCCAGCGCTAGTTCGGCTTTTAGTGAGGTCCGTATGCATTAGTTACAACCGCAGGCTGCGGTTTGTATTCTTTTTTGCGCTGCGGCGTTGCGTTGCTAACGGGCGTAGCCACGCGAACAAATGAATTTGAATCGCGCGTTATGATGAAATTAATGTGGGGGAGAGTTTTAATATTTTAGGCACGATTTCTTATTAGCAGTATTTAAGGTTTTTAACCTTAATTTTTCTTTCTACTGTGCTGCTATCTCTGTTCCTCAAGTGGCAAGTAGTGCCCCGGCGGCTCAGCTCGGCAGATTGTACAGGTGCAGTCAAAAGCAAATGGAAGGCGCGAGAGCATGGCAAACCGTGTCGCGACGCTTTTTAAAGGCGGCTCTTAACTGATTAACTCGGTCGCCAGCGAGCAGCGCGCGCTATCAGCCGACCCTTATCTGGAGCGTACGGCCATCGCTTTTGGAAGCTCGAACGGATGCTTGTTGCTTTTCAAATACGGCACCACGGATTTCTTTGGCCCTACCTGCGAAGTATTTGAAGAGCGATTTGCGGCGTATGATTGTACTCAGCAGCGAGCACTGCCACGACTGTTTAGTTATGCTTTTGCCGTGAGGGGCGTGTCGCGGGGCGTTTTCTTCTTCTTGTTCTTAGGTTTACATGGTATATCCTGGCTTCCCCAGTGTCCGCTCAAGAAATGAGGACCATCAAAGATCAGCCCTCGCTTTTTTGCTGCCTTCATTTTGTTTATTGTAAGTTGCGCATATACCCTCGCGTATGTAAGAACGAATACGCACAAAATAATCAAAAGGACACGATGCTGGTTTAGTCTGTGTGCTCTGTGTAACAGTTGAAGTAAAATACGCGAAGTGCATGCATTTCGAATTGGCCAGGTAGTAATGCACGATCAGCACGTCGATCGCAACAAGGGGAATCCTTATTGTTCTTAGTAGGAAGAATTTCATCGAGTTAGTTCCACAAGAACAAAAAATACAATGTGCAAAAGCAAACGCGGTTCAAAAGCGCGTGAGACTGCCGTTAACGCGAATGGTTGCTTCCATGCGCCGGGGCAGAGAATCGTGCACAGATTGTACAAACTCGCGGTATCGCTTAATGCGGTCCCATTCAGCTGCAACAGCGAGGCACAATGCTTCTTTGCTTGTTGCACCCAAGTTCATATATGCCAAGTTGGATTTCAGAAATCCCCACACATTTTGTATAATGTTGAAGCCCGCGCCCTTTGGCATCCATTGCAGCTGTCGACCTCCTCACTCTTCTAGAAAGTCTTGGACGACTTTAGCTTTGTGGACGGGGCTGTGGTCCTGCTAAAGCCAGTAAAAGCCATCTTTAAAGGGCCCGTCCAGGGCGAACGGGACGAGGTAGCTCTCAAGGACATTTGCAGTATTACGCCGCGTTAATCTTCGCTCGAAGCTACACAAGTGGGGCCGGTCCATCTCTGCAGACGGCTCCCCAAACATTCACAGCCGTGCCACCGCTGCTAAGCACATTGTGCAAGTACCCGGGCTGATACCTACGTGCAAACAAAAACAAAACGTTATCGTTAGAAATGTGGGCAAGCGCCCCTCTAAAACTCGTTTTGCTGACGTGCAGACGTGATCCTTAGCGTCCAGACAAAGGCCTCTGGAACAAATTCCCAAATGCCCACTCAAGCATTGCACACAGAAAAACAGCATCCGGATTATCACCCTTATCGCTCCGCCGTGGCATTGCCAGCCTGTCTTTATTTCACAAATTGTTCCACAGCCCTATGCACATCCCACCTTATAATCTTCGCCCAGAACGCATATCTCATCGCACCAGCCATCACCTTCAAGTTTTTGTCCTCGGTCACGCACCGTCACTTTTTCGAATTCCTTCTCGCTTCGTGCAGCCGCAGGCTGGAACGGCCTTCCAAACAACGTTGCCATCATCACTTGCCCAAGTCTTTTCGCTAAAAATGTAAAAACTTTCTTGCTGTTGTGAATTTGTGCTTTTAATTCTTTCCACCCCATATGTAAAACCCCCTTTTTTGGGACCTTTAATATAATAAAATGAAATGAAAGTATTCACCCACGTAGAAAATATAGCACTGGCAATTGCAAAGCGTGATATCATTAAGAGAATGTGGTTAAATCTTACCGGCAGTTGCACGGGGGCCATACCCTGCGCTGTTGACCCATCTTGAGATTACAGTGGACTCATCAATAGATATGACCTCACCCCAATCGACTACCGACCATTCTTCGTGGGCTCGCACAAAGCCCAGTCGAGCGTGCTTCTGCTGATCTGTTAAGTAAAGTAGGGTTTCTGAGCGACCACGCATCCGCTCAGTCCTGCCTCATGCAAGCGTCGGCGGATTGTAGCCACACTGATGTTCAGAGATAGGGTCTCTCGAATTTCTCGCGTACTCGAATGGATCAGCCACCACCGCTGCCACGATGAGTTCGTCGACTTCTGTCGATGTGGATCGTGGTCTTCCTGAACTTTGGGCATCTTCAACGCGGGCATCCTCATCTCGATATGCCTGCAAATCCTATTCACTGCGCCGATCGATTGGCCAACTCGGCGACTTATAGTGTGCTGAGGAACACCTTCAATTGGAGAGGCGAATTATGCTGCGCCGTTCATCTTCAGGTATTCTGGACAGCATCGCGTTTCGAGGAAACGGTGCAATCAATCCCTCCAACCTGAGCACAAGAAATAAAACGGGTGCTGCACAGCACGCCGCTCACGGCAAAAACGTAAACAGTCGTGGCATTGCTCGCTTCTGAGTATTATCAAACGGGTCGAAACTCTCATCAAACAAATTGCAGGTAGCGCCGGAGAAATCCTTAGTGTCTCATTTGAAAAGCAACAAGCATCTGTTCGAGCCGTCAAAAGTGATGACCGTAAACGCTCCAGATAATGGTCTGTTCGTACCGCGCGCTGCTTGTTGGAAACCGAGCTGCTCAATTACCAGAGCCAGCGTTAGAAAGCGCTGCATCACGGTTTCCCACACTCTCGCACTTTCCATTTACTTTTGACTTCACCTGTATGTCTTGTCTGCCCCATTTTGTATTTCCCATAATCACGAGAGTCAAAGTAACGCCCGTTTCGCCGGCGTGCCAGATGCTAAGCGTTCACAGAGACTCGCTTTATTCTTGCGACGCGCGAGCTACAGCTCGGCAGTTACCTCGTTGGCGTTGCTCCGCCACTCCTCCCTCTCTCCCTCCCTTCACGCGGATACGCGTCCATATAAAGTTTTGCTGTGCCTTTTTAAGATTTGGACGCACCTCTGCGAGATGATTACTCCGGCTGTCGAGGTTCGGGGGATGCTCTACTTTCGATTTCAACGCGACTATCTTCCCACCGGCGGTCGCCGGTAGCGCACGCCGCCTCGGAGGTCGATAGCCGGTCTAATCGGCTGGCACAGGCGTGTTCCAAGCTTAAAAGTCGTATCAAGAGACTATGCCGACGCGTATTCGCGTATCGGATCGTGGTACGCCAAGCATGCCGAGCCACGCGCGTTACCGACGGCCGTAGCTTGCGCATAATCGCATTGGAGCTGAAAGCAGAGTGGACAGGGCTTTTTCCCGGCTCATTTGCCTGCCAGAGTTTTCGAAAAGTTCTTCCAAACATACGGTGCCGTCAGCAGGAGAGACCAGTGGTGCGTTGACGTGGCGTTGGAGATGTTTCATCTTTTTAATGCACCAAGGAATTTACATGCATGCATCAGTGGCATGTGACTGCTGTACAGTTGGAAGTACCAATTGTTAGTACAGGTGGTGCAGTGTCCTGCCCTTGTGATCAATGTTTTTTTTTTTTGCAGACTACAATCTGCTTTTTTTATTTTTGAGGTGCTCTAGGTTTGGCGAGACTGCACCAATGGGCCGGAGCTCACAAGCTTGCAACCCAGCTCTACTTGCAGTCAAAGTTTTTGTGATGTTCCATTATGAGTTGCTGCTCTCATTGTGTATTAAATTGTGTATACATGAAACTGCTGCCTAACTCTCCATTCCTGGAACTTCTGAACTCTGGAGGGACAAGGAAGATTGCTGTCCATACCCTCCAGAAATCTGAACCAGTAGACACAATGAGACCCATACACCATTAAAACTACAAAACAATTAGGAAACCAGTAGCCTATGAGATTGCTGACAGCTATGGGTGTGTGAGCGTACTGGTCTTATCGGCCTTTTGGTATCTACCAAACACTATTTCAAAGAGTGCACATTTTGCGACGGCCCGACCTGTGCAGGCACGGTGCTGCCGTGCGCGCATCACCTCGTGTGGACATGTCCTCTGCGCACACAGTTGAAATCGAGATGGTAGCTAGGTTTTTCATACTCGGTTCAACTCGAAACAGCTGTCTTATCGCCACTGCAGGACAAAAACGTACCCCAGTTCTCTCCCTCCAATTATCGCTGTCCGCCGCGGCCACAGTATTCCAGACAGCTCTTTGAACTCGTGCTCGTCCAAGTCCATTTTCTTCTTAATTTCCAAATTTTTGCCCTCATTAGCATTGCTCTCTGTCTCAAGGTGACGTCTGCTATTTTCCTTTTTATAGCATGCTGCGTTATTCTAAATCATGTAGTGTGTGTACCAGTTGCTCTGAATATTGGAATAATGTTAGGATGTTGAATTTTAATGGCGCAAGGGCAGCTTTGGCCTAAGAGCACCATAGCAAGAGGCATTTTTCTTTCCACAAAGCAGGGTCAGAGACCCTTTCTTTAAGCATTTCACTTCTGTGAACCAGAGCACCAGGCCAGGGTAAAGCTTTCAAAGTGGTGGAAATTTCATAAGTGGGGACACATGTAGTGGGGTATTGGACAGGGGCGTCTTGCAAGAGGTACCATCTGGCGGAAGGGACCATTTGGAACTTGCTGGTTTAAGAAATCATTGGAAATTTCGGTTGGAACCGAGTGATTTTTTCAGACAATTCCAATCGGTTAAGGTTTATGTTTATGGGTTTAATGTCCCAAAGCGACTCAGGCTATGAGGAATGCCGTAGTGTAGGGCTCCGGAAAATTTTGTCCACCTGTGGTTCCTTAACGTGCACTGACAGCGCGCAGTGCATGGGCCTCTAGCATTTCGAAAACCTCTATCGAACTGCGACCACCATGGCCAGGGTCGAACCCGCATCTTTCAAACCAGCAGCCGAGCACCGTAACCAATGAGCCAAGGTTCAAATTGGGTTTTGAAATTGGTTCCAGTTATACCTTTAATCACCTTACATATTATTAAGGTGCAAAAGGAAAACTTATTTGTGAGGACTGCAGGGCAGCGCCCAGCTCGGTACCAACATTTTCACAGGAGAATGGAAACTGAGAATTGTATATGCTGTCATGGAAATGAAGGCACGCTCACAAGAAACATACTGTAGTCGGGCACTAATAACATACTAGCTGCATGTATGCATCCACAGAGCACACTTCTGTCCCATATACAGGGCGTTTCACCTAGGACTTTACACAGTTTAAAAAAAAAAAAAAGGCCTTTTGAGTTAGATGAGCGCTTTCTGCTTGATGGCATCGTCAGCTGTGTAGTACATCAGAAAACAGCTGAAAGGTGCTAACAAGCAGGCTGTTTAACTAATCTTGAATAGTTAACTTTTTAACTATCATAGTTAGGCTCCTTATTTATTGAGAAGCATGTGGCCCACCGTAAGTAATATCCATATCTGTTTTTAGGATTTCGAAGACGCGGTAGCCCTGGGCACTGTGTCCCGACAAAGTTTTGCTACATCGCGCCAAAATGCATGCGCTTTCGAGAAGTTTGCGGACAAAAAGATCTTTTCAGTGGTCGTGATTCGTCGAAACAGCCGAAATTTTTTGGGCCACAGCGCTGAGGGTAACTGTATTTTCGAAATTCTAAAAACTGACATGGATATTACTTACGGTGTGCTACACGCCTCTTAGAGGAGGCTCACAATTGACGTTACAAAGTTAACTGTTCAATATTAGTTAACCAACCTGGTAGATGGCATGTCTTAACTGTATTCTAATGATGCCAAAAGCAGCGCTCCTCTAACTCAAAAAGCCTAAAATAAAAATTGTGTATTCTTGTGTGAAATACCCTGTATATACCCCACTTATGAGACTCCTGTAGAGAGGTCAGAATTTTGATGCCTTTGACATATATAAAGGAACGGAAGATTTCGTTCACTGCTGTGTGAAGCACCTTGGTGGGCCTTAGACCACTGTTGCGCATTGCTGTTTCAGTAGTAATAGTAGTGCCCTTAGCTATTGTACATCATAAGGAGGCGAGTTATTGCCACCTTCCAGGGATTTTGAGTGCTGGGAGTGACGTAAGTTGCAATATGTGGCCCAGAAGCAAACCCAATGGCATGTAAGCTTTTGAAAAGGACAGCACACCATGGTGTAGATTTCAGCACTCACTATATTTCTCAGCATACAGGCAGTGGGTTTCAAAAAACTCTTTGGATGTCTTTAAACGTTCCTCGTGGGACATTCCTTGCTGTAAGTGCTTAATGTGCAGCACAGTACTCTCAAACACTGTGGCGGCGTCCGTGCTGCGATCCAAACTCGGCACCAGAGTTCTGAGGGTGTCGCAAGCGCTCTTAATCCGGGCTCGTCGCTTTCGTTCTACATCGTTATGGCGCGCTCGTCTGTCTTCTGGTACTTCTGCGCTAGACGCGCTGCTAGCTTCCGCTGATGTGCCTTGCTCATGACTTGTGGACGTGGTAGTATCGTCGACGCCGTCCAGGTTTAGGTAGACCGTATCCGCTTCGTAAACGACGTCAAATGTCGGGTCCATCGCCGCAGTACCGGGACCTTCGGAACCAGTCTTGCCCAGGGGCTGTAGTACGTGCGCTGCACCAAACTGATCAATATACAGCAGTTGCTGCTGGCTGTCCATCGTGAAATTTTGCACGTGCACTGAACGAAGCCTCTCCGCCTCCCTTTTGCTGCTGCCGTTGTGGTGTGCTGCTGCTGCTTCAGCTTCCGGTTCTCACCAAAGTGGAGTGCTAGAAATGTGATTAGTTCCGGTCGGCGTCCTGGCGGTCGCTGATCGCAACTGCTTGGTGAAATCCCCTTTGCAGATCTTGCGATAGTCATGGCGCAAATGGCTTTTCTGGCACTGACGTGAAACTGCTCTAGCGAACAAAACAAAAAAAACCATAGGGAAATTTATTGGTCTTATATCTTCGTTAGTATTGGTGCTAGAGTTTATCTTCGGGTTGTATCTGCATTTGTACTGGACCAAAACAGAAACCGATACTATATATATCGATATGTCTTATAGGCTATGGTACTAACTGTATCGGTCTATGGGCTGAATATGAAAAACATTAGACCAATACAGAATCCAGTGCACCTTTTCGACTGATTCATATTCGCCGCATAGACCAATACCTATTTGTCCATGGGACTGACATGCACTAGTCAATGGGCCCTACAAAAACAGTCGGTTGGTGGTTCTAGTTGTTTTTCATTGCTTCGATCATCATTCATCTCAGGCTCTGATCTCAAAATCAACACATGCCGATCCCATGGCGCTTACGAGGCATTGCAGTAACGTAAAATATTTGCCACATTAAGAATAAAGCACGCTGAGGCATACAGAAAAACTGCCGTCTGAAGTTCCAGAGGATCCGGCGCGCAACGCTCTCAAACTACGTTTGAGTTTGACGCCACAAGCCGCGGAGAACCAAAGCCACCTAGACTAGGGAGAAGGCCTCCCCACTCGCCCCGTGACGTCACCACACCAGGCCCTGCTCTGCCTGTACACGCCCAACTCCGCCGCTGACCCGCGAGCATACGCGGGTCGCTTGCACTTGAAGCAAGTTGTGTGACAATTAGAGGTGCTGATTACAGCTTTCCAATGATGGGCAATTAATAAACCACTGATACTAAGGGGTGAAAATGCATGGAAGTGGAAGTTTTTCTGGCTGCTTACAAGTCAGTAGAAATACAGCACAGAAATACACAATTATGACATGAAAAGACAGTTGGTGGTGTTAAATGACACGTTTATTTCCATGGTCACTCGCAATGAGACACATCTAATGAGCAAACAACTTGACATTTTATTACAAACATGCGCAACATATAACGATGTGCAAGCCATATGCTTTACTTTTGTATTCTGCCCCATGCAAACATAACCCAACATACAACCAATGTGAAAGCCAGTTGCCTAGCATTACAGGGGTTGAAATTCATTTGAGGGTCATCAGTTTTCTCTGTTTAGCATGCACCTGCTTTCTGGTGAGGACATCATTTCTAGCAGCTGCATAGTTTTTTAGCAATGTGTTGATGGCAGGCTTCACTATATTGTGACGAACTAGATCTGGACAGTGACCATTTGCACAAACATCAACATCTTCCCTATCAGCCAGCAGAAACTTCATGATGCTTAGTAGAACCAGCCTCTGGTTACTTTCAGCATGAAATAAATGCTCGCACTCCTTGGCTGTCACTTGCTCCAAAACAATCTTTGTACATAATACCGTATGCACAACAAATGGCTGAGGAAATTTCAGACCCTCTCTGCTCATATCATCGATTAGAACATGGTCACTTGGCTGAAGTTCTCTCTCTCTGATTGTGAGTTGCAGTAAACAGTCATCACAAGGCTGACGCCGTAGCGCAGCATGTGCACAGAAACCTGCTATATATACTATAGCTGGCATGTCCTTTCGCGGTTTCTTTATTTCAGCGTCAGATAAACAAACCTTGTATTTTTTAATTAGAGCTTCAGGGCATGGCTCTGGCTCGTTCTCTTCCTTAGATGAATCAGTGAAATCTTTCAACAGTAGTGTGTTTTGGATGCGTATCTTTGTTTCCGCTTCAAACACTTCAGTTATTGAAACATTGTAATGCGAACCACACAATCGTCTGTACTTTCCAAACCTTGCCTCAAGTGCATCAGTTTGAAACTTCCCCAAAAGAACATATTTAAAACCAAGTTCATCCAGGCAGTATCGTGCTACTTCTATTAATGCGTACGTTGACTGTCTCGGAGCGGAATGGGTCTCATTGGTAAGCGTGCCTGTCTGCATGCCTCTCGATTTCCAGTTGTCAAGCCAAGTAGCAAATTTATCTAAGAATTCGATCTGCTTGCAACTCATTGCACTTATTGGTTCTTGCCAAGGATCGCGCAGTCTCCATCCCTTTTGGGGAGTTTTTACGTTTACTATGTTCCACCACCTTAAAACAAGGTCGATAAATTCAGCCGTTTCTTCAGGGAGAATTAGCTTCAGCTCAGTTCCTCTAAGCCGTAAAGCTGACGAGACGAAGCTGCTAAAGATTTTCATAGCGAGCTTCACGTTCTGTCGCTCAAGGTTCGTGGGGTTCAGTGATTTATAAGTGAGGCCATACGCAACCTTAACAACACTGTCTTGTTCAGCTTCGTAGAGCTTCTTTAGCAAAGTGAATGAAGCCCCTTGCATTTTTACACCCTGTTCTTGTTCACTTTCAAAAGGTGGAAAATACAGGCACTTGTCACAGGTCTTTTGGTTTAACCAGTTATTGCGAATGCACTTGAGCAAATGAACTGTGTCAATTATATGAAATAAAGGCAGCTGCTGTTGTGCTGGATGGGGGTATACAATTAGTGGCTTATGATTTCGACCAAACAATGACATTACCTTCCTGTTAATAGAGTTGTTGTCGGTAATGACGGCAACTACATGAAGACCAGCATCTTCCAAGTTCATAATTACTCCTCGCAGAACACGATGAAGTTCCTCTGCAGTTATCCTAGACACAGGAAGTATGTGTGCAACATCTTTGTATGATGACAGTAATGACTGTACCATAAAGACGTGAGCTGTTTTTGCTGGCTCGGCACAGTTAGCAGCAGCTCCTGTAAAACGACCCCCTTTATATTCGAAAAACTGCTGGAGGTGTATTTCGTCCATCATCAGTACAATGTTCCTTTCATGAGGATTAAGCAAACCAGCTCGTCTTTTCATGTACCTCAAGAAGCCTTCTTCAGTTTGCTCTTTTGATGGACTCACATCTTGAGCTGCACAAACTCTCTTAATAGTTGTAGCGTGAGGCAACACCACTTTACCACTGCTTCGAAGAAAGTTATACGCATGGGGTGAAATTGTGTGGAACACAGCAGACAAAACTAATAGTTCAGCTGAATACCTGCAACCATTGTTTTTCTTCCCCATGAGTTCAAACTGCTCTTTCAGGAAAAATAATGCGTCTGCCCTTTCATGCTCTGTTATCTCGTCATCAGAAATATCATCAAGGAGAGCAACAATCAGTTTGAGCGCAGCACTCACTCTGTCCTGTTTTTGATGGCTTCGATCAGTGCAGTATCCCTGCACATTGTCTAGAAGTCTCTCCAAGACACGAAAATCGAGAACTTGACCAGGGATTTCAAGCTCTTCATTTGATGCCAGCTGCACATGTTTCCAAAACACGCGAACACACATATCGGCTGACACTGTCACTGATGCCAGGAGCTCTGGCGCTTGTGTTGTTGGCTCAAGGTGAGCAAATATTATGCACTTATCACAACACACATTCGTCCAATAATCTTTTTGATGCAGACGTTGGAGACGTGCAGAAATGTCTTCCAAGCTCTGTATCTTATTCATTGCTTCTTCCATCTCGAAAGCTGCTGCTGATTGTTGAATGGCTTCTTGGAGTTGTGCATTTTCGTTCCGTCTGCGCTTCACCTCAGGTTCTTCTCGTGACTGTCTTGTAGCGGACAGGTAACTTGGGCAGTCAGGAAAGAGAGTCGGAACTGCGTCAGACGTTATCCGAGTTATCTTCATAGGCACTTCTATAGTTCGTCCGTCGACATCCGTGTAAGTTGAAGTTGTGCGCAGGTGCTCAGGCTTGAAATGCCGTTCACAAACCTGTACATATGACAGCAAAAAAAGCGCTGTTAGCAAATAATGCATAATAATATGCATGCATGCCAATATCGGCCTGGCATGACCGCTAGTTTTGTAGATTTTGTCTGTAAAACATGACCCTAGCGCTCATTGAGGTGTCCGTACGTACGCAAACTCTACTCGCTCTTAGTGCCGATTCCAAAGTGTGATCACCCCAAACAAAGCAAAGACGGGCATGAGGAAAGTTACCGCAGCAAACATTTAACTCATCGTGCAGTGTAACGCTTGAGTGGCTTCTCGCATATGTCCACACCACTCTTCTGTAAAGAACAGCTCAGCATGAATGAGAATAGAAGAAAAGTCGCTGCTTGCCTTAGGATCCTTCAGGGTCGACACGTCGACATCATCTCTCCGCACGGCACGCTGCCAAAGCGATTTTCGTGTGGGATCACTCGGAAAAGAAAACAGCCGCACCTTGGGCCCATTATCGTATCCGCCTCTGCAATTTGGCACGCAACAGCGACCCATATTTGCACATGCACGCCAAACGCACGTGGCGCGGAAGACGGACGACTGATGCCTCGCTTGCTCACACAACAACAAAAAAAAAAAACTCTTTCAGCGCCACCTATCGATAAACGAAAAAACTTCCGGCAAAGCAATGAAACGCGCTGCGCAGAGAATGTGGCGAGGTCGGCTAGGTGGCGCTCGCATCGCCCGAGTGGCCCTCACTGAGCCGTCCGAGGGAGCAGCGCCTCCGCTGGCTCGAGGGATTTTTGCGCCGGCCAGGTCAGGGCAAGGTGGGGTAACGTCAGAGGGTTTGCCGGAGAGAGTGAACAGGCCTGCTAGTAGTCTAGGTGGCTTTGGGAGAACGCGGGGCCGGCAGCGGAAAGAGAGGACCATCGCTCGCATCTGGGAAGTTACTTTCTCTCTCCTCAAGGATGCAAGACAGCAAACAAGAAAGAAAAATGACCACCAGTGGTGGTTGCCCGCATGCCGACCCTCCAAGGTAGGGCCATATGAGTATGGCGATAAGTATTTTTTTTCTTCTCTGTTACGGTCTAGTGGTCAAAACCGCAATCTGAGACCACAGTGATATTTTAGTGTTACTAACATACTCGTTTTCAGTTGTCGACTGAGTATTATGCAGAATTTAGCGAACTGGTAGCGAAAACGTAGTCGAAAGCCGGCAACATTGGGTAAGTTTGATTGTTTTTTTTTTAGCTTTCATGTGCGCGCGTCAGCTGTTCGGTTTGTTGCGGTGTGCGCTGCCGTGAATTCAAAGTTCTGCAAGACGCTTCTCGTGGATATCAACATTCCAGCGCTAGTTCGGCTTTTAGTGAGGTCCGTATGCATTAGTTACAACCGCAGGCTGCGGTTTGTATTCTTTTTTGCGCTGCGGCGTTGCGTTGCTAACGGCCGTAGCCACGCGAAGAAATGAATTTGAATCGCGCGTTATGATGAAATTAATGTGGGGGAGAGTTTTAATATTTTAGGCACGATTTCTTATTAGGAGTATTTAAGGTTTTTAACCTTAATTTTTCTTTCTACTGTGCTGCTATCTCTGTTCCTCAAGTGGCAAGTAGTGCCCCGGCGGCTCAGCTCGGCAGATTGTACAGGTGCAGTCAAAAGCAAATGGAAGGCGCGAGAGCATGGCAAACCGTGTCGCAACGCTTTTTAAAGGCGGCTCTTAACTGATTAACTCGGTCGCCAGCGAGCAGCGCGCGCTATCAGCCGACCCTTATCTGGAGCGTACGGCCATCGCTTTTGGAAGCTCGAACGGATGCTTGTTGCTTTTCAAATACGGCACCACGGATTTCTTTGGCCCTACCTGCGAAGTATTTGAAGAGCGATTTGCGCCGTATGATTGTACTCAGCAGCGAGCACTGCCACGACTGTTTAGTTATGCTTTTGCCGTGAGGGGCGTGTCGCGGGGCGTTTTTTTCTTCTTGTTCTTAGGTTTACATGGTATATCCTGGCTTCCCCAGTGTCCGCTCAAGAAATGAGGACCAGCAAAGATCAGCCCTCGCTTTTTTGCTGCCTTCATTTTGTTTATTGTAAGTTGCGCATATACCCTCGCGTATGTAAGAACGAATACGCACAAAATAATCAAAAGGACACGATGCTGGTTTAGTCTGTGTGCTCTGTGTAACAGTTGATGTAAAATACGCGAAGTGCATGCATTTCGAATTGGCCAGGTAGTAATGCACGATCAGCACGTCGATCGCAACAAGGGGAATCCTTATTGTTCTTAGTAGGAAGAATTTCATCGAGTTAGTTCCACAAGAACAAAAAATACAATGTGCAAAAGCAAACGCGGTTCAAAAGCGCGTGAGACTGCCGTTAACGCGAATGGTTGCTTCCATGCGCCGGGGCAGAGAATCGTGCACAGATTGTACAAACTCGCGGTATCGGTTAATGCGGTCCCATTCAGCTGCAACAGCGAGGCACAATGCTTCTTTGCTTGTTGCACCCAAGTTATATGCCAAGTTGGATTTCAGAAATCCCCACACATTTTGTATAATGTTGAAGTCCGCGCCCTTTGGCATCCATTGCAGCTGTCGACCTCCTCACTCTTCTAGAAAGTCTTGGACGACTTTAGCTTTGTGGACGGGGCTGTGGTCCTGCTAAAGCCAGTAAAAGCCATCTTTAAAGGGCCCGTCCAGGGCGAACGGGACGAGGTAGCTCTCAAGGACATTTGCAGTATTACGCCGCGTTAATCTTCGCTCGAAGCTACACAAGTGGGGCCGGTCCATCTCTGCAGACGGCTCCCCAAACATTCACAGCCGTGCCACCGCTGCTAAGCACATTGTGCAAGTACCCGGGCTGATACCTACGTGCAAACAAAAACAAAACGTTATCGTTAGAAATGTGGGCAAGCGCCCCTCTAAAACTCGTTTTGCTGACGTGCAGACGTGATCCTTAGCGTCCAGACAAAGGCCTCTGGAACAAATTCCCAAATGCCCACTCAAGCATTGCACACAGAAAAACAGCATCCGGATTATCACCCTTATCGCTCCGCCGTGGCATTGCCAGCCTGTCTTTATTTCACAAATTGTTCCACAGCCCTATGCACATCCCACCTTATAATCTTCGCCCAGAACGCATATCTCATCGCACCAGCCATCACCTTCAAGTTTTTGTCCTCGGTCACGCACCGTCACTTTTTCGAATTCCTTCTCGCTTCGTGCAGCCGCAGGCTGGAACGGCCTTCCAAACAACGTTGCCATCATCACTTGCCCAAGTCTTTTCGCTAAAAATGTAAAAACTTTCTTGCTGTTGTGAATTTGTGCTTTTAATTCTTTCCACCCCATATGTAAAACCCCCTTTTTTGGGACCTTTAATATAATAAAATGAAATGAAAGTATTCACCCACGTAGAAAATATAGCACTGGCAATTGCAAAGCGTGATATCATTAAGAGAATGTGGTTAAATCTTACCGGCAGTTGCACGGGGGCCATACCCTGCGCTGTTGACCCATCTTGAGATTACAGTGGACTCATCAATAGATATGACCTCACCCCAATCGACTACCGACCATTCTTCGTGGGCTCGCACAAAGCCCAGTCGAGCGTGCTTCTGCTGATCTGTTAAGTAAAGTAGGGTTTCTGAGCGACCACGCATCCGCTCAGTCCTGCCTCATGCAAGCGTCGGCGGATTGTAGCCACACTGATGTTCAGAGATAGGGTCTCTCGAATTTCTCGCGTACTCGAATGGATCAGCCACCACCGCTGCCACGATGAGTTCGTCGACTTCTGTCGATGTGGATCGTGGTCTTCCTGAACTTTGGGCATCTTCAACGCGGGCATCCTCATCTCGATATGCCTGCAAATCCTATTCACTGCGCCGATCGATTGGCCAACTCGGCGACTTATAGTGTGCTGAGGAACACCTTCAATTGGAGAGGCGAATTATGCTGCGCCGTTCATCTTCAGGTATTCTGGACAGCATCGCGTTTCGAGGAAACGGTGCAATCAATCCCTCCAACCTGAGCACAAGAAATAAAACGGGTGCTGCACAGCACGCCGCTCACGGCAAAAACGTAAACAGTCGTGGCATTGCTCGCTTCTGAGTATTATCAAACGGCTCGAAACTCTCATCAAACAAATTGCAGGTAGCGCCGGAGAAATCCTTAGTGTCTCATTTGAAAAGCAACAAGCATCTGTTCGAGCCGTCAAAAGTGATGACCGTAAACGCTCCAGATAATGGTCTGTTCGTACCGCGCGCTGCTTGTTGGAAACCGAGCTGCTCAATTACCAGAGCCAGCGTTAGAAAGCGCTGCATCACGGTTTCCCACACTCTCGCACTTTCCATTTACTTTTGACTTCACCTGTATGTCTTGTCTGCCCCATTTTGTATTTCCCATAATCACGAGAGTCAAAGTAACGCCCGTTTCGCCGGCGTGCCAGATGCTAAGCGTTCACAGAGACTCGCTTTATTCTTGCGACGCGCGAGCTACAGCTCGGCAGTTACCTCGTTGGCGTTGCTCCGCCACTCCTCCCTCTCTCCCTCCCTTCACGCGGATACGCGTCCATATAAAGTTTTGCTGTGCCTTTTTAAGATTTGGACGCACCTCTGCGAGATGATTACTCCGGCTGTCGAGGTTCGGGGGATGCTCTACTTTCGATTTCAACGCGACTATCTTCCCACCGGCGGTCGCCGGTAGCGCACGCCGCCTCGGAGGTCGATAGCCGGTCTAATCGGCTGGCACAGGCGTGTTCCAAGCTTAAAAGTCGTATCAAGAGACTATGCCGACGCGTATTCGCGTATCGGATCGTGGTACGCCAAGCATGCCGAGCCACGCGCGTTACCGACGGCCGTAGCTTGCGCATAATCGCATTGGAGCTGAAAGCAGAGTGGACAGGGCTTTTTCCCGGCTCATTTGCCTGCCAGAGTTTTCGAAAAGTTCTTCCAAACATACGGTGCCGTCAGCAGGAGAGACCAGTGGTGCGTTGACGTGGCGTTGGAGATGTTTCATCTTTTTAATGCACCAAGGAATTTACATGCATGCATCAGTGGCATGTGACTGCTGTACAGTTGGAAGTACCAATTGTTAGTACAGGTGGTGCAGTGTCCTGCCCTTGTGATCAATGTTTTTTTTTTTTGCAGACTACAATCTGCTTTTTTTATTTTTGAGGTGCTCTAGGTTTGGCGAGACTGCACCAATGGGCCGGAGCTCACAAGCTTGCAACCCAGCTCTACTTGCAGTCAAAGTTTTTGTGATGTTCCATTATGAGTTGCTGCTCTCATTGTGTATTAAATTGTGTATACATGAAACTGCTGCCTAACTCTCCATTCCTGGAACTTCTGAACTCTGGAGGGACAAGGAAGATTGCTGTCCATACCCTCCAGAAATCTGAACCAGTAGACACAATGAGACCCATACACCATTAAAACTACAAAACAATTAGGAAACCAGTAGCCTATGAGATTGCTGACAGCTATGGGTGTGTGAGCGTACTGGTCTTATCGGCCTTTTGGTATCTACCAAACACTATTTCAAAGAGTGCACATTTTGCGACGGCCCGACCTGTGCAGGCACGGTGCTGCCGTGCGCGCATCACCTCGTGTGGACATGTCCTCTGCGCACACAGTTGAAATCGAGATGGTAGCTAGGTTTTTCATACTCGGTTCAACTCGAAACAGCTGTCTTATCGCCACTGCAGGACAAAAACGTACCCCAGTTCTCTCCCTCCAATTATCGCTGTCCGCCGCGGCCACAGTATTCCAGGCAGCTCTTTGAACTCGTGCTCGTCCAAGTCCATTTTCTTCTTAATTTCCAAATTTTTGCCCTCATTAGCATTGCTCTCTGTCTCAAGGTGACGTCTGCTATTTTCCTTTTTATAGCATGCTGCGTTATTCTAAATCATGTAGTGTGTGTACCAGTTGCTCTGAATATTGGAATAATGTTAGGATGTTGAATTTTAATGGCGCAAGGGCAGCTTTGGCCTAAGAGCACCATAGCAAGAGGCATTTTTCTTTCCACAAAGCAGGGTCAGAGACCCTTTATTTAAGCATTTCACCTCTGTGAACCAGAGCACCAGGCCAGGGTAAAGCTTTCAAAGTGGTGGAAATTTCATAAGTGGGGACACATGTAGTGGGGTATTGGACAGGGGCGTCTTGCAAGAGGTACCATCTGGCGGAAGGGACCATTTGGAACTTGCTGGTTTAAGAAATCATTGGAAATTTCGGTTGGAACCGAGTGATTTTTTCAGACAATTCCAATCGGTTAAGGTTTATGTTTATGGGTTTAATGTCCCAAAGCGACTCAGGCTATGAGGAATGCCGTAGTGTAGGGCTCCGGAAAATTTTGTCCACCTGTGGTTCCTTAACGTGCACTGACAGCGCGCAGTGCATGGGCCTCTAGCATTTCGAAAACCTCTATCGAACTGCGACCACCATGGCCAGGGTCGAACCCGCATCTTTCAAACCAGCAGCCGAGCACCGTAACCAATGAGCCAAGGTTCAAATTGGGTTTTGAAATTGGTTCCAGTTATACCTTTAATCACCTTACATATTATTAAGGTGCAAAAGGAAAACTTATTTGTGAGGACTGCAGGGCAGCGCCCAGCTCGGTACCAACAGTTTCACAGGAGAATGGAAACTGAGAATTGTATATGCTGTCATGGAAATGAAGGCACGCTCACAAGAAACATACTGTAGTCGGGCACTAATAACATACTAGCTGCATGTATGCATCCACAGAGCACACTTCTGTCCCATATACAGGGCGTTTCACCTAGGACTTTACACAGTTTAAAAAAAAAAAAGGCCTTTTGAGTTAGATGAGCGCTTTCTGCTTGATGGCATCGTCAGCTGTGTAGTACATCAGAAAACAGCTGAAAGGTGCTAACAAGCAGGCTGTTTAACTAATCTTGAATAGTTAACTTTTTAACTATCATAGTTAGGCTCCTTATTTATTGAGAAGCATGTGGCCCACCGTAAGTAATATCCATATCTGTTTTTAGGATTTCGAAGACGCGGTAGCCCTGGGCACTGTGTCCCGACAAAGTTTTGCTACATCGCGCCAAAATGCATGCGCTTTCGAGAAGTTTGCGGACAAAAAGATCTTTTCAGTGGTCGTGATTCGTCGAAACAGCCGAAATTTTTTGGGCCACAGCGCTGAGGGTAACTGTATTTTCGAAATTCTAAAAACTGACATGGATATTACTTACGGTGTGCTACACGCCTCTTAGAGGAGGCTCACAATTGACGTTACAAAGTTAACTGTTCAATATTAGTTAACCAACCTGGTAGATGGCATGTCTTAACTGTATTCTAATGATGCCAAAAGCAGCGCTCCTCTAACTCAAAAAGCCTAAAATAAAAATTGTGTATTCTTGTGTGAAATACCCTGTATATACCCCACTTATGAGACTCCTGTAGAGAGGTCAGAATTTTGATGCCTTTGACATATATAAAGGAACGGAAGATTTCGTTCACTGCTGTGTGAAGCACCTTGGTGGGCCTTAGACCACTGTTGCGCATTGCTGTTTCAGTAGTAATAGTAGTGCCCTTAGCTATTGTACATCATAAGGAGGCGAGTTATTGCCACCTTCCAGGGATTTTGAGTGCTGGGAGTGACGTAAGTTGCAATATGTGGCCCAGAAGCAAACCCAATGGCATGTAAGCTTTTGAAAAGGACAGCACACCATGGTGTAGATTTCAGCACTCACTATATTTCTCAGCATACAGGCAGTGGGTTTCAAAAAACTCTTTGGATGTCTTTAAACGTTCCTCGTGGGACATTCCTTGCTGTAAGTGCTTAATGTGCAGCACAGTACTCTCAAACACTGTGGCGGCGTCCGTGCTGCGATCCAAACTCGGCACCAGAGTTCTGAGGGTGTCGCAAGCGCTCTTAATCCGGGCTCGTCGCTTTCGTTCTACATCGTTATGGCGCGCTCGTCTGTCTTCTGGTACTTCTGCGCTAGACGCGCTGCTAGCTTCCGCTGATGTGCCTTGCTCATGACTTGTGGACGTGGTAGTATCGTCGACGCCGTCCAGGTTTAGGTAGACCGTATCCGCTTCGTAAACGACGTCAAATGTCGGGTCCATCGCCGCAGTACCGGGACCTTCGGCACCAGTCTTGCCCAGGGGCTGTAGTACGTGCGCTGCACCAAACTGATCAATATACAGCAGTTGCTGCTGGCTGTCCATCGTGAAATTTTGCACGTGCACTGAACGAAGCCTCTCCGCCTCCCTTTTGCTGCTGCCGTTGTGGTGTGCTGCTGCTGCTTCAGCTTCCGGTTCTCACCAAAGTGGAGTGCTAGAAATGTGATTAGTTCCGGTCGGCGTCCTGGCGGTCGCTGATCGCAACTGCTTGGTGAAATCCCCTTTGCAGATCTTGCGATAGTCATGGCGCAAATGGCTTTTCTGGCACTGACGTGAAACTGCTCTAGCAAACAAAACAAAAAAAACCATAGGGAAATTTATTGGTCTTATATCTTCGTTAGTATTGGTGCTAGAGTTTATCTTCGGGTTGTATCTGCATTTGTACTGGACCAAAACAGAAACCGATACTATATATATCGATATGTCTTATAGGCTATGGTACTAACTGTATCGGTCTATGGGCTGAATATGAAAAACATTAGACCAATACAGAATCCAGTGCACCTTTTCGACTGATTCATATTCGCCGCATAGACCAATACCTATTTGTCCATGGGACTGACATGCACTAGTCAATGGGCCCTACAAAAACAGTCGGTTGGTGGTTCTAGTTGTTTTTCATTGCTTCGATCATCATTCATCTCAGGCTCTGATCTCAAAATCAACACATGCCGATCCCATGGCGCTTACGAGGCATTGCAGTAACGTAAAATATTTGCCACATTAAGAATAAAGCACGCTGAGGCATACAGAAAAACTGCCGTCTGAAGTTCCAGAGGATCCGGCGCGCAACGCTCTCAAACTACGTTTGAGTTTGACGCCACAAGCCGCGGAGAACCAAAGCCACCTAGACTAGGGAGAAGGCCTCCCCACTCGCCCCGTGACGTCACCACACCAGGCCCTGCTCTGCCTGTACACGCCCAACTCCGCCGCTGACCCGCGAGCATACGCGGGTCGCTTGCACTTGAAGCAAGTTGTGTGACAATTAGAGGTGCTGATTACAGCTTTCCAATGATGGGCAATTAATAAACCACTGATACTAAGGGGTGAAAATGCATGGAAGTGGAAGTTTTTCTGGCTGCTTACAAGTCAGTAGAAATACAGCACAGAAATACACAATTATGACATGAAAAGACAGTTGGTGGTGTTAAATGACACGTTTATTTCCATGGTCACTCGCAATGAGACACATCTAATGAGCAAACAACTTGACATTTTATTACAAACATGCGCAACATATAACGATGTGCAAGCCATATGCTTTACTTTTGTATTCTGCCCCATGCAAACATAACCCAACATACAACCAATGTGAAAGCCAGTTGCCTAGCATTACAGGGGTTGAAATTCATTTGAGGGTCATCAGTTTTCTCTGTTTAGCATGCACCTGCTTTCTGGTGAGGACATCATTTCTAGCAGCTGCATAGTTTTTTAGCAATGTGTTGATGGCAGGCTTCACTATATTGTGACGAACTAGATCTGGACAGTGACCATTTGCACAAACATCAACATCTTCCCTATCAGCCAGCAGAAACTTCATGATGCTTAGTAGAACCAGCCTCTGGTTACTTTCAGCATGAAATAAATGCTCGCACTCCTTGGCTGTCACTTGCTCCAAAACAATCTTTGTACATAATACCGTATGCACAACAAATGGCTGAGGAAATTTCAGACCCTCTCTGCTCATATCATCGATTAGAACATGGTCACTTGGCTGAAGTTCTCTCTCTCTGATTGTGAGTTGCAGTAAACAGTCATCACAAGGCTGACGCCGTAGCGCAGCATGTGCACAGAAACCTGCTATATATACTATAGCTGGCATGTCCTTTCGCGGTTTCTTTATTTCAGCGTCAGATAAACAAACCTTGTATTTTTTAATTAGAGCTTCAGGGCATGGCTCTGGCTCGTTCTCTTCCTTAGATGAATCAGTGAAATCTTTCAACAGTAGTGTGTTTTGGATGCGTATCTTTGTTTCCGCTTCAAACACTTCAGTTATTGAAACATTGTAATGCGAACCACACAATCGTCTGTACTTTCCAAACCTTGCCTCAAGTGCATCAGTTTGAAACTTCCCCAAAAGAACATATTTAAAACCAAGTTCATCCAGGCAGTATCGTGCTACTTCTATTAATGCGTACGTTGACTGTCTCGGAGCGGAATGGGTCTCATTGGTAAGCGTGCCTGTCTGCATGCCTCTCGATTTCCAGTTGTCAAGCCAAGTAGCAAATTTATCTAAGAATTCGATCTGCTTGCAACTCATTGCACTTATTGGTTCTTGCCAAGGATCGCGCAGTCTCCATCCCTTTTGGGGAGTTTTTACGTTTACTATGTTCCACCACCTTAAAACAAGGTCGATAAATTCAGCCGTTTCTTCAGGGAGAATTAGCTTCAGCTCAGTTCCTCTAAGCCGTAAAGCTGACGAGACGAAGCTGCTAAAGATTTTCATAGCGAGCTTCACGTTCTGTCGCTCAAGGTTCGTGGGGTTCAGTGATTTATAAGTGAGGCCATACGCAACCTTAACAACACTGTCTTGTTCAGCTTCGTAGAGCTTCTTTAGCAAAGTGAATGAAGCCCCTTGCATTTTTACACCCTGTTCTTGTTCACTTTCAAAAGGTGGAAAATACAGGCACTTGTCACAGGTCTTTTGGTTTAACCAGTTATTGCGAATGCACTTGAGCAAATGAACTGTGTCAATTATATGAAATAAAGGCAGCTGCTGTTGTGCTGGATGGGGGTATACAATTAGTGGCTTATGATTTCGACCAAACAATGACATTACCTTCCTGTTAATAGAGTTGTTGTCGGTAATGACGGCAACTACATGAAGACCAGCATCTTCCAAGTTCATAATTACTCCTCGCAGAACACGATGAAGTTCCTCTGCAGTTATCCTAGACACAGGAAGTATGTGTGCAACATCTTTGTATGATGACAGTAATGACTGTACCATAAAGACGTGAGCTGTTTTTGCTGGCTCGGCACAGTTAGCAGCAGCTCCTGTAAAACGACCCCCTTTATATTCGAAAAACTGCTGGAGGTGTATTTCGTCCATCATCAGTACAATGTTCCTTTCATGAGGATTAAGCAAACCAGCTCGTCTTTTCATGTACCTCAAGAAGCCTTCTTCAGTTTGCTCTTTTGATGGACTCACATCTTGAGCTGCACAAACTCTCTTAATAGTTGTAGCGTGAGGCAACACCACTTTACCACTGCTTCGAAGAAAGTTATACGCATGGGGTGAAATTGTGTGGAACACAGCAGACAAAACTAATAGTTCAGCTGAATACCTGCAACCATTGTTTTTCTTCCCCATGAGTTCAAACTGCTCTTTCAGGAAAAGTAATGCGTCTGCCCTTTCATGCTCTGTTATCTCGTCATCAGAAATATCATCAAGGAGAGCAACAATCAGTTTGAGCGCAGCACTCACTCTGTCCTGTTTTTGATGGCTTCGATCAGTGCAGTATCCCTGCACATTGTCTAGAAGTCTCTCCAAGACACGAAAATCGAGAACTTGACCAGGGATTTCAAGCTCTTCATTTGATGCCAGCTGCACATGTTTCCAAAACACGCGAACACACATATCGGCTGACACTGTCACTGATGCCAGGAGCTCTGGCGCTTGTGTTGTTGGCTCAAGGTGAGCAAATATTATGCACTTATCACAACACACATTCGTCCAATAATCTTTTTGATGCAGACGTTGGAGACGTGCAGAAATGTCTTCCAAGCTCTGTATCTTATTCATTGCTTCTTCCATCTCGAAAGCTGCTGCTGATTGTTGAATGGCTTCTTGGAGTTGTGCATTTTCGTTCCGTCTGCGCTTCACCTCAGGTTCTTCTCGTGACTGTCTTGTAGCGGACAGGTAACTTGGGCAGTCAGGAAAGAGAGTCGGAACTGCGTCAGACGTTATCCGAGTTATCTTCATAGGCACTTCTATAGTTCGTCCGTCGACATCCGTGTAAGTTGAAGTTGTGCGCAGGTGCTCAGGCTTGAAATGCCGTTCACAAACCTGTACATATGACAGCAAAAAAAGCGCTGTTAGCAAATAATGCATAATAATATGCATGCATGCCAATATCGGCCTGGCATGACCGCTAGTTTTGTAGATTTTGTCTGTAAAACATGACCCTAGCGCTCATTGAGGTGTCCGTACGTACGCAAACTCTACTCGCTCTTAGTGCCGATTCCAAAGTGTGATCACCCCAAACAAAGCAAAGACGGGCATGAGGAAAGTTACCGCAGCAAACATTTAACTCATCGTGCAGTGTAACGCTTGAGTGGCTTCTCGCATATGTCCACACCACTCTTCTGTAAAGAACAGCTCAGCATGAATGAGAATAGAAGAAAAGTCGCTGCTTGCCTTAGGATCCTTCAGGGTCGACACGTCGACATCATCTCTCCGCACGGCACGCTGCCAAAGCGATTTTCGTGTGGGATCACTCGGAAAAGAAAACAGCCGCACCTTGGGCCCATTATCGTATCCGCCTCTGCAA
Organism: Amblyomma americanum; assembly: GCF_052857255.1. NCBI lineage: Eukaryota > Metazoa > Arthropoda > Arachnida > Ixodida > Ixodidae > Amblyomma > Amblyomma americanum. Next base: position 35,958,799 of record NC_135497.1, on the reverse strand, counting down.
TTTGGCACGCAACAGCGACCCATATTTGCACATGCACGCCAAACGCACGTGGCGCGGAAGACGGACGACTGATGCCTCGCTTGCTCACACAACAACAAAAAAAAAAAACTCTTTCAGCGCCACCTATCGATAAACGAAAAAACTTCCGGCAAAGCAATGAAACGACAAGCGTTTCGGTGCAGGTGGGCTGGAAACGCTGATTGGTCAAACAAAATGTGACGTCACGCCTAAAACGTCACGTGACGTCATGGTCACGTGACTTTTAATGACGTCGTGTCCGGTTGGGAAGAGACATATTTTCCCTAGGTTTTTCTCGGAATTCCCCACGTTTTTGACAGCGCGCGCGGGTTCAAAAAGCGCACCTGATGCGCCGCGCTTTCACACACTGCATGCGCGTTTCTATATTTTTATTATATATGATATCCTTGAACTGCTGGTGTATTATTTTAGTGCGCTCGAACGGCGCGCTTCGTTGTGCATTTATTATAATCGCCACTGCCTGGCGGACCCGATACAGCTTTTGCAGACCTGAGAGGTTAAACACGTACTATCCATGCAGAGCCACGCAAATGCGCCTACAGGTGACCACGCCCGTCTATCAGCGCTCCGTCGAGTGCCTGCATTTACAATCGAGTGCTGTAGGACTATGAACCTGACCTAGAGCATACATATTATAATTTTTCCTTGTATTCTACATTCTCTACATGCAGGAGACTACACTCATAGCTTTCGTTAGTGCAGAAATTTCGTACAACCGTGTCAAAATTTGGCGGTCCGGTTTTTTTCTGCACGACGTTTTGGAGGAGAAAAGCATTGGGTCTTTGAAGGACGACAGTCTATATAAACTCTTATTCACTGTGTCGTCGTACCTATCGTAATTAATGACGACATATAAAGGCTTTTGATACAACTCTCGTGATTTAAAACAAAACTGTTCGTTAGCACTAACCCGCGAAAAAATATTGCGCGCAATCATTCGCCACAGCCCGTTGCTGCGTAATTTTTGTTTTGTGCGGATTTTCTTTTATAATATGACAGCTGCACGCGATAGCTTATATATATAATTGCGCAGCCGACCACTGCAGGTACCAGTAAACACGTACCCCGTTTAGAATGAATTTAAAAACGCAGTCGGGAGTTGGAATTATTTGTCCGGGACGCTGCGGTCAAAGTTCGCAGTTTTGAAAATTGAAACACGGAAATTTTTGCTCATAGCTAGTCACTCTTGCATAAGTAAATATCTTATTCCTACCCATCATCCCCTTGTCAAAACACATATATTAATGAGAAAAACGACCCATTTGATGCAATTAAGTTCACAGTCCTACAGGGTGGGTTCCACAACAAAGAGAGCAACGGGAGTCGTACTTTATTTACAAATTTGTAACAATTCCTCACGGCATTAATGAAAGTCCGGGTTTATTGACCTCCATCGCCCCTTTCAGAGCCAGTGCTGACCTTAGGAGTGCCGGCGCGTCAAACCTCGGTCGTTTGCCGCCAGCGGCATCTTTTTCAAGCTTCGCTGCCCGTCCGCTTACACAAAGCTCTTAATTCATCCCCCACCCCTGTCTTCCCAGTTCGACGTACCACCTTGTCGAGCGGGGTGCAATTGAAGAACCAAGAACCCTTGATTAAATGCTCCTGCCATTCACCTTTACCCCCCCCACAGGACACTTTCGCGAACTCGTATGTTTTGCCGCCTTTTTTCTTTTTCCTTTGTGTGTGTGTTTCATGCACAGTGCACGTGTGTGTAGTTAAGCTAACTGCGCCGCTGATTCCGCCTTCACTATTCGTACCGAAGACGCTCCTGGAACGTCTCCTGCCCTGTCTGAATTTATTGTTTATTTGTTTGCTCGTTTTGGCCGGCGGCACGGGCAGTACATGCATCTATGATTCTTATCTGCTCCGGGACTCCGCCAAAGTCTGTTATTGTTGCTTTGAGGGCCCGCATGCCCTCCCTCCCCTCGTTATTCCTTTTTTCCCCCGGGCTGGCCTCCCGCGCAAGCTCGCTGGGCGGCAGGGGACAAAGCGTTTTTCTTTTTCCCTTTATTTCTTTCTCCTTTTTCTAGTATTTTTCTTTTGTGCCCATCAAGGGTTCTTGGTTCTTCAATTGCACCCCGCTCGGCAAGGTGGTGCGTCGAACTGGCAAGACAGGGGTGGGGGATGAATTCAGAGCTTAGTGTAAGCGGGCAGCGAAGCTTGAAAAAGATGCCGCTGGCGACAAACGACCGAGGTTTGTCGCGCCGGAATTCCTAAGGTCAGCATTGGCTCTGCAAGGGGCGATGGAGGTCAATACACCAGGACTTTCATTAATGCCGTGAGGAATTGTTATTAAATTTGTAAATAAAGTACGACTCGCGTTGCTCGAGATCTCTTTGTTGTGGAACCCACCCTGTAGGACTGTTAACTTAATTGCATCAAATGGGTCGTTTTTCTCATTAATATATGTGTTTTAACAAGGGGAGGTAGGGATAAAATGTGCGCGCGGTGGTTATTAAAGCGAATTCGTATAAAGTTAACGGTCTGCCCAATGTACTGCGTACTGCACACACTGTATCCTAGGAGGTATATTACGTTGCAGAAATCCCAATCAGAGTTGTCATTAATTTTCCATTTGAATCCTGAAGCTGTGCTTATTTCACAGCTTGATGTTTGTAATGTGTTTGCAGACCTGGAATCTACTTTTTCCACAAGGTGGACACCCCAAAACCGTCTCTTTATGTGACTGAGTGTATTAGAATGTTTCGAATGTTTTTCGGTCGTCTGTAGACTGCATGAGGGAGAGCAGTGAAAATTTTGGCGAGGCGCTAGCTCGCTTTGTTTGAGAATGTTGAAATGTTTTTTTGAAGATTTTGTTTACGTACGTTAGGCGGCTGGTTACTGGTGAAGGGGAGTACGAGATTTGCCTGATGGTCTGTTTGCTCGCTGTATCGACGTCACTCCAGTATTTGCTCTCGGTTGGGTTTAGATGTCCTTTGAATGGCATCGTCGGCAATGGCGACGGGTATCGCTGCTTAATGAGGACTTCTTGCATGCGTTTGGAATTTTTTACGAAGTCTTCATCTTGGGAACATATTCCTTTAGATCGATGTGCCTGAGAGTATGGGATGCTTGTTTTAGAGTGACGAGGATGGCAGCTTTGGAAGTGTACGTATTGTTGACGGTCCGTCGGTTTACTGGTGGTGAGTGAGCTTTCGTTTACCAAAATCTCAACATCTAGGAAGTTAATTGTGGTGTGGGCGCACGTGTAAGTGAAAGATATGTTGGGGTGGACGAGGTGTGTCAGTCCAAATTAAAAAGATGTCATCCAAGTAGCGTTTGTATAGGGTGGGCTTAATGGGACAATCTTTCAAAAATTTACTTATTACTATGCATGAAGATGTTGACGTAGGTGTGGGCCATCCTTGTACCCATGGCTGTGCCGTTAATTTGTGAATAGTGTTGATTGATGAATTCGAAGTTGTTATATTCGAGTACGATTTTCGACAGTATTTATAAAACACGTGGAGCAGGGGAGCATCAAATCACTGATCGAAGCGTATGAACGAAACAGAAAGGAGGAATCCCCTGCTGCACGTGCATTAGATATGTTGTTCACAGCAACATCTTGCATGAAGCTGCAGGGAAGAGAAAACTCGATGAGACGTAGCCAGTTGTACTTGAGCCGTCTACATCGAAGGATTCACCACCGATCCTCTCACCAGGTTTCGTGAAGCTTGCGCTTTATCGTGCCGGTTTACCACTGTCCTTCTTGCTAGTGAAGCGATTATTTTTTTAATGTTCTCTTTTTGCCCCATTTGCCATCTGCCATTTTTGATCGTGCCATCTTCTGGGCAAGTACTACGTTTGAGGTTCGAAAAAGATGCATAAGCGATCACGACCTATGCAAACAATAACAAAGACGAAACACGCTACAAGAGCACCACTAGCTGCATATCTGCATATCGCGCGCACACATGCGACTGATTTTCGCTGACGATCGGCCGCTCCCGCTGTATTCAATTAGCTGTGTCGCCAGATCGTCTGTCGCGAGGCGCTTTCGCTGTGCCCGCATGACCGCTTGTCTTGACCTTCCAGGGGAATTGCGCGTTGCTCGCGCGCGGCTTAGCCCGAAGCCGGTAAACCGGCTGGCCACCGCCACATCTGGACCTGGTTTGACTCAAATTGGTCTCAGCCGCGTCTTGTTCGGTTCGGGCGCGAACAATGCGCGAGATTCAAAGCGCTCGGCCGTCTCTGTCTCTATAGGGGGGGGGGGGGGGGGGGCACTTGACCCCAAGGGCGCTCCTTTTCAACACCACCCCGCCGTCGCCCGCCTCCGATTGAACAGGCGGGGGGTTCAAAGGGGAGCTGCCGCGGAGAAGCCGGGCAGCTCGTCCTAATGACAGCGCAGAACATGCGTCACTGACAGCCCCCTTCCTTTCGCCGTCTTGTCCATCGTGCGTCGCGCCGAGCCCGACAAAGAAAAGGCCGTCACCCCCCCCCCCCCTTCCCCTTCTGAATCGGGGGGCGGGGGGCGGAAATTCCGCAAATAGTTTCCCAGAGGCATCCTTTTTTTTTTCATGGGGTCAAGAGAAGCAAGCTTACACTGCAAAATTAAACCTTGTCTTTCTCTTCCAAATGCAATTAACTAGGAGTCCTGTCCAACCATTCCAGCTTGTTATGGGGGCACCCCCAACCATTTTTTATTTCCGTGTAACTCGCAGCCCTTCTTCACCTTGGTCATTGTAGCCGCTATTGTTTCTCAAGTACCATGCAACATCTTGTTATTAGCAGTTGCTAATTCAAGCCTTCTGCAGGGTTTGAAGGACCTTTTTAATTGGAAATGAGAACATGTGCACAGGGTGGAAAGCGCGTGATCTGCCAGGAAACACTAAAGCGGCCCCGAGAAGGGATCTTTATTAAGGATGACAGCCATCTTGCGCCTCTCCACTTGGCAACGACGACACAGCGTGTGCGGTCCCTATGGTTAGGCCCCAGCTGTGGAAGCCATCCTCGGACACGACCATGACCTTCGACATCTGATGTTTTTATTTAAAAACACAGGGACCAAAGTCGTGCTGTATGCAGTGCGATCGCCATGTGGTTCCATAATCATCCACCTGGCCCGGCTCTTTGGACGGATTCAGGAAACGACTGAAAAGAACAAAAGTAACGAGCAAACAAAGGTGCGCTGCATAAAAGTTAAAACGCAAAGAAACGAAGGCGCGCTGCGCTGGGATAATGCTGTAGCGAGGTCTAATATGTAAATTTTCATGGCTGGCGTGGATTTCCACAAAGCGCAAGTAGTCGCTACGGAGACAAACAAAGGCGCACTGGAGCTGGGTATGTATCATGTTTAACTGCGAAAAGAAACGAAGACAGAGAACAAGAAGGCACGACACGAGCGCAGACTATCAACAGATTTTTTCTTCAAGGAAAAAAGGCCTATATATGCATCTTCATCCCGCGAAAAACATGCTAAAAACCCGAAAGCGCAAACCCTATCACACACCATCTTGGCACATGTAACGTGATGCCACTGATCACAACCTGAAAGCAATCTCCGCATCGTCAGAGACAAGATACAAAACAAACAAACAGCGAACTCACAGGCACACTCCTGCCAAGCTAGCGCTCCACACCGCCTGCTTGCGCTAAAGAAACTGCGCAAAAAAGGTATCTCCCCATCAATGAGGCCTACAGATGGTGATGCTACACAGTCATCTGATTCCTTGATCTGGTACGCTTCCACCAACTCCCTGCAAACCTGATCCCTGTGTTTAAACAAGACGCTGGTCTTGTTCAATCGTGGGAAGCAATCTTTGCACTCTTTGCAGTGCAGGGCGAGATTAGAGGAAGGTGCGCCCTTCAACGACCTGCGATGTTCTGCTAACATCTCGTTAATACATCGACCCGTCTGGCCGATGTACTTCTTCCCACACGAGAGGGGGACTTCGTATACGACTCCAGTCTTACACTCTGTGAGCCTGGTTTTCTGTCTGTGCGCTATCGAGCACTCAGCTCCAGCACGATTGCTCTCAGGCTCGAGCTTCTTTCGCACAGCACTACAAATCCTTGAAAGCTTATTCTTTGCCATGAAAATCACGTCCGCCCCGTATCTCGCCCCAACTTTTTTGAGCCGGTGTGAAATTACATTCCCTGAACGTTCAGGACAATCATATCCGAGCGCAACACTTGGCAGCATGTTGTGTCGGGATTTCTACAGCGACATTTGAGCTCACTCAAGCTTTCGGATCCTTTCTTGGTGAACAATTCCGCAAGTGTGGTTAAGTACCTGTCTGGGTTGGATAAGAAAAAGTACTCTACCTTCAGCATCGATGTGGAGGACTTATTTTATTCGCTACCCCATGCTCAGCTCATGCAGAGAGTGAAAGACTGCATTGTAAAAGACAATGACGAGTTGGTGTTCGTGGCGGGGTGCGGGGGTTTCCATAGAAAGTTTCCTGGAGCTGCTATCATTTTACCTAGAGTCAACCGTTGTTGGGCGGGGCGAAAAGGTGTACGTCCAAAAATCGGGTGTGTGCATCGGCTCCCGTGTGGCACCCGTTTTGAGCGATATTTACTTGAGCAGGATGGATCAAGAACTGGCACAAAATCTTGCTGACCTCGCGCTAAAAGTGTTCCGTTACGTCGATGATTTTTTAATCATTCTTAAGTCGAACTCTCCCAGGGCAGTTCCGGACGTCGTCAAAATCTTCAAAGATACAGGTAGTGGCCTGCGATTCACCTTCGAACTACCCAGCTCAGCTACCCTACAGTTTTTAGACCGACCGCAGCGGTGGCCAAGTGGTTGAGCATCCGCCTCGCATGCGGGAGGTGCGGGGTTCGATCCCCAGTGCCGCCGGGTACCCACCGGGGATACAATGGGTACAAGCTTTTCCCTGGTCTGGTGCTCGGCTTATTTAGGGTGAAATGCTTGGGAAATGAGTCTTTGACCCCACCTTGAGAAAAAGAAAATACCTTGTGTCAAGGCGTATTTGGCCATAGATGCCCTTGCGCCATAAAAAAAGTTTTTATACCTCCGGATCCATTATCTAGAGAGCAGGGTCTGTTGGGAATATCACCATAGGACAAAAAAAAAACCTCTCTTGAACGTCAGTTAGGGGCATTCCACACTCGTCAAGGCGGGTATAGCGACTTCATGCTTAAAAGAGCTCTTGGGAAATCCTGTACACACAGAGCGGAGGCTAGCTTCCTGGGGCAGGTAGAGAGGCTGAAAGAAGCCGGGTATCCTGATCTGAGTTGGCTCAGATCTCCGAAAGGATCCTGTTCAAAGGAGGGAGGCCCATGCTAGTAAAAAAGAGGACGGTGGACGTAGACAAGTGGTGTGGGCATTCCATACATCCATTGAATTTCACACCGGCTCAAAAAAATTGGGGCGAGATACGGGGAGGACGTGATTTTCACGGCAATGAATAAGCTTGCAAGGAATGTTATCGGCGGTCGCACGTGCATGACAATCCTTTCGACATGCGTGACGATGCCCACCGAAGGCATTTCAGGCTGTCGAAGGGACTTGTACGCTGGCTAAGCGAAGAGCGCGGAACATGCGTCACTGACAGCCCCCTTCCTTTCGCCGTCTTGTCCATCGTGCGTCGCGCCGAGCCCGACAAAGAGGAGGCCGTCACCCCCCCCCCCCCTTCCCTCCTGAATGGGGCGGAGATTCCGCAAATAGTTTCCCAGAGGCATCCTGTTTTTTTTTTTTTTTCATGGGGTCAAGGAAGGTGGCCCAAGCAGTGTGAGGCAACGTTCTCTGTTCATTCTAGAGAAGCAAGCTTACACTGCAAAATTAAACCTTGTCTTTCTCTTCCAAATGCAATTAACTAGGAGTCCTGTCCAAATCCATTTCAGGTTGTTATGTGGGCACCCCCAACCTTTTTTATTTCCGTGTAACTCCAGCACTTCTTCACCTTTGTCATTGTAGCCGCTATTGTTCAAGTACCATGCAACATCTTGTTATTAAAGGACCTTTTTAATTGGAAATGAGAGCATGTGCACAGGGTGGAAAGCGCGTGATCTGCCAGGAAACACTAAAGCGGCCCCGAGAAGGGATCTTTATTAAGGATGACAGCCATCTTGCGCCTCTCCACTTGGCAACGACGACACAGCGTGTGCGGTCCCTATGGTTAGGCCCCAGCTGTGGAAGCCATCCTCGGACACGACCATGACCTTCGACATCTGATGTTTTTATTTAAAAACACAGGGACCAAAGTCGTGCTGTATGCAGTGCAATCGCCATGTGGTTCCATAATCATCCATTTAGCCCGGCTCTTTGGACGGATTCAGGAAACGACTGAAAAGAACAAAAGTAACGAGCATACAAAGGTGCGCTGCATAAAAGTTAGAACGTAAAGAGACGAAGGCACGCTGCGCTAATGCTGTAGCGAGGTCTAACATGTAAAATTTCGCGGCTGGCGTCGATTTCTACAAAGCGCGAGTAGTGCCCACGGAAATAAACAAAGGCGCACTGGAGATGGGTAAGTCTGTATACAAGCACGAGTTTTTGTCTCTACCAGCGATTTACTAGCTCACACCGCGCGATTTTGATGTCTGGCGTCGATTTCGACAGAGAGGGAATACGGGCACGAAACGGGACGCTCGCGATCTGCCAGGAAACAATGAGGTGGCCCTAAAGAGGGCCGTTTGCAGGAGCACTTCAACCGCGACCTGCAGCGGCGTGGCGGCGCGGTGAGCAGTAGGCCCACAGTGGTCCGTCTTGTGCCCTTTGGCTCCGCACCGACGACACCGGTGCACGACGTACACCTCTCCTGGTCTTGCCCTTGAAGCCGACGCTATCCCTGGTCCGTAGATCTTGACGAGGGCCGCGACGATAATCTTTGACATCTGGTCGATGCCCCGGTCTGCGGCAAACAAGGACAGCATCGGCTCGCCTGAAGCATCCAGGAAACGATGCTGCAAAAAAAGTTACGTTACAAGCGCCGCAATTTGGCGAGTTCTGCACGAGAAAACTTGCGAAAAACGATGCTGCAAAAAAAGTTACGTTACAAGCGCCGCAATTTGGCGAGTTCTGCACGAGAAAACTTGCGAAAACGTTGTTCAACCCTTACCTCGTGATTGAGAACGTGCACGCCAGACAAGCGCTTCATCGTGGCTGTCAGACGGCGGTCCTCAAACCGCCCCTTATGTGGGTCGTCGTAATGGAGTTGCAAAATTTTGAACACCAGCACGACGTGCTCCTGCAGCAGGAAAACGAGGTCCTGGAATGCGCAAGGCATGTAGGTAAGCGGTACAGCACTTCATGAAGCGAAATTTGAGATAAAATGCGTACCTTTATGTCGCTGGCGATTTCTCGCGGGTCAGCGCCTTTTGGGGGTCATCGCAATGTCGTGGAAGCAAGAACTGTACAGAAATTTCAGCTGGCTGCGCCGACGAGCGCACCACGCAAAAAAAAAAAGCCATACCTGGACAGCTTCCGAAACGCGCGCGCCGCCGCCTACGCTCACGAAGAGAATGCCCGCAGACCACGCACGCCCGGCGGCCGGCCAGCCGGCCCTAGCGATTCCCTAGGCACTCTAGGGACAGGCCGAGAGAGGCGCGGCGAACCCACGTCCGGTTGAGAACGAGGGAGAAGCAGAAAAACGTCACGGAGAAGCGCATCCCATCGACCAATCAGCGTTTCCAGCCCACCTGCACCGAAACGCTTCTGGCTGGCCGGCTCCTACGGCGGCGCTTGGCCTGGTAAATATCACGTGACACTTCAGGAGGGACGGCGCGCCGCAACAGGTGGCACCACAAGTTACCCTCACTTCGGCAGCGCCCGCCGTACGCTTCTGCTAGCTTCAGTACGCTTGCACTGCAGGGCATGTGGCCGGCAGGCCGAGTTAAACCGCGTCGTTTTTTAAGCACGCACTGCAAAGACGTGTTAATATTCATTAGATGCAATAGTCGTGGACAGCTTTCTGTATACAATGGTAGTTACGAGCGCGAGCTGTCAGCTAACACGTACACCTGCGTCTTTGGCTCGTGAGCGCGTGATAACAGCGCAGAAGACGGCGTCTCGCGCTCGTAGCTTCCCCTGCATAGCCACAAAACGCTGTACCCGACTAGAGGCTGCTAGCGGTGATAATTTTTTTCTTAGAGCAACAGTTTGGCAGTTAAAACAAGCTCAAAGAGCGGTTGTACTGGTGGGCGCGGCTCTGGTGCTACTCGAGCGGCGTTTTTTTTTTTTTGCGCGCTGTTACGTCTCGCCTACAACGCGCGGTATAGCCGGCGCGGATGCAACGGACGCCGCGGCTTCGTTCATCGCGGCCGCAACGCCTCCCGCCAAGCGCGTCCAGGCAGGTTTCAGTGCCACGTGTCGTCGTGCGTGCGTGTGTGTGTGTGTGTGCATGTTTTGCCCACGCTTGTCAAAGCGCGGCAGCCGGGGAGAGGAGCTCCCCAACTGGGAGGCGAGGAGGTCTGACCGGCGCCGGCCTGGCGGACGCGCCCGTCACGTCTGGACATGTCGAAGCGACGCCGTATCGGATGACTCTTCCCAAGCCGTTCCCTCTTGCCCTCGACTCCGATGGTATAAAACGCCGCTGCCCCGGACGCCGAGGGAGACTTCGATTCCTTCCTTCGAGTAACGTGGTCGCCCTGACCGGCTGCTCTTTTGCGATGCCAGAATAAACAAGTTGTTCTGTTGCCAGTCGACTCATCCTTTGCCGGGACCTCCGGATGTTTCCAGCTTTGCCCCAGGCCGCCAGGCCAACGCTACCCTTGGGGCTTGCAACCCAAATGCAACAACTGGTTGCCAGCGGTGAGATCCCGACAACGGAGGCCAGCAGCGAAGATATGCGTTCAACTGTATGCTGAGCAGCACAACGACCATCCGGGAGCAGTGCAACGAGCCCTGTGTGATGACTGGTTGCCTGCAGCGGAACGACTGCGCTGAATTCTTGGCTGCGAGGTTTGGTGAGTGCGGGACTTTCTTCTTCTGAGTTTTGCCAGGCTTTTGTTAGTGTCAGAAACAGAGCTGGTAATTGTGTTGTCGTTGCTGCCGGGTTAGTTTGCGGCAAGACAATAGTAGGCAGTAGAGAAAGCAGCATTCGGAGCAGCCATGGATTTGAAGTCGTTGCGCAAACCGAAATTGCTGGAGCTTGCAAGAGAGTTGGGTCTGGATGTCTCAGACAAACTCAGAAAACCAGAACTGCTAAGGGCTATTCTTGAGTTGGAGGCTGAGGATGACGAGCTGTCGGAATGCCTTGAGACGATTGAGGAGAGGGAACAAAAAGAAAAAGAGAAAAACGAGCGCGAACGTAAAGAGCAAAAAGAGAAAGACGAGCGCGAACGTAAAGAACAAAAAGAGAAAGAGAAAGAAGAGCGCGACCGTCAACACGCTTTGGAAATGAAGCGTCTCGAGGTAGAGATGGAACGCGCTCGTAATGGAAGTCAGGCACACGGTGCAGGAGAACGGGTATCGTTCAAAATGACTGACCTGATGCGGCCGTTTAAGCTTGGAGAGGACATTGGTTTGTTCCTGGTTAACTTTGAGCGAACGTGCGAGAAGCAGGGGTTCTCTCGGGAAACGTGGCCACAGCGCTTGCTCACTTTGTTACCCGGCGAGGCGGCCGACGTAGTCGCTCGCTTGAAGAGAGAGGAGGCAGAGGATTTCGACCAAGTGAAATCGAGTCTGCTAAAAAAGTACAGGCTGTCAGCGGAGGCGTTCCGTCGGAAGTTTCGGGAAAATGAAAAAGGCAGAAACGAGTCATATACAGAGTTTGCCTACAGGCTTATGTCAAACATGCAGGAGTGGCTCAAAGAAGAGAAAGCGTTTGGTGACCACGAGAAAATTCTGCAGTGTTTCGGGCTGGAACAGTTTTATAGTCGGTTACCTGAGAACGTGCGGTACTGGGTCTTGGATAGGCCAGACGTTAGTACAGTGGCTAAAGCCGCCGAGCTAGCCGAGGAGTTTGTGACGCGTCGGGCTCGCGGAGCTAAGGACGGTCAAAAGGGTGAATTTGGCTCCAAGTCTGAGAGGCCGAAGTTCACACCCATGAGAGCAAGGGGGGACACGCGTAGTGCGGATGTGAGTGAAAGCAGTCCGACCGAACGTAAGGAGACGGCGGCAGCCGAAGCCGAACGCAGAAAGCGGTTCGAGGCGAGGCAAGCGCGCGTGTGTTATACGTGCCAGAAGCCGGGTCACTCTTCGGCGCAGTGTCCAGAAACAAAAAGAGAAGTCGTGTGTTTGTCATTATGTAGCACTGACGAGAACATGAAGCTTCTCGAGCCTTACATGCGAGACTTCCTCGTGAACGGGAAAGAGTGCCGAGTGCTTCGTGATACCGCAGCTACAATGGATGTAGTTCACCGCTCTTACGTAGAACCCGATATGTTCACGGGCGAGCGCGCATGGATCAAGCAAGCCGTGGAAGCTCATAGCGTGTGTCTGCCCGTAGCAAAAGTGCTTATTGAAGGACCTTTCGGAGCACTTGAGACGGAGCCCGTAGTGTCATCTAGGCTGCCCCCCCAGTACCCGTACCTATTTTCGAACAGGTCCGATCACCTCCTGCGCGAGAAGGGGCTTTTGTTTGGTGAGGCTAGCGTTCAGGCCTTAACCAGACCGAGAGTTCGGGAGCTCGCTGCAAAGGCGGTAGTTGCGGGGCCGACGTTGTCGAACAATGAGAAAGGGTCGGAGGCGCAGCAAGCTGATATTCCGAGCACGTCAGAACTGGATAAAATTGAGCCTGTAGCGTTGAAGGCACCAGGTACTGGAGAGGAAATGCCCGACAAGGGAAAGTTAGAAGAGCTTCCGGTCGAGCTTCCGGGACTAGGCTCAGTGACGAACAGGGAAGACACTGATCAGGTCATTAGTGACTTACTCAGTAAAGCACCGCTGTCGCCTGAGCAGAAATCCGAACTACACCAACTCTTACAAGAGTTTCAAGGTCAGTTCTCTGAGAGGCCTGGTAGGACTTCTGTCCTTACTCATGATATAGAACTTACCTCCCCAGAGCCAGTACGATCCAAGGCGTACCGGGTGTCACCCCGCCAGCGCGATATTATGGAGGTTGAGGTAAAGAAAATGCTACAGCTCGGTGTTATTGAGGCGGTGAGAGTGATTATACCTCCCCTTTGATTTTAGTTGAGGTACCGGCAAGGAACCTCGTCCTTGCGTCGACTACCGCAGGCTTAATTCCATCACTAAGGATCAAATTTATCCGATCCCTAACATCGAGGAGCGCCTTGAGAAAGTTAGTAGCGCTCAGTTTATTTCCATCCTAGATCTTGTCAGGGGTTATTGGCAGGTTCCACTTACAGAAGAGGCTAGTAGGTATGCGGCGTTCATTTCACCAATGGGAACATTCCGTCCTAAAGTTTTGAGTTTTGGTTTGAAGAACGCGCCATACTGCTTTTCAAGCCTCATGGACAAAGTGTTGCGAGGACAGGAAGAATTCGCTTTACCGTATTTAGACGACGTAGCGATATTCTCCGCATCCTGGTCTGAGCATATGGCACACTTGCGGGCAGTGCTAACCCGCCTGCGCGAAGCGGGCTTGACAGTCAAAGCTCCCAAGTGCCAATTAGCACAGGCCGAGGTTGTATACCTCGGTCACGTGATTGGACAGGGTCGTCGCCGCCCCTCTGAAATAAAGGTGGCCGCTGTGCGAGACTTCCCGCAACCGCGCACGAAGACCGATATTCGGTCGTTCTTAGGTGTCGCCGGCTACTATCAGAGGTACATCCCCAGGTACTCCGATATCGCGGCTCCCCTGACGGATGCTCTAAGAAAAACAGAGCCCCAAACAGTCGTCTGGAGCGAGACAAAGGAAAGAGCTTTTAGCGCCCTAAAGAGCGCCCTAACAAGCCAGCCTGTGCTACGATCGCCAGACTACACAAAAGGGTTCGTTGTTCAGTGCGATGCTAGTGAGCGAGGCATGGGCGTTGTACTGTGCCAAAGGGACAATGGAGAAGTGGAACACCCCGTCCTGTATGCTAGTCGTAAGCTGACCTGTCGTGAGCAGGCGTACAGCGCCACCGAGAAAGAGTGTGCGTGTCTCGTGTGGGCCGTTCAGAAATTGTCATGCTATCTAGCCGGCTCGAGGTTTATCATTGAGACGGATCATTGCCCTCTCCAATGGCTGCAGACCATATCTCCCAAAAATGGCCGCCTCCTGCGCTGGAGCCTCGCTTTGCAACAATATTCCTTTGAGGTGCGTTACAAAAAGGGGAGTCTCAACGGTAACGCCGATGGCTTAAGTCGAAGCCCCTAACGTAGGAATCCGCCTCAAAGTTGTTGGTTACTGATGTTTTCTTCCTGAGGCAGGATTTTTAACATATTGCTTTTGTTTAGTGTTTCAAAGTGATTATGTGCTTTCTAGTGCAATTTTCTAATTTTTGGACGCGTTCTGAGTGCTGCTTGACTACTGTAAGGAACTAGGCAGTAGTATAAAAGGGGAAAGAGCCTGGCAGAGCTTAGTGAGGGTTGTCTCGTGCTTGCTGACTGAGCGGTTGCGTTTCGGCGTAGTTCTAACGCTTGCTGGGAACGAGCACAAAAATGGCAACTCTCCCGAAGTGACTTTGCAGTGTCCTATGTGATCCTGAACCCGAGAACGAGGCCTTCTCTGTGCGCTGCGCTCAAGCAACGTCGAGGGACGATCGGTTTCGATTACGAGCATCATCGAGCGACATCCCTCTGGACAGCGGATGCAGTCCCCTGACCATCGGGATCTCCTTCTCCCGGCGGGGCGGTCTGTTACGTCTCGCCTACAACGCGCGGTATAGCCGGCGCGGATGCAACGGACGCCGCGGCTTCGTTCATCGCGGCCGCAACGCCTCCCGCCAAGCGCGTCCAGGCAGGTTTCAGTGCCACGTGTCGTCGTGCGTGCGTGTGTGTGTGTGTGTGTGCATGTTTTGCCCACGCTTGTCAAAGCGCGGCAGCCGGGGAGAGGAGCTCCCCAACTGGGAGGCGAGGAGGTCTGACCGGCGCCGGCCTGGCGGACGCGCCCGTCACGTCTGGACATGTCGAAGCGACGCCGTATCGGATGACTCTTCCCAAGCCGTTCCCTCTTGCCCTCGACTCCGATGGTATAAAACGCCGCTGCCCCGGACGCCGAGGGAGACTTCGATTCCTTCCTTCGAGTAACGTGGTCGCCCTGACCGGCTGCTCTTTTGCGATGCCAGAATAAACAAGTTGTTCTGTTGCCAGTCGACTCATCCTTTGCCGGGACCTTCGGATGTTTCCAGCTTTGCCCCAGGCCGCCAGGCCAACGCTACCCTTGGGGCTTGCAACCCAAATGCAACAGCGCACAGCTGCACAATTTCAACACGATTGCTTCTGCTCTGTGCCTAGCAGCATCCCAGGGCGAAGTCGCGCTACTTTCCCGCCAATTTGCGATAAAAAGCGCGCTATAGACACTTCTTATATACTAACACTTGTTTTCAAGAGCCCCAATTGTTAATCATTTCAAGACGCACTCTACATGAAAAATAAATAAAACCAGAGCCGAAAAGCTTGTTTGCCAGACACAATAGCCGGTCTTGGCCAGAACTTTATTTGACGCCAGCCAGGTCCTTACACATTCAGGACCTTCCCTGATTTTGGTTTGGCATTTATCATTTTTCATTTGGCGTGCTCTTCTGTCAGATCAGAGGCAAAATTGTTCAAAAATGGCCTCATAAACTTGTGGACAATCACCTTTAACAAGGCCCTTCTGTGAGGCTCTGTGGTGTCCTTCGAGCACACAAACAGCGGATTTTTTGCAAGTGATGGCAGCTAGCACTAGGTCTGCAAACTTCTTAAGCCGCCTTGGCCCCCTAACAAGCACAGGAGCCACACTTGATGCAGCACCTTCCAGGCGGCTGACGAACTGTACGAAAGCCAAGGTAGGATACGACAGCCCTCCCCGGTCCATGCCTGCTATGATGGCAGTAGTAACTAGTAGACTGAGAGGCTGGTGCCCGCTTGATTTACAGAGCGGAATGCAGCAATAAACCATCGCGGGCGATGATTTTGACGGCCTAAAAAAGCTAAAGGCTGTCAGATATAATTAAATTCTTAGCACGTATGCTGGAAGCAAGCAGAACAGCCGGAAACACGGTGTGCAGACGCGCACAAAAACACAACGAAGAAGCCGCGACTGCTACCGCTACGGCAGCCCACACTAGGCACGGGGGTAAGTTGTGGCGCCACAGAGAGCAGTGGCGGTCGAGCGAACTAACAAATCGGGGGCTACGGAGGCGGCGCCGGTGAACAGACCTTGAAGTGTGCTTGTCATAAGCACTTTAGAAGTTTAAAATATTACGCTGATAAAATAATGCAATTACATATTTATTGAGATTTTAATGCGCTAAAATGTTTTATTTGCGTATTTGAGCAAAGGACGACGCACTGATCTCCAATAGGTGGCTGCATGCCGCATTCGCGCTTTCTGAAGTGGGCGCTAGTGAAGCCGCCGGAAGTTAGACGGCATGTCCTGGGAGTGTAGCGTCTGCTATGTATTTCAATTCAAAAAATCGAGTGCTTCGCCCTTCCGTCCTCAGTTTTTCGCGTTGTTTTCGTGCAACGTCTATTGTAATATCAAAGAAATGAGCAAGCTCAACACGAGGAATGTGAGCATTGTTGAAGGAACCCTGCAATTTCTGAGAAACCGAAGAAAACAGACATGGAGGTCTCGCTCTGCCGCGGCAATGCGGCACATGTATAAGGTGACCAAACGTCCCGATTTAGGCGGGACAGTCCCGCTTTTGCAGCCATGGTCCCGGTGTCCCACCGAGGTACTTGTGGGACGGCGTTTTGTCCCACTTTGGCTTTAACGAAGCATTGGTTGATAAATAGCTCTCAGGATTGCCTCCTTTTAAACATGGCCGGTGCGAGTAACGCGAGCGAGTTTATTTTTACCTTTTTTCTGCTTTACAAATCGTATGTTTTCGGAACGGCCAAGAAAGGTACCTTGTCTCCATCACTAGCGGCTTTATCCGCTCTATCCATCACAGTACGGCAGCACCACCTGACTAAGGTGGTACTGCCCTAACCTGACCGTGGCCTCCCCAAACTCGCGTCTGCTTTCATGGCTGGCTGAATACTGGATAGGCCGGACAAAGCTTGCTTCCATGAGGGCTCGGAGGCTCGCGTTGTCCGCGAGCTGTGCCGCGTTCGCCGATGCTCGTTGCGATATGCTTGCGGCCTATAGGGCGCTGCGCATGCTACTATACACTGTGGCCGCAGGGCAGTGCGCGCACCCGTGAGCGAACCTTGGTGAGCCTCTGTGCATTCCTCGAACAGACGGGCTTGACGTCCCGTTTATTCTCCGCCAGGTAGTTGCACGCAGTGACCGAACGCTCCGCGAGTCCTATCTTGGACGATTAACAACTGGACGCCCTACTCCAGTTGTAGTCAACATTGTAGTCAACATTGCTCCGTCATGAACTAACCACGCGCACAACCAGTACACATTTCTTTTGGTGTAAATAGTTTGCGTATATTACCTCTCCCCCTATCCCCTCTTCCTGTCCCCTCACCTCTTTCATTTCATTTCTCCATTCTGCCTGCTATCCTTTACTTCCGCTGCCCCAGCTCAGGTGCTTCAGTATCGATGGCAGATGCCGGGGCTAGCAAAAATCTTTTCCTTTCTTTTTATTATTATTTAAATAAAAACCATTACTACTACTTTGGCGTTTGAGGCGGAGACGCTACCACTCCGCCACGACGGCTCAAGGTTTAACCGTGAATAAAGGCGCATGTAGTGAATGCGCGTCTTTCATATATTAACTCTTCGAACTAGATATCGCCGCGCTTACGCTACGCATATCCTGGCTGTCGATAGACAAGTGTCCGTCTCTCGTCAAGTCCTTTTTCGAAGACCCATGTGGAGAGCTCTGGCTCTATTTTCTGCATTGTCAAGCTGCTATGTTTGAAGCTATATACTGTACTCCAAATTTTAGTTAAAGACAGCTGTGGAAGTCTACAGCGCCTTAAGCCAGCTGCAGACCAAAGTGCAAAAAAGATTTGAGCAATCATATTTCTGCCGCCAAGTGTGCGCTCAAGGGCAACAGAGCTCGAAGAACAGCTAGGGACAAGTTCGAAGAGAAGAGGTTGTGAGTACTGTGGTGAAGTTTTATGCAACTTGAGCGTCATACCTCGACCGATGGTGCCAGCAGTTTGATGAAGTGGGTCTATGGGTCTCGCTTGGGTCATCCCCATTAGAAAAACTAAAATGGCTTTTGAGTGTTCGGAATAAAAATGTATGATTGAAAGGTCACTTCGTACTACCCCCCCCCCCCCCGTCCCACTTTGGGTTCCATAGAATATGGTCACATTACACATGTATCAAACACTATGTTCTTATCTGGTTCTTGTCTTCCGAGCGTAATTAGGGGTAGTAGAATGACGATGAGGCTAGGTCATCTTAAAACCGAATTTTCGTATAGCAAAGAAAAGGCAATGGCGCGGAAATTCTGACACTCGAAGAGCTACTCACTATACAGCTGCCGCAGTTTCAGTTTCGAGTTTGTGGCGGGCGATGTCTCTTCTCATCGATGGCAGGTGGTCTCACATCTCGGCGGGCACGTGAACCCCGCCGTAAGGGATGGGAGGAAGGTGGGAGTGAAAGAAGGAAGACAAAATGGTGTCGTGGTAGAGGTCTCCGGAATAATTTCAACCACCTGGGGATCTTTAACGTGCTCTCACATTGCACAGCACACGGGCGCCTTTGCGTTTTGCCTTCATCGAAACGCGACCATGCAGCGCGGTCGGGATAGAACACGGGTACCCCGGCTCAGTAGCCGAGCGCCCTAACCACTGAGCCACCGCGGCGGGTGTCATTTACCTTCCAGGCGTGCTTTTAACCCAACTCCATAGCGCAGCCACATTTCAGCTGCACAGCGCGAGAAACGACTGACGAGAAAGACGAATTCTGCAGCGCGCGTGACAAGAATCGCGAATAAGTGTCAATTCAGGCATAATCTGATACAGTACGAAACTGTACATGATACACTCCGTAGAAAAAGCAGTACCATTCCTTTTGGGGGCGCTAATGTGAACCAGCAGAACACCGTCGGCACCTCACTAGATATTAGCCTCGCCCTGGCTCCGGTTAGGTCCAAATATAATTCCATCGGTTAAACGGTCACTGCAATGTCGGCTGCCTGGTGAAGGTTTCCACCTATTCTTTCTTAAATTTATCCCCCGTTCATGGTATGACTTCGGCTGAGAGCGCGATAACGTGCATCACAACAAAGAGCAGAGTTGACTGTTTGCGACGCTAGCGCGATGGGACGACACAGAGCTGAGCAAACGAGGTTCCGTACGTGCTGTGTGTGGCGATGTCCTGTCGTCTGCTAGTGTCGTCCCATAGCGATGCAATGGACCCTTATTTTTGAAACATCTTTCCCCGAAGACTTTGCTCGTCTCCTCATGCAGCTGACGGCGCAAGAAGTAGACATTGTCGTGGAAAGACGAAGACGGCACAAAGACGAAATGCTCAGTATAAAGCGAAAACTGAAACTGAAAAACCGTGCTGAGGTCCGATTTCGTGCAATGTCAAAGGCTGACTTCCGGCGGCTTCACTTTCAGGCGCCCGTTTTCTATATGACGTCACGCTGCGCCGCCGCGGCTCACGGCCGTGAAAACCGAAACTTTAGTTGCTTTAGTGCTTGCGCAGACGTACGACGTAGCTTGTCTGAGGAAAAGAAAAAGGTCGTTGTGCGCTTATAATGCAGCACGATTCTTCTTGTGCGTCCACATTAACAGCCTTCGGCGTTCCTCTCAGTGACCGCGTGGAAAGAGCGGGTTCATTCTCGTGCAACTCAGCCTGGGTATATATGTTTTAGCTTTCGTCGACTCATCCATCTCTCGTCGAGATACGACACCTGAATAAGCAAATATGTCCAAGCGCCGCTGCGAGCACCTGTACAAGGCTGATGCAAAAGTGCCAGAGCGTACTGAGCCTCGACTCCGTTCCGCGCAGTTTAAGCAGGAAGGCAGCGCTGCAGCTGAACAAGAGCGAAGCGCCGCAGATGAATCCCTCAGCACCTCTGGTTTGCACCGATGGGAACATTGTGACCCTGGAGTACATGGTGAAACCTCTGGTATTGTGCGCAAGACTCCTCCATCCTCCATCGACATGAATTCCTAAGAAGATGAAGACAAGAGTGCAACTGACAGCGAAGACTCCTCAAGCGACACCACAAAAGATGAACAACAATTTCTCAGTGGTACTGAGGAACAGGTATGACCGGTTTAGTTAGTTTTCTGATGGGGCAGTCTGGTTCGGGAGGATCAGATTATGAAGTGGCTGCCGCGTGAAAGGTATCCATTAATTATTCCACCTTTTTTGCCCTTTATTTCATGATCGCGATCCCGCACAAATTTAACTGTCTCTTAAATTAGTTAACTAAGGATTTTTGCAATTATCTAACTCTGTACGATACGCGCGTCAACTATAGAATTCGTGACAAAACAGCGAGCTGTCATATATTTTGTGCGGTGCGCTGTCGATTTTATATTTCTGCCTTACATACTGCTAAAGGCTTATCCAAACATTTAGACGTCGGTAGCTCATCTCTCTTAATTGTAAAATATCTTTAATCACCTTGCGATCTGTAGCGAGTGCTTCGCTAATTGTTATTCAACCGCAAATTATTTAGTCACCTAAGCCGCTAATTCGAATTAGCTGGTTTTCAACTGGACCCCTCCATTTTCTTAATTGTAATGACGTCCAGATAAATTAAATGAGTTGATGAAATAGCAACTCGTTAGCTCCTTTTTAATTATTGATTTTTCCTTTTTCACACTGTTATTCATTAAGGCGCGGTAATACAGTTAAACCTGGTTAATTATAACGAAGGAGAAAAAAAGTCCTTTAGATTTTTTGTACATGCAGTTTTCGCGAGAAGAGTCGAAATGACGCTGCGGAACGGAAAACAAATTAAGAAATAAATGTAGGCAAAATCACCTTGAAAATGTTTGCAGAAAACAGCGTTACTCTGAGTCATAAACGCGGACAAACGTTTCGCGATAGCGCGACTGCGCGGCTGCAGCCACCGCCGCGGCTGACGCAACGGGTGGGGAAAGTGGAGAGGGTGGGGGAGGCAAGAATTGGAGAAGGCCTGAGTACTCCTCCCGTGGCGTCACGAAAAGAGGCCCACAGTCGCCACCACTTACGGCGGAGTTGGTGGAATCGCGGCTGGGACCAGCTAACAGCAATAAGCTTCCATTGATCAATCCACACTTTTCTTGAGCTAAACGCTAGAATAAAAAGCAGGCACTTAACGGGGCATTTATTTAGAGGCACTAGTCATTAACCAGCATTGTAAAGGTTGTATATAGGTAATGATGTCAGCAACTCTGTCGCATTGTGCGTATTTCTCAGTAAACGTTTCTTTATACAAGTTTACTAATGTTTTAAACCTTTATTTTCCATATTTCTGTAACAACAATTTTATGGAGCGCAGCTATAATGAGAAATGAAACACACTCGACTAGATTCACAGCTCCGTATGTACAATTTTAAGGGGGACATATGCATTCGCCATAATTTTGCTCTCAAGACAAAAATGACTTCTGCCGTCCACCTAATTTCAAAATAGCAAGCAGATGTCTTCGTTTGCGGACTTGGGACTTCGACTGGGGTCGACGCAGATATTCTGATCAATGCTCACAATTAAGTAGCTCCACCACCAATTTCTTGCTGTAGATCGATTGGAGGAATAGGTGCCGATTTTAGTTATCGGCGTCTTTGCAAAGTAAACTGTCATGATAGATTCAGCTTATGCTGCAACTGGATATGATGCCTGGAGCTTGATCTTCAATATGTGAAGTAAATAAACCGGTCATTTCCTTAGATAATATGCCAGTATGTAGACTTCTTGCTGGTACATATTCCGTCAAGTCTTAGGTTGAGAATCTTATCCACTTCCGGCTCTTTACGGAATACTTCGGCAGACTCTTCAAGCGCTTTCTTCAAAGCAGCACACTCTTCGAACTTCGAGTTGGGGACATCCTTTGAGATGCATGGCTTAGAAAGATCAGACGGCCGGACGTTCTGGAAACTTTGATGGGATTGCGCCTGTGCGAAAGCGTTGCAGTGGTTGTGCTCTCTGTAAGCTCGTCGATGCGGGAGGCCTCTCGCACAATATCGGCCTCAATAAAGTGAAGTTCGCAAACCTAGAGGGCAGTTCAATTTTTTTTTTTAAATAGCAGCTGTAACTTGGCAAGAGAGCCATCTCTTGAAATGCTGCATTCGCTGCTTGCATTTGTAACAAGCTTCCTGGTTTAAAGACACTTTTCAATAATGCAGCGCTAAGTCTATTCTACTTTTCAGAAATGACTATTATTTGAAGGCGTCCCAAACATTTTACCTTGGAGTGTGGTGACACAACGAAATTCGCTCGTGGTATAGCCCTAATCCAGGCGTTCTGTTCTTCACCCCGGGGAAACTTGAAAACGTGTTTTTTTGGGCTCCGATATGAAATTAATCCGGCAATTGGGCACGCAGCACTTGTTAGGCGTATCCTGGCAGGAGGGTAATCCAAATCCCGCTCCAATGAAGGCACTAGCACATCGCTTCGACGGACACACAACCGCAAGCGCTGCACAAGGCGTAGACTTAGGGAGCCTACATACATGCCGCCTGCCGCCTGGCTTAGGGTGGTGACATCTCTCCCAGTGTTGCCGAAAACGGCCGCTAAACATGACGGGCAGCCATGTTGTTCCCCTTGAAGAGAGCATCCCCGGCTTTCAGTGGCGTGGTCGCTGGGGCGATCTACAACATTAGTTTATATTCTAGTTTATCGGCGTTTCTTTCGAAGTTAGTACCAACAGATGACGCCGTTCCGACGACATAGAGCAGTTCTACTCCGAACGGGTCTCTCCTCTGCGCGCGTCATCGCGCCAAAAGGCAGCGCTTATCAATTACGTAAAAAGGGTTCCTCCTCACGATGAGCACTAACCGAGCTTAGGTGTTGGGCGTTCAGAATTTAATGTTATGACGGTAATCAAAAGATTACGCAGGCCCACTTTTTAATGCTTATCAATTACTTGGTTCATGCGCGGCCTGTACAGAATGTGGCCGTAGTGGCTGTGTAGCTTATGTCGGGCATAATCGCCGCAAGTGTTCTATCGTTGGATAGCTTATGCCGAGTATAATAGCACCGGACTAATTGTAAGTCTCAATTAATTACCGGTAATTAGTTAATTGTAATGTAATTGAAATTTACGCTACATCACTAAGTCGCTGGATAGCTTATGTTGAGTACAATTGCACTGAACTAATCTTGTCTTACCGACCATTAATTAGATAACCGTGATTAAAAATCAATCGTTATGCTCCATCATCAAGCTATATATCGTTGGATAGCTTATGTCGAGTATAATTCCACCGGAGTAATCGCAGGTCTTAATTACCATTAATTATTTATTTGATTTAAAATTGAACCTAATGCTATAGCATCGTCATATATCGTTGAAAGGTCTCGATGAGTAGAATCGAAAATGTAACGGTAAACCGAGCTAACGCTGGTCTATGTAGGTTCAAAATAAAACCACGCAACAGAAGCAAAACAGTAGCACCTAATGCTTATGCATTCACAGCACGGGAAGAGACTTAAGTGCCCCAGTAGTTCTATTACCGACATCACAATGGCATTTGCGTGTGCAATGTACCATTAGTTTGTGCATTTTGCTCTTCTGTGAGCAATTACACATGCTCTACGCAATGAGCTATGCAACCCCATACTAGCACACTGTAGCTTCAGCAAAAGGTATAAACATACTTAAAAAAATTTAGGGAATCTTGAGGCTGATGTTAACAAATTAAGATAGAGTGTTGTAAGCGTCTTAGTTTTGTACAGATTGCCATTGAGTTAACATTAAAGCAGTGCTTCATTTCACATTGCCTACCATTTTTCCACGTGTGCTGAGAAACTAACTTACACAGGGTGTTCAGTAGGAGGCTCAAATGTTCAGAGTGTAACATGAGACTTGCTGGAATGGAATCAGAGAAAGAGGAGCAATACAAACAATGGGACAAGTGAGAAAACCTAAAATCAAGAAACCAAATGACATTTTCAGACGCCTTCGTGTAAACATTCAAGAAGCTTCTTTTATTGCCGACACACTTCTGGCAACTGTCAATTAAAGGGGAGGTGCTCATATTCTTTCTCAAGCAAACTGACAGAATATATAAGCATCCGCAGCCAGCTAAAGTGCATATGAAATTACATTCTTCCATTATCAGCATCTGTGAAACCAGTGAAATTTTTGTACACATATCAGTCACTCCTGTAAAACATATCTGGTGCGCACACTGATGGTGTAATTGCAAACAGGCTTATTATTTTTAAACATTGACCGAAGTAAAGCAGCTTCGTTGCTCAATGAACACTTCTACATAAAACAAAATATACTGATAGCCATGAACAAATTGCATGAGTGCAGTACAGAGGACACAATAAATGGGCTAAATTAGCAGGACTAGTAATGAAAACAACTCAAATGATAATGAGAAACACCACGGCAACTCTGTGGGAGCGTATGTTTTACAGCCCCTAAATAATGAAAGGCATGGTAGTGATGCTCCAGCCACAAAAATAAGACTGTTACGCACTTCACAAAAGACTTGAAACAGTGGTTTACACATTTGCATCTAGTTCCAACACTTGCTCCTAAAAACTTCACCTTTGATGAACACACTAGTGGCATGCACTGTAAATCAGTTTGCTATTTCCAAATGCTGACTGAAGCAAAGCAGCTTCATTGGTTAGTGCACACAATCTGCAAGCAACAGCTTGCTACAGAGAGGTGACATAAAAATATGCTGAAAGACGTGAACAATTTACAGGCGAGCAAAGTACACACGACATACACAGTGAAAGTGTCAGAGTGCTATATTCGGGTACAATCCAAGGAAGTAGTGGCAGATGCCCCCCGACCGTTTCCCTCCAGCCAATAGCAGTGACCGATTTTCATAACAACGCGGTCAATCCGATTAAGCCACGGTTAACTGCCGTTCATCTGCCACTCCCAGCGATGCAACTTCCCAGCATTAAACATGGTGTCATGAAAATCGGTTGGCGCCATTGGCTGGATAGAATTCTTTAAGGACATCTCCCCTATTTTCTTGAGTTGTGTCAAACTATAGAAAAACAACGAAAGCAAGGCCAAATCATTAACTAGCTGACTGCAAGCATCTAAGCATATGATGTTACCATCCTTCTCAGAGTTCAGACCAGGTTTGTTGCGGCACATGTTTTGCTAGACATTCCATCCACCCTCTGTGCATGCTGCTGTCGTAGATGGATCCTCAGTCTTGTCCTCACATATTTTGTCAGGAGGACCTTCCCTGCCTGAGCATGATGTGTTTCACAGCAACCTAAGTTCAACTTGACAGCCTTGCACAGGGCATTCAGAATGCTAGCAAATGGGGTTTTGAGCACCATGATTTCCTTCATATCTGCAAAAGTCTTAAACTGCTCCTCACATTCTATAAGGACATTAATCACTGCTTGCGTTGGATAAATGAGGTTCTCAGAATTTTTCACGTACTCTTTAAGCTTAATAAGATTGCTATACTGATTTGTAGCATCTCCAACAAGGGCATTTTTGCAGTCACTACAGTTACCAATGGACTTCATGACAGACTTGACCAGGAATCCTCCTAGATAAGCAAGAATGTCACATTCTGCTTCTGTGAGAGCACACACAAACAGGTTTTCTAGCTCTTCAGGCTCTTGGTTTTGTCCTTCATGTCTCTGGATAGTTGGGTCAAGGAGGTCAGCTAGATGCAAGCTGTCATCAACCTCGTAGCTAGAATTTGTAGGTGTGTGCATGAACTGTCCAACACAAATCAGCTTCAGTGCACACTTAACGTCGTATGCACTAGGGACCGGCTTCTTGAGTCTCAACACAGAGAATATGTTTTCGAGACAATCTTGTACGAGCCGGCCAAGAAGCACATACTTGTAGCTTTGGTTGTCCAAGAGGTCTTGCGACAGGCTGAGAGCAACAGTGGTCGATGCCAGAAGGCCAGCTTGTGAAGGCTTCCAATGTGCCGTTGCTCCCATTTTCATTTGACGGAAAGTGCTGCACGTCAGTTCCAAAAGCGCAGTGGCCTCTTTATGCTTTGAAGGATCTATATCGCTCAGAGCAACAACCGGATGTCTGGCCGACATAAGGGTGTACCACCTGCTCACGAGGTTAAAAAACCACGCTGTAGCCTCTGCTTCGGGGGGCAAAATTTTTTGTTGGATTAAATATCGGATAGCAGCAGGAGCCTCACGGAACAATTGCACAGCAATGTTCACTTTCATGGTAGTGAAATGTCCACTGCTGATGTGGATTTCCGACAGCCTATTTGCAATCTTCAGCTCACTTTGACAGTCGTACTTCAACACTGCTTCAACATGCTCCACCTTGACAGTGCCAGAAGGAAGACTTTGTTCCTTAACAGTTTCTTCACCCAGAGTGAATTCTCCCACTCGGAGTAGTTGGGCACGGATGTTCTTCAAGACGTGGGCGGGGTCAGCCATAAAGAATAGTTGCCTGCCACGGAGGTGCGGGTGCGGAATACAGCAGACAGTCTGTGAGTTTCTGTGGTTGGACAAGCCAAGCAGGCGCCAAACTGCACGGTTGGCAGCTCCCATGTCACTTGTGACAACAAGCACTCTAAGCGAGATTTGAAAACAAAGCTCAATCAAGTGGAACACAATGTCCTTCAAAACAGAGCCATCTATCGACCTTCCAGTGAAGTGATAGGCGATAACCTGTTTCCATCTCGTGTTCACGCCACCAACCATGAACACAAGAGCATGGTTGGCAACATCTGTAGCGGACTCCGGCAATGTAGTGCTCCCAAAAAAGCAATCAAGCGAGCGATCGTGGTCAAATCCTTGGGAGATTTCCATCTCATCCATGAAGAGCACACAGTCTTTTTCTATGTCTTGCATTGTGGCTACTTTGGATTTCAGGACATTAAAAACTTCATGAAGAACTCCAGGCAAAAATTTAATATTTTGAAGCCTTCGTATAATGGTCCTATTGCATGGCAGTGGATATGATAATGATCTTAATAATTCATAGCCTGCTGTTCCACATGCGTGCTTTATTTGAAGGGCCTCTCGAATAGTCTTCTCAGACCACTTAAGGCCCTTCGTAGTTTTCACCGTCAAAGCCCTTCTCTGGTCTTGTTTGAGGAACGGTAATTGTTCCAAGGTTATCATTTTTTGTTGTGGCGACTGTGACTTCTTTACAAGACTGCGCAGTTTTCTCTTTGTTTGCTCGTGAAGCCTCTGTAGGTTTCTGTACTTTTGGGCCAAGTCCTTATTTCTCTTTCTCAGCTCAGCATTCTGTCTTTGAAGAGACAAGTCAGTTGAAGCCGTACTTGAACCAAGTGTGAATGCAGCTTGAGGTATTTCTTTACTTGATCGCTCATTACTATGCTGTGACCTTTCAGCGCTTAAGGATTCGGCCTCCATGGGTGAAGCTGCGGGCAGAGGAAGTCGACTTGCATCAGTGGAATCTTCCCCACTGGCTTTATCTGTTCTCAGAAAGGAATGGGCAACGCTGTCTGCATAGATAACAGTGTCGACAGCTTTGGGCGGCCGCAAGGTGGTTGTTAAAGGTAGATCATACCCTGGTACCTGAGCACATTGTAGTGGACTGACAGTGTCCTGGGAACTCATGCTGTCACTCACAGCCGAGTCTTGTGTTTGTTCGGCTGTTGATGCGAAGACAGGCTCTAGAGCAGCACTACCACATGGTTCATTTCCGGTGGGGTCAAGTACTGGGCTTTGCGTTGGCGTGGCCAGACGAAAGCAAGACCGCTTCTTCGGAGGCTTCCGGTGTTTCGGGATGGCTGAAATAAAAAATTCAGTCAATAGGGTAGCACTACACTCAAGAACTGCAGAAATTCTGCATTTACAGAAGAGCAACCTAGTACCTGCATAAAACTTCCAAATAAACTTCAGGAGTAGTAATATCAGTTGGGTTTTAAGATCCCAAAGCTGTACTGGGGGGCTTTAGATTTCTTACCGCCAGTGCATATTTAACAGCGTCGGAAAGCATGCTACAACTGGCAATGATTCAGTCGTGCAAAATTGTGCTCAACAGCAGGTTGTGTTAGCAGCTGAGGTACCATTGATGCAACTAGAATTACTAATCGTCCTGAATTTTGCCATTTTAGCTTCTGTGCCAGGTGACATAGAACAAATGAGACAGCACAGTATGCAGTCTGCTTTAGGATATTTGTTTGATTCTAGACGCCCCCTTTCTCGCAGGCGTCGGGTGAATTATAAAGAAAAAACGATGCTATACAAACTATAAACACACTATAGGTGGCCTTGTGCTCTTTGAATACAAGGCTATATCTGTGTGTTACGTTTTGGATCTTAGTATCATATATATGAGTGCATTCAATGTGTAGAGAAGATAAACAGTAGTCCCTTAGGGAAGCAGTGGGTGTTCAAGAAAAGCAAATATAGTAGGGGTAGGCAGAGAGTTAGGTGGCAAAAGTTTTGTTTAGTGCCATACTTTATACCTTTATGGCTTACACGGAAGATTTAAATTGTCATTCATTCATTTTTTTTTCAATCTACAGTGAAAAATGAGCCAGAGGTAATGCAGAAGCCATTAAAACACGGCTTAAGGTGATTTTATGTTTGAAGGTGCTGTTCGAATGCATGATCCTACAATAACGTGCAATATACATATTTTTTTATGCCCGCGATTTAGTTTTACAAGAAATGAATTGCATGGATCCCAACAAATTTCTAGCTAGGGATCTAGATGCTGATGCAAACATGCGCTGTAGGAATGCTTGGATATAAAAGCCATATCAATAGACCAAGAAGTTTGTGTGGATAATGTGGCCACAGATGGCACAGGAACCGGTTAAAGGGAAGTCAGTAGGATAGGCTTCGTCCTGCTATGGACCTTGAAATGCTGATGGTGATGAACCTTTCTTTGCAGCCTTCTAAAAGCAGATGAGCGCACATTTTTGAGCTTGCACAAAGCAACCACAGCACTACCGTATACGTGTAGACAAATTTCTTTGCAAACATTTCATATGAATGAGGCAGAGTTGTATTTAAGAGATGGATCAAAATTAGAAGCTTACCTCGATAAGTAAAAAGTGTGGGAACCGCATCTGGCCTTAGCTTCTTTAAGCCATCCTGTCTGTTTTGCTCGAAACTTGTTTCTTCAAAATGTGCCTGAAATGAATGGCAGCAAGTACTTCATAAGCATCAAGAAGTATATTCATACCTGCACATAACTGTGACAAATGCTGCAAACCGGAACATGACTAGCGTTACAACTACAGAGCTGTTTCTACCTGCTGTAATGTTTTCACATGCTGTCTTTTACCAGGCTATAGTGCCAAGCTAAAAAAACTGGATAAGGGCTTCCTAAAGGCTTCATATGCATGCCAGTAACCGGGCATATACAAAATGTGTTCTTTTAGTCTGATCTTGGGTTTCCAATCTTTTTCTACCGAATAGCGTCGTACAGCAGAACGGTGCCTAGATAACCAGACCTGACTGAAAATAAGTTCCTCCGACCACAGCGCTCACGAAACAGCGAACGCGTACAATGTCAGAGAGATGTAGAAATTTATTTTCACTACCTCAGTCATGTTCTCTGACATGAGTCTTGGCGCATGTATTACAGCGCAAACAAGGAAGCGGGCGCCAATATATCGTGAGTGCACTCGCGTGAGAATTACAGTCAGCGAGGGCGAATGCGAACCGTTGCTTCTCGCCCTTGGTGCTCGAGACACGCCGCCAGCGCATCTAAAAACTAACGAGAAGATTGCACCCACGCCCGCAATGCGTAGCCTGTTATCAAACCCACGCCGCGCACGCCGTTCGAGGCGGCCGTGGTTTAATTATCGTAAACGTGAAGCACAGTACACCAAACATAACAAGCGAGCAGGTAACAAAAGAGAAAAAGGTACGGTACTCACAGAACATATGCGAGAAGCAGCAGTGGGTTCCCAGCAGTCTCGCTTTACTTGTGCCAGCCAACGTTTTCTTCGGTTGGAGTCAGCCGGGAAACGAAACATCCGTGTGCCCTTCCTGCAGTGGTTCGAGCACTGCGGAACGCAACACCCGGGCATTGCTGCTGCGTAAGCTTCCTGGCGCACTTCGTGCAACAACCGACAACATATGACTGTCCCACTCAACGATGAACGGCGATGAAGACGCAACTGCTGCAGCAGCTAATGCGCGCCTATGCACGGCGGGGAACAAGATGGCGCGGCGTCTTCCCGTAACCATGACAACACACGCGCTGGCAACATGGGTCTTAGCGGGAGGCGGCATGTGCTGTGTCAAAGGAAGTCACCACCCTAAGCCGGGAGGGGGCGCGACATGTAGGCTCCCTACGTAGACTCTGCATGCACGGTCAACGTTCAGACAAAAAGTACGTGGTGGTGGTGGTTGTTGCTGTGAAGGGGGGGGGGATCTGGTCCCGATGTATGTTGGTTGGCCCTTTGGAAAAGAAAAGTGCGTTCGGAAGCATGCGCGACGTGCTTTGCTTGCGCCGAGGCAAACAAAGGAATGTCACGTGTTTGCGGAACCGATCGCATTGTCGTCCCCGTTGTCCAGCACTCCGTTTTCTCCGAATTGGTGGGGTTAACCATTGTATACCTCCTTTACAACTCCCATGCATGCATCGCTGGTAGCTTCGAAACATGCTGCACAGAACTTCTAAGTAGGCCTCTTTTGCGTGACGTAGGGCGGGGGGGGGGAGTACTTTGGGGGCGCGGCAGCGATGCACGTGCCTACCCGCATGTTTCCTCTTTCAGCGAAACCGGCGCTCTCCGCCTTCCCCGTTCCCGACTTGCGGGAGGCATCGGCGCCATAATCACGCAAGCAACCACCCCCACATCCCCCCTCCAAGCAGTGCCCCCCACGATAAGGGTGGCGGAAGCCGATCACATATCCCCTACTAACACTGTACCCCCACTACAGTGCTCTGTACCCCCACGTAGCCACAAGAAGGGGGCTATGGCCGCGCACTGCTGGTGTCGTTTCTTTCCTACTGCGGCCGGTCTCGAGGGGAGCGCGCGCGCGTCCCCGTCGAGACGCCGTGCTCGCGTCAGCAAAAAGTGTCCGCAAATTTTGTTCGCACGATTATATCGTTCTGTGGAGATAAATGTGCAAATGTTTGATTGTGTTAGGTAGTGCCTGAGTAAATCTTGAAATGGGAAAAGTTTGGTTGATGAATTTTAGATAGTTAATTAAATTGAATTAATGAAAATAAATGTTGTGTGAGGCAGGTTTTGTGTGACTGATTCGTTGAAAACGATCTAAATGCGTGAGAAGGCTTACCTAGTATTAAATTTTTAAATATAATAAACAAAACGGCAAAGATAAAAATAGTCGAAATAAATCAAAACAAAAACAATATTTCAAGTAATAAAAAAATAAAAATGAAGGGAGAAAGAGACAAGGGAAAGGCTTTCGCATTTCCACTCTTAGGCAGACTTAAGTGCATTCCTGTAATTTTCTGCTATGCTCTATTATTTTACGCTGTGTTTGAGTATGGACTGCCATAATGTCTTGTGGTATGACGTTCCAAAACAAAAAGTGCCAGAGATGCGTCGACGGCGCTGGAGCACGGCGCGTAGTGTCAGCTGCAGTCGCTCGTTGCGATCGGTGTTCCTCTCATGTCAGTTCGTGCTGATCGTCACGAAAGTTTACCATGGTTCTGCAAAATTTCGAGTAACTCAGCAATAGCTAACAGGTAGATGCCATAGCACATATTAGAGGTCGCAAATACATGCGCTTAAATGGGGGCAGTGTAGGGAAATTGAGAAACTTCGTAATATCGAGGAATTCGCTATATGGAGGTTCGCTACATCCAAATTTACCTGTAATTTAAAGGTGCAATTAAATGCACTCAGCTATCAACCGTCACTATATCATCAGCGCACGGGAATGAAAGCATTCATCGCGATCTATATCAGCCATGCGAATTAGTGTTATGAGAAAGTCGTATTGTAGTAATTGTATTTCAATTCAGATATATCCAAAAAAGCCATAGTATAAGACTAGATTGATCAACAAGCTTAAAAGAATTTTTTTTTCCGATAATATGACCACAGCTGGCACAAGGTAATATGATTGGAAGCTATTTGGCGAGATTTGTCCTGCAGTCACCTCAACTCAATTAGCAGGTGAAGGCTATGGATGACGTAATGAGTCAAACTAAAACATCAAACATCAGAAAACTAGAGTATCATCCTTAAGCAGCATTTCTGTCCTACATATGGAGTGAAAAATTCTTATATGTGAGTTTTCCCAGGTTAAGAATCCATTGAAAGTTTCGTTTTTGTTTTGCATTTCGAGAGTGCACAATTGTACCCCGGATCACAGGTGACGCAAAAGGAGAGCCTAATAATGATTGTAGCATTCAGCCTGCGTCACAAGCTTTCCAAGGAAGCAACTGAGGACTTGTTTCGGCTTGTTGAGCTGCACCTGCCTGCTGACACACCCACTGCCAAGACAACTTTCACACTTCTGAAAAATTTTCGAAATTTTGATTTGCTCTCACCCAATCACTTTCATTGTCCATTGTGCAAAACGTACATTGGTGAGGACAGTGGTGAAGGTCTTAACTGTGTAGGTTGCAACTCACAGTACTCAGCACAAGAGCTGACAAAAAAGTTTTCATTTTTTTGTTGTCTTGAGCATTGAACAAATATTGCGGAGCATTTTGGAGGGCCACTACGCAGAGAAGCATGTGATATTTGAAAGTTAGCAACCTTTAAGTTATGACGTTTCAAGCATTGAGCAAAGCCTTGGCTATGGCAGGTTGCCGCTGTCCCCAGGAGACATCACTTTAACAGCTAACACCAATGGCTTTCCTTTGTATAGGTCTTCTGGATATTCTGTGTGGCTCCTGTAGCTTGCAGTTAACGAGCTGCCAGCCCATAAGCGCTCTGAAAACATGCTCTTCGGTGCTGTATGGTTTGGACACGACAAACCAGATATGAACTCATTCATGACGCCATATTCAGGGTTTTCCTGGACTGATATGCATGGTAATCAGCATATCACAAAAGTATTCGCTGTTCCCTTCACAGTGGACACAGTCGCCAGGGGGATGGTCATGAACATGACCATGTTTAATGGGGCCCATGGCTGTGCCTGGTGTGAAGACAAGGGCACCGTGATAGCAAAAGGATCAGGGCATGCAAGGGTCTATCCCCTTGGCCAGAAATTGCCAAAGGCCAGGACCCCTGAATCGTTCAAAAGGCATGCCAGAAAAGCTGAGTCACAAGGCACCCCGGGCCGAGGAATCAAGGGAGCCAGCATACTCCTCCCCGCAACGCGGTGACGGAGCGCACATGGGCCGTTCTCCACAGTAGGAATGGCATCGATCACACCTTGCGTTCCGCTCAACGCATCAAAGTGCACCAGCGTTTTATGCAGAACCCTCTTTCATGACCTGCGCATGCGATGTCGGCAGACGCATTCCCGCTTTTCCGCTTGACCGAACGTCAAGGTCAAAGGTCAAAGTCGAGATAGATAGTGCAACAGCCGCAAGTGTCGCCTGCTGTAGCTTAAGTCATGTGTCGAACCTTACTGCCACCAGTTATGCTCATGGTTTCACCTCTAGCTACATTCAAGGCCAAGCTCACGGCCCCGCTGACGGCTGGAAAAGCTGGCGCAGTGAAGCTTTTCACTCGAAAAAAAAAAGCACGCAGATACTCACCTTCCTCGACGCGCCACACTTCTCGCGAGGCTGGTTCCACTGCAGGATAAGGCCTTCCGTTCTAAGGCCTCGCATGCAGGACCGGAGATGCAGAGGATGGAATGGCAGGCACTCTGCTGCTCTGATTCCTAGCTGCAGCTCCGGACAGCTGAAATTCGCAGGTTTGCATAGAAGGGGGAAAGTTATTGTCCCAGCTGAAAGCTGGTCGCGTACAAGGTGGTGCGATGCCATAAGAGGAGCGAGTTTAAGATCAAAAACAGAGATCCAGAAAGTTATCTGGCCGCGTGCATATTCGCAAGCTTTCCGGAGCACACGGTTTAAGACCGTTAACTGCCAACGAGATCCGAGTTGGGGCGTCGCACTAGGTTTTTTGAATTCAGGGAGCGAGGAAGAATTGTGCGTGGGCTCTGGAGGCTTTGAAGTAATGAACAAGCCTGTTGTTTCCACCGTCTAAAACTAGGTGGCACTAGGAACTGAGTGCAGATCAAGAATTCATGATTTGTCTCCCGGAAATCACGCTTAAAATATGATCACACGCATCCTATGTAAATTGTATTTGTAAGGAGAGGTGGTAAGTACTGAAAATTGCCACTAGCTCTCTCCCCTTAACATCTGTCTTCATATCACACACAGCGGCAATGTTCCTGAAGCTGGGAAAACATCGGCTAGATTATTCTCGCTTCATTCAGTTAAAAGCCCTTTCTCAATAAAATTGTTTTTTTTCCATGTCTTGGGGGAATCGCGACCTAAGGTCAGCATGGAATTTAACAACCGAGTGTTTGCTGATCAATAACGTTCAGGGCTAAAGAGAGCATCCTCATTCTTTCATCGCAATCATGCATGTCCGAACTTCCCCCCTACCACACGTTAATGTGAAACATCCTTTATTCCTGCCGTGTAGCAATTTAATCCCCTTTAATCCTCGCTCCGCACCGCCATTCAAGCGCGCCTGGCTGATATCTGACCAGCTGACGGACAAACTGGCCTTGGTGACTCTGGCGCAGCATGTACTCGACGCTTAGTGCTTTCTTAGAAGCTTTCTCTTCCTCCCAGTCCACAAAAAATGTATAGCGCAACACAGCATATAGCCGCAACACACATGTGTCATGGCACTCTTTCTTCCTAATGTTTCCATTCAAAGAATATGCTTGTTTTGAGTGGAACATGAACAGTGTAAATTACCACTTATAGACATCTTTTCCAAGAGTGTACAATCCCTCACAGTATAAAGAAAGGGTGAGGAACAGAGAGCACACACTGTGCGGTCCATTGAGGAAAAAAAAGTCCTAGACAGTGACGGATGCCAGGGCAGATATAGAGCGTTGTTAACAAGTAATGAGTTACAACCACGCCTTGATTGTGGTGCACTTGCCCTATCATTCGCATGTCCACGTCGCCTAGCCAGAGATCGGATTGAATCCAAAACACCACCATCCCTCCTAAGTCTGGGCGTCCAATATGGGGCTGAGGGGCCCACACAGCTTACTCCGGAGAACGCGCTGTCCATCGCAGTCACTCTGTCACCATAACAAAAAAAGCCGGCCTTTAGCTTCAAACGCTCAGATTCTGCACATTTTCAAAAATTCCTTTTCGCTAAGTCATTCATTCGGAGCACCATAATTGAATGAAAGCATTTGTGATCAAATATAGGTACCAAATTGGACACAACTAAATTTCGAGAACTAATCCGTCTTTTGAATGACATGTAACTTAACGCATAGTCCTAATGGTGTCACCCTTTCTTGACATGCACCCTAAAATTTTGTTCCATTGCATTTGTTTAGCTTTAGCGATTTGCCTGTATTTATCATTCCATAGTGTAGTGACAATACTAGCGTTGTAAAAATTTTTTCGCAAAATTAAGCAGAATATTCAGCGTATATTTTTGTATTGTTTTTCTCCTTTGTTTTTGTGCGCTTTTTCAGTATTATGCTCTTACTAATATTTGCTTTTTTACTGCCCCCCCCCTCCCTTATGTAGTACCCAAAGAAAGGGGGATATTAACTGTACTTTGCACGTCACAGGCACAATGCAATAGGAGTGCTCGTGGGCGATTCAAGGTCCGTACCTGAAAGGGCTTGAGTTCCTTGATGACCCAGCCAGATGAAACCAGTGGCTCTGAAACAAAATGTGCAGAGTTATGAAAGCAGGAGACACTTTTTCTAAAACGCGGAATTCGTAGAGTTAACGAGGCAAGCAATTCCCAGCCATCCGAACAGAGCGTTGCACAAAGTCCGCTCTTCCCCCTCGATATTGATGGCAACACAGGTATGGCAAACACTGAGTATTTGTCACGTATCAAGTGAAAGCATTCCAAATGCCTAACTGACACCGACGGTACGGCGCTCAGTAGGTTCTGGCTTGAAATTCTGGAGATGAAAAGCAATTACGGTGTGCTCATAGGCTGTTCGAGCTAAAATTATTCACGATCACAGCGACGGAATTGGCGGACGTCGTAATTCATTTGTAGTCTGATAAACTTAGATATGTGAATGAACTCTTATGTATCAGCTCTTAGGCTGTACTTTTCATTTAGTGAATAGCTGCGATCCTTCAGGGTATCTTATATCAATTATCGGGTGTGGAGAAATGAAAAAATTGCCCTTAGTGCAATGGCTCGAAGAATTTCAGCTGTTCAGACGTATCCAAGGGACGCGTAAGCAGAGCGCAGCCACGTCTACCTCTCTCCACCCGTGCCAGAGCAATGCCTCGCATATCGCCACTCGAACCGGAGGGAAAGCGCGAAAGGAATGTCATGCGTCCACTCTGACCTACGTAGCTTCGTGGGAGTGACTATGCGGGGTCCGCAGCCGCCCCGCGTCCCTTGGATGCGTCTGCACGGGCGAAAATCCAAGCGTCGTAGAGCCGCGAGAAATTGCATCTTTACACATCTACTTACTGGCACTAGCTGCCCTGATGGCCCGCCACAATTCTCTAATTGCTACCAAGAGCCGAACTGATAAAATTTACACGACGACACGACAGGAGTACGACGCACACAAAGACGCTCTAATACTGCTAGCACAAAAGTGCGGATTTATTTCCAACGCAGAAAATAACAGCTTGATTTTTCAGGAACACACCTCGGCGACTGCGGGCATGTATATTTATGAAAGCATTGCATGTTTAATATGTCTTATCATGCCATCTGTACATGTATGCGCGGTTCCGCTGCATGCCGAGAAGTGTCACTAAAGCACTATAGAGCTGTGGCAGGTCCGATGTCTCTGCACAGTGTTTATACTTGGCGCTGTGTTGTATTATTATCAGTATATTATTTATTTATTTATTTATTTATTTATTTATTTATTTATTTATTTATTTATTTATTTCAGTACCCTCAGGGCCCGAGGGCATTACAGAGGGGAGTGGGGTACAATAGACAAAATAACAAAGGAACAGCAGTCACAAGTAACACAAAAATGTGAACAAGAATATGGCTCGCGCAAATCAGTAGGTTACAGCAAATACAATCAAATAAATTAACAGTCATTTAACACGAAATTATGAGCAAAGAATAAAAGTAAGCATACCACGCAGACCAGGTCTGTTTTAACTACCACATAAGCTGAAAAGAATAAACGGCAGGGCGCAAGAATTACATGTACTATGTTACCATCAAGTTGGTTAAAGCCGATTTAAACACAGAATGGTCACTTATTTCGACGACCGATCGGGGAAGGTGATTCCATTGTGCCGATGTGCTGGGGATAAATGAGTTGTAAAAGTGGTTTGTTTGGCATGAAAGAATGCCAACTTTATGACGATGATCGATCCGAGCTGAAACGTAGCAAGGTGGCGTTATAAATTTTCTCTTAAGGATGGGGTTATCGTAGTAAATCTTATGGAATAGACAAAGGCGGGATATATTTCTACGTTGCGACAGTAGTGGGAGTGATAAGCTTGATTTCATGGCACTGACACTAGAGTTACGGTGATAATTCGAGAGAATGAAACGGACCGCACGGTTCTGTATAGATTCGAGTTGGTACATTAGTGTCTCTTGATAGGGGTCCCAGATAGATGCAGCATATTCTAGTTTACTACGAACCAACGACTTGTAGAGAAGCAGTTTTACAGAGCTAGAAGAAAGATTAAAGTTACGGCGTATGTAGCCCAGCATGCGGTTAGCGTTATTGCTTGTCCGCCCTTAATATACCGATTAGTGGCAGTCAGAGGTTGTCCAGATGGAATTTAAATTTACTGACGCTGCTGTTTAGCAGAAGAAATTGGGAAACACATTGCATCATTTGGCGCCGAAAACGCTCCTGATCATGTGATTAACCTCGTCCTCATAGCCTAAGCCGCCTGCCTCCCGCTTAGTGGTTATCAGGAGGGGCGCGCGGTGGCAACAAGCCGGCGTCAAATGTCTTGCAACGCCCTTCAACGTTGCATCCTGAAACAACTGCATGGCGCGGCATGGGCAGCAGCAACTGCCACCGTTATAACCATTATGATATCACTGCGGCACCCGCCTTGGAGGAATGCGCAAGCATTGACGCCTCCTAGCCTCTCTTTGCCCCCCTTTTCCCCTGTTTGGCTAAATTTTCAACAATGCCAATTTTCAGTTTTCAAACTTGGCGCCACGCTTCGTTTCCAAATTTGGCGGCACGCTTTGCCTCGTCTACACTTCGTTTTTTAAATTTGGCACCACACTCTAGCTTCGCCCCCTTCCGGTGTTTTCAAATTCAGTGCCACTTCTGCCGCGGCCCTGCCCACTTTGTGGAAATTTTCAGATCAAATAAATATTACCCCAATTACGCCTCATGATTACCGCTCCGAGATTTTTTGATGCTCTATATAATGCAACCATTATTTTTCTTACAGCTCAATTCGTTCGAACGCTACCGTAATGACAAGCTCGTGGTGACACAAAACCACAAACATGGCCATACGAAGCCTACACATTAATAAAGCCATCAGCAGCGAAGTGGCACATGAGTTGCGCTACGAGGGCGCCAAGCATGTGCCGAGGCGAAGCGTCGAAGTCTGAACGCTGCACGTACGACGCAGCGCAGGAGGCACGGTTTCTTCCGCGTCGCGCCAGCGTCTCGTCTACCGCCGTTGTCGTTGGAAGCCTACTGGAGAGGGCGACCAAACACGTGAGGTCATTGGGATGCCTCCAGAGGAAGATGTGTCGCGTCTACCGCCGTTGTCGTTCGAAGCCTACTGGAGAGGGCGACCAAACACGTGAGGTCATTGGGATGCCTCCAGAGGAAGATGTCCGCAGATCATGGATAAAGCCGCTCAATTATCCTCAGTCCGTAGCTACCATCCGGTTCAGCGGCGATGGAAACCTACTGCGGAAGCAAGGGGAACAATAGGGCAGGGATCGCAGGGGCGGTGGTGCCGTCACAGTAATGTGGATTGGTCTGCAAGTCACTGCCGACGCGTGGCGAGACATTCGTTTCCAACAATCTTCACCTACGAGGTATTTAAGGTGCCGACGCTGACACCTGGCCTAGACAGATATTTGAGACTCCCTGCGTCGGATTACTCTAAGCGCCGGAATTACGCCTCTGGCGACGCTAGCAGCCGAAATGCTGACGCCCGTAAAAACGCTGCCTTGTGGTTCTTGAAACGCGCGGCGGTTCGAACAAAGGCAAAACGCTATTGGAAAGCTGCGCTGTACGACACTAACTTGCCGGAGCAGCAAGGGATTATTCGGTGGGCAGTCACTATAGCGCATGCTTAAATATGCATGCTTGCGCGTGTGGGCTCGATCAACGCAAGAGGACACATCACCAGCGCCTCAATACAGATTTGTAATGTCTGTTTCTATCTCGATGAGAGCGCTCGAGGTAAAGGCGCCGAACGATAAAATGCTCAAGTCCGTTCCACTATATCTTCACACTACAAAGCGCTCGTAACTCAGCCAGAGCGACAAAGCAACACTCACCCAATAACGTTAGACAGTACCATTAAAATAAAATACAGCAAGTTCAAAAGCAATGCTGACAAGCTAGCACTCATCTGCTCGACCATAATTGTAATCATCATTGTGTTCACTTGCACCCGCCGTGAACACAAATGAGTGTTTTTTTCAAGTCTTTACTGCATCGGCGTGGTTTTTCCTGGCCATATATAACATTTCACACCACATTGACCGTAAAGAAAAGATGTCCAACACACAGCTTGAAAAGTTTTATCGTGGTGCCCTGTATATATCCCACAAATGAAACAGGCTATTAACGCCATAATGTTCCGAAAATCAAGTAGGAAGGGCCAAGCGAGTTTAGGCGGAGTGATAGTGACAGGGCCCCGGGACATGGAAGCGGGATGAGATAATTCCGCGCCCAATCTCCGGATTAACGCAGAGTTTCGATGGAGGCGTAATTGTAGAGGCTCGTGTACTGTGCGATGTCACTGCCCGTTAAAGAAGCCCAGATGGTCAAAATTTCTGCAGCCCTTCACTAGGCGTCCCTCATAGCTTGAGTCGCTTTTGGACGTTAAATCTAATAAACCAGACCACACCACACCAAACCAAAGAACAAAAATTTGGAGGACGCTTAAGCTTCGTCTTTAAGAGTGAGACGCGACAGCGTGTCGCTGCGTAGCCGAGAAGTAGTACACGGAACGGAACGCCGCCGCCCGTCCGGCGCGACGCGTGGCCCGTTGGACAATTTAAGGAAAATACGCCTGTCTCGCACATCTCGGTGTAAACCCGAACTAGGCCGTAAGGGAAGGAGCAATTGCTTTTAATGAAAAGAAATGACGCCTGACTCACGTTTCTGGATAGACACCGCCGTAAGGGAAGCAAGCATCTATCTATCTATCTATCTATCTATCTATCTATCTATCTATCTATCTATCTATCTATCTATCTATCTATCTATCTATCTATCTATCTATCTATCTATCTATCTATCTATCTATCTATCTATCTATCTATCTATCTATCTATCTATCTATCTATCTATCTATCTATCTATCTATCTATCTATCTATCTATCTATCTATCTATCTATCTATCTATCTATCTATCTATCTATCTATCTATCTATCTATCTATCTATCTATCTATCTATCTATCTATCTATCTATCTATCTATCTATCTATCTATCTATCTATCTATCTATCTATCTATCTATCTATCTATCTATCTATCTATCTATCTATCTATCTATCTATCTATCTATCTATCTATCTATCTATCTATCTATCTATCTATCTATCTATCTATCTATCTATCTATCTATCTATCTATCTATCTATCTATCTATCTATCTATCTATCTATCTATCTATCTATCTATCTATCTATCTATCTATCTATCTATCTATCTATCTATCTATCTATCTATCTATCTATCTATCTATCTATCTATCTATCTATCTATCTATCTATCTATCTATCTATCTATCTATCTATCTATCTATCTATCTATCTATCTATCTATCTATCTATCTATCTATCTATCTATCTATCTATCTATCTATCTATCTATCTATCTATCTATCTATCTATCTATCTATCTATCTATCTATCTATCTATCTATCTATCTATCTATCTATCTATCTATCTATCTATCTATCTATCTATCTATCTATCTATCTATCTATCTATCTATCTATCTATCTATCTATCTATCTATCTATCTATCTATCTATCTATCTATCTATCTATCTATCTATCTATCTATCTATCTATCTATCTATCTATCTATCTATCTATCTATCTATCTATCTATCTATCTATCTATCTATCTATCTATCTATCTATCTATCTATCTATCTATCTATCTATCTATCTATCTATCTATCTATCTATCTATCTATCTATCTATCTATCTATCTATCTATCTATCTATCTATCTATCTATCTATCTATCTATCTATCTATCTATCTATCTATCTATCTATCTATCTATCTATCTATCTATCTATCTATCTATCTATCTATCTATCTATCTATCTATCTATCTATCTATCTATCTATCTATCTATCTATCTATCTATCTATCTATCTATCTATCTATCTATCTATCTATCTATCTATCTATCTATCTATCTATCTATCTATCTATCTATCTATCTATCTATCTATCTATCTATCTATCTATCTATCTATCTATCTATCTATCTATCTATCTATCTATCTATCTATCTATCTATCTATCTATCTATCTATCTATCTATCTATCTATCTATCTATCTATCTATCTATCTATCTATCTATCTATCTATCTATCTATCTATCTATCTATCTATCTATCTATCTATCTATCTATCTATCTATCTATCTATCTATCTATCTATCTATCTATCTATCTATCTATCTATCTATCTATCTATCTATCTATCTATCTATCTATCTATCTATCTATCTATCTATCTATCTATCTATCTATCTATCTATCTATCTATCTATCTATCTATCTATCTATCTATCTATCTATCTATCTATCTATCTATCTATCTATCTATCTATCTATCTATCTATCTATCTATCTATCTATCTATCTATCTATCTATCTATCTATCTATCTATCTATCTATCTATCTATCTATCTATCTATCTATCTATCTATCTATCTATCTATCTATCTATCTATCTATCTATCTATCTATCTATCTATCTATCTATCTATCTATCTATCTATCTATCTATCTATCTATCTATCTATCTATCTATCTATCTATCTATCTATCTATCTATCTATCTATCTATCTATCTATCTATCTATCTATCTATCTATCTATCTATCTATCTATCTATCTATCTATCTATCTATCTATCTATCTATCTATCTATCTATCTACCCACCCACCTACCTACCCACCCACCCACCCACCCAAACCCACCCACCTACCTACCTACCTACCTACCTACCCACCTACCCATCAATACATCAATCATTCCTTAACGCTATCGCGTTAAAATCCCATTTCCTTATGGCGCGGT
This sequence comes from Amblyomma americanum, assembly GCF_052857255.1. Taxonomy (NCBI): domain Eukaryota; kingdom Metazoa; phylum Arthropoda; class Arachnida; order Ixodida; family Ixodidae; genus Amblyomma; species Amblyomma americanum. Next base: position 35,916,238 of record NC_135497.1, on the reverse strand, counting down.
TCAGAAGTCCACCAAGATCGTCATTTTTCGCTCATCGACGCCGACGACACCGGCTTTCTTTGACACGAGCTCCTTAAAGCTGTCGCGTTAAAATTTCCAGCATCACCGACGCGTTCGCTCTTGTCAGTGCTCGGTAAGGTCAAGCGAGCGTCATGCGCGTTCGGAAGCAGCTGCTCTCTGCCATTCACCCTCCCTCATCCTTTTCCTCCCCTGTGCTTGCATTCGCTCGTGCTCGCTTCTTTTCCACTTTTACTCGCCGCGCAGAGGGATACAGGTAATGGAGGGCTGCGCCCAATAATTTTGACCACATGGCGTCTTTAACGTGCACTGACATCAAAGGTGAGCCCTCCACTACTGCACCTCTTTCTTCCGTTCTTCTTTCACTACCTCCTTTGTTCTTTCTCTTACGGCGCGGTTCGGGTGTTGTTGTTGTTAGCCTATCAAAAGATGGCACATACCCACACTGGGGGATCGGCCAAGAATCGGGTGGCTATTCACCTGGACGCAGTTAACAAAAAGGAAAAGCACGTGGGAGCGCAACACCGGTGAATTTTTCGTCATGAACAGAAAAGGAATGAGAGTTTTGATTCCAAAATTATAAGAATAATAATAAAGAGAGGGATTAAATATTAATGATTTAGTCAAAATGTAATAATTGATAGAAAAGTTTGGAACACTTAGCAAGGCAGTCGATGAGATTCTATCAGGAAATTTAGAACAGCGGTACAAACAGATCTGTGGCTGAACCCAAATGTGGTGGCGCCAAATGATAGCACGAGCGGGCTGCTCAAACTAAGGCCAAGATGCTGCAAGGGCTCCTCCAGCAACCTTTTTCGCAGAGAGTTGAATCGGCGACAATACAGCCAAAAATGTTCTATAGATTCAGGCTCACGGCAAAATGCACAAAGGGGAGAGAGCGCCAAACCCGACTTGTGTAAATAGAAATTTAGAGGGGGGATGCGGCAGCGCAGCCTCGTCAGTGATACTTCAAGCTGCCGTGAGCAGCAAATTTTCCTGTTCCAGTAATATTTAAGGTGCTCATAATCCGCCGATGTTAAAAGTGATGTGTCTTGCGTGCTTAAAAACGCACGTCGCCGAAATCTAGATGCTGTAATATAGGCTGTAGCCGGGATGATTGGCAGCACGGGGCCGCTGAGGGAAGCCTTTGCGAGATTGTCAGCAATCTCATTTACTGTCACACTGCTGTGACCGGGAACCCATACTAAATGAACAAGGCTCAAATGCTGAGGAAGAAGGGATAAGAAAGTTGTTAAAATGGGACCGTCAACATGTGCAGCGAGGGACGAACACAAAGATAAAGAATCAGTAATTACTGCAACTGCTGTAATAGAGGGGTCTAACTTGCGTAGAGCAAGTACAACTGCTAGAAACTCTGCTTGAAAAATAGGGGTGAAATCTGGAAGGCGCAGTGAAAAGGACCAGTCTAAATGCGAGCAAAATATTCCCACACCTGCTTTTTCATTGCATTGCGATGCGTCAGTGGCTATTGCTATATCTGTAGGTAGGGTTATCAGATGATTTTCTAGAAGACCATTTAGAATACTCGGTGGCAAAAGTTTTGCATTTTTTGGGAATATGTCGTCGAAAACAATGCGGATAGCGGGCCCATTGCGAAGCGCAGGAAGGATATCATAAATGCTTACATCTAAAGGCTGAAGTAATCTTTGCACAAACACTACCTCAGGGGAATTGAAACGAGACCAGGGGACACCAAAAAAGGAGGTCGGCTGTGAACAGAAAATGCTTTGGGAACGATGGAAATGGTATTCATAGATCCTGAGGTAAGTTTGCACAGTTAAAAATTGAATTCGTGATAAGAGAGGCGGAATGCGGGCTTCAAGGTACAGCACATTGTTAGCCACAAATTTTGGAAGGCCGAGGCACATGCGAAGTGCTTCCCTCTCTAAAAGGACAAGAGGACGAAGTTTATATGTAGCCGAGCCTGAAAACAACACTGATCCAAATTCTAAAATTGGCCTGACATACACAGTGTAGATCATTAATAGCGCATCTCTGTGCATGCCGTACCGGTGATGGCATAATCTCCGTAACATGCCCACGGCACGAGCCCCTTTCGCCGCGACATGGTCAATGTGAGGTCGCCAGGTGAGTTTGTTGTCATAAATGACCCCTAGGTATTTTAGGGATTGAACCTGCGGTATTATTTTTAACTGGCAAGTGAGAGAGACCACTACAGGAGTGAATAGAGGGAGCACAAGAGTGGCGCACTTGCCAACATTTAACTTCAGGTGTAATGCGCTCAGCCAGTGCTGAAGTGTATTCAAATATGACCATGCAGATAATGCATATCCGGCGCAGCAGCAAAAAACGCAATGTCGTCCGCATAGACGTAGGTATGTACATGGCGGTGGAAAGGAATAGAGAGAGCTCAACAAAATATTAAAGAGCACAGGAGAAAGAACAGCTCCTTGCGGTACACCTCGCGTTTGTCTGTACCTCTCTGAATGAACACCATTATGGACGCAAAAGAATTCCCTGTTATAAAGAAATGCAGATATCCATGCAACTATATAATCTGAAAATTGAAGAGACTGTAGCCTATGTATCAGGATGGAGTGTACTACACTGTCGTAAGCTTTGACGACGTCTAACGTAACCAAAGCCGCGACCAGGCGTTGACGACGAGCAAGGAGAATTCTGCTCTCGCTGTGCGATGTCAGTGCACGTTAAAGATACCCAGGTGGTCGAAATTATTCCGGAGCCCTGCACTACGGCACCTCTTCTTCCTTACTTCTTTCACTCCCTCCTTTATCCCTTCCCTTGCGGCGCGGTTCAGGTGTCCAACGATATATGAGGCAGATACTGCGCCATTTCCTTTCCCCCAAAACCCATTATTATTATTATCTCAAGATCAGCATATACATTCCATATCGAACACCGTGGCCGGAAACCGAGTTGGCACGGGCTGAGTATAGTTTTGCGGTCCACAATGGCTGACACCCGAATTAGTAACACCCTTTCTATCAACTTTACCACGTTTGATTTTAAAGAAATTGGCCTAATATTATCCAATTCATAGCCTCCACCCTGATTTTTTAAGTAAAGGGATCACCTTGGACAGCTTCCACTCAGAAGGTATCCAAGCGTGTTTGAGAAAGTAGTTTATTAGGTGCAATAAGGAGTTGGGAGACTCTTCAAATAGAATCTTGAGCATCTTTGTAGTAACACCATCAGGACCAGGAGCAGCAGCTGGCAATCTCTGCACAACTTGTGAAAGCTCTGATAGATTTACTTGTGAGGCATTATCATTTGGCACGACTGGTGCAAACAACAATGGGCGCAAAGGTAGTAAAGACGAGAACCACTTTTGCAGGCCTGTGGCAATTAATTCAACCGCCAGGATAGCTTCTTAAGGTGACATAACTAATGACTGAAAATTATGAGAGGACTGGAGCTGTTTCCTAGACCGTAGAAAACCGAATAGTGCACGTCGGTTGCCCGCCTTTGAAAGATAATCAAAGTGTTCTGAGTCATATTTTTCCTTCGCGCGAGAAACTGTGCGTTTAAAGGTGGCTGCAATAAATTTATAATCACTCCAGTAATTCGCGCATTGGTTATGAAGAAGCTTTTTCCATGCTGCCTTCTTCCGCCTGTAATCTCTTGTACAGTCCGCATTCCACCAGTTAGAAGAATTCCCTTTTGTTGGCCTCACCGGAACTTCGACTTTTTACGGCTTTCCTCTATAGCCAGACATATGCTTACTGACTGGTGGACCTCGGCGATGTTAGACACTGAAGCAAGGGCAGAGCGCAACGCCGTCTGAAATCTGTCATAATTTACATGTGACCGCAACTGAGAAGACGCGGGAGTAACACGACATATGATATCAAAATGAATAGGTATATGATCACTTGAGGTGCCGCTATCAACAGTCGACCAATTCGTTACGCCAATTCCAGGACTAATGAACGTGATATCTAAAACAGATTGAGTGTGTGAGCGAAGATAAGTGGCCGATCCTGAATTTGAGCATATCAGGTTGTGATCTGAAACCCAGTCTCAAAGACGCTAAAACCTAAAACACCACGACACATGGTGAGAATTGAAGTCCCCAGCCACGAGAACTCGCTTTTTACAGTTAGCGAGTAAACAGTCCAGAGGTCTAACATCCTGGACTCCATTGGGGAAATAATTTGCTATTGAAAATGGAGAGCACCCAGGAAGTACAAAGTCTAGTGCCAAAATCTCACAGTCATGAGACATTTGTTGAAAAGAGGACCATAGCCCTGTGGCAAAATTTTGAAGAGACTAATGTTAGTAAACCCCCGAATCTTGACTGGCGGTCTAGGCGAAATGAACGCTAATTTTTGATCTGAAAATGTTTGTCGGTTGAAAGCCGCGTTTCTTGCAGAATTATGACATCCGGATTAAGCTGGGTAGAAATGCAGTGTAAATTTACGGGAGCGGAAAGAATAGAGCGACAGTTCCACTGCAGAACTCGCAACGACGCTATGGTTGCGAAAGTCTAGCAGCAGCAACTGCCTGCTCCAAAATGGTATCCTTGGGTTTAGTGTCAAGCTGCTGCTTCTTTGATTTGGGCTGGGTGCCCAGAGAAGACAACGAATGAGACATGGGGGACCCGCTGCGCTTAAGAAGCCGCGCATCAGGCTCCACCATCTCGGAATCATAGATTATACCAACATCCCTCGAAGTACCCGAGGTAGGTACAGCGGAAGGGGCAGAAGTTTGTGCCGGGGGTTGTGAGGCTACTGGAATTGGAGACCGGATAAGAGGAGAGGGAATTGCTGTCGAAAGAGGTGCCAAACCGGCCTGCACGGCATGTGTAAGCTGAGTCGCTAGAACGTTTGTAAGGCACTCCGACACACTTGCGACAATCTTTTCTACCATTTTAGACATCGAAGCCCCCACAGCAGCCGCAATTGCCTGGGACAGCGTTGAGTCTAACATGACACCTTGCCGAGCGGTCACACCGGCATAACCGTGGGCACGTTCTTTGACCTCTGTAATAGCGTCACGGCGCGAACAGCGTTTCCTGTCAATTATCTCCAGAATTTGGATTTCCTGAGCTCGAGAGGGACAATCTGAGTAGTTTGCAGAGTGAGCACCACCGCAAAGGCAACACTTCTCATTCTTTTCAGTGCAGGTGCTCGTTGAATGACCATCCCCACAGTTGCAACACCTCAAGTTGGATTTGCAACCGCCGGCGCTATGTCCATTGCGCCAGCAGTTGTTACACTGCAGAGGCCGAGATGATAACGGGTCTACCCGAAAAATTAGAGGCCATGCCTTGATTTCAGAGGGGCAGGAAGTGCCGGCAAAGGATAGCAATCACTGATTCAGTGGGCATCCGCAAGTTGTTTACATCCCGGCTACAGCGGTGCATAGCAACAACACCTGCAGCCGACAGAAGCTCAAGAGTCTCTGCCGGAGACAGGGAAGAGTCTACGCCTCGTACAATACCTTTCGTGCACCCCAGATGTGAAGGGATGAAGGAACTTACCCGAAGGGAGGCAAAGGATGAGGAGTTTAGCAAATCTCTTAAACAGGCGAGGTCTGGAGATCTGCACCGAATCCCGCGCGTCCAAACTGGCGTACCTCTGAGGTTGACTCATAATGAGAAGTCGCCGACTGGAGAGCAGCCCGAACAGCACCAGGGTTGTTCAGTTTGATTGCACCACAATCCTTAGGCACCAGCGCGACAGGGATACTGCCGACACTACTGCGCAAAAAAGCTTCCAACGGCAGATCAGTGGACAGAGAAGCCGACAAGAGGGAGCTCCCCTGGCCGGGAGACTGGGTGGACACAGCCCGGGCTTACTGCCTTACCGCGCAAAGACGCAGAGAGAAAATGCCACAACCAGCCACCCGAAACTTAGCCGATCGTTCCCAGCAGAGCAGAGCCGACCCTCTTCGTTTCTAAAAAATGAGCAAGCAGCTCGTTAAATTTGATGTAATCGACATGATATGCTGCTTGATATACAGCAGTGGACAAAAACTTTTTTTTCAATTTTTTCATTAAACTCAAATGTTATCGATATGAAAGATCTACTTGCTATTTCTGAATATATTACAGTGCACTAATACCCCGTTCTTCTGCCAGGAGTTGTTGCGGGCGCAGTTGTCTGCCTTGAGTTCGCTTTTCATTCTTGTCCTTTCATGGGCGCTTCGCCTTGTTTATATATATTTTTTCTAAATTATTATTAACTTGCTGCCATTTTGAGGCGGCTTATTATGCCATTACACGTACTACTCCATGTTTTTATGCGCAGTGGATGGAGTGCAACCACGGTTAACATAACATTTTCAAGAGTGCTGAGATGAAAATTATCCGCGGCTGCATCCCTGGGATGAAACGATACTTGTTTCACTGGATTTGAGAGTAGTGCAATCCCCGCCTTCAAAAGTTTTTTAAAGAATATATGTGATGAGTGGGTTTGCATAATTTTTCGATTTTCGCGTGCGACAGAACAGCCAGAAATATTGCCGAGAAAGACACTATTCGCTCGAACCAGAACTTCATACTGACTGATATCGATTTTTGAGAAGATTGGCCCTCTTTCCAGGCTCTACAGTAACTCCATGGACTGTGTGATGTCATGTGCAAAGTGTTGAACTAAACGACCGGAGCCCCAGCTCAAACTCCGCACACCTGTGAAAAGAATTGTGTTTTCAGGTTGATGTAGGTAATGAAATAAATGGTGCAATAGGTGACGAATAGAACAGATTGATTTGATTAGACTAATCGTAGTTCTTGTCGTGTAGGAATAATCGTTTGCGTTGTAAACATCTACCTAAACGCAATTTTTACGGACCTCGTTATCAATTTCGCACGTTAAACCACAGAGGCTGGAAGGTAACGACAACGGGCTGAATATCCGCACATGGAGTTTGTCTCGGTAAATTTTTTTCTCGGTCTTTGGTGGGGAAGATTTCATTGGAAGGCGCAGCAGCTTTCTCGGAGGTGTGTCACGTTCGAGACGAGGGTGAAAGACGCGAATTATGAACCACGACACTTTACAAGAAGCAAAGCGTTTACCTGAGGTTGATGTATATAATTTTGAATATTTATAGAAAGTTACGCCAAAAAAGATACATATAGATCTGCCCAGCTAGGCATAGCCGAGGAAGTATGCCTCAAGACATAGCACGGAACAATAGACTTGCCTCCAATTCTCGAGGTCTTCGAGGTCCCCACACCTCCAAAGCCTCGAGCTGCAGCCTACATTCGAATCAAATCCCATTGCAGCTCGCGTCAACATTATTGGTCTCTTGCTGCTTGCAACGCCCTGTTCAACTTTACAAGTACTAATAACTCTCTCCCAAGACATGTATGTGCAAGCAAAAAGAGTGTCAAACTAGTTACAGCCCTGCCCTGGAACCAGGTGCCGTAATCATAGGCGCCTTAGATGATCCTTCGGGAGCTTGCTGCGTTCCATGTTGTCGTTTATACCTTGTCAGAACGTTTGGCAACAGCGGACTACAGAAGGATTAGACAGCCATAACAACACCCTTGCCTGGCTGCTTTGCAGGCAACCAGTCTGCCATTCTATGGGCAACCACCTTCCGCCCACGCCTGAGCACGTCATAGTCATCGTCGACACGGTCACTGTCGCAGGTTTATTTTCCGAAAATGAGGAGCGTGACAGTTGTGCGTCGTAGTGCATGGACTCGAGACACTTATGAGAGAGCTCCAAAGCATTCCAAATGGGATTCATGGAGGTGCGCATGGTTCCACTGGTAGCAGACGTCTTTGAGCGATACCTGCCGCTTGCAGCGCACTGTGCAGGCAGCTTAAATATTTGGTCATTGAGATTTAAGGAAGTCACTAGGGTGCCTCTGGTACCAGGCGCCGTTAGGATACACCGGCCTCTTTCAAAGAACTGTTGCAGCAGTTATAAGGAATTGGTGTTAGGATTCGAGGCAGTCACCAAGCGCTACTGGAACCAAGCGCCATTAGGCGATATCGGCCTTTTCCAGAAAACTGTTGTGGCAGCTCAAAGCCCGTGGCATGGTGCTTAGAGGCAGCCACCAGGCCGCCACTGGAACCAGGTGCCATTAGGCGATGACGGCCTCTTCCAGAACACTGTTGTAGCAGCTGAAAGGCCTTGACATAATGTTTCGAGGCAGTAACCAGGGCGCTACTGGAACCAGGCGCCGTTAGGTGATGCCTGTCTCATCTAGAGCACTATTCTGGCATCTAAAAGGCCTTGGCATGGTGTTTAGAGGCAGTCACCAGGGCGCTACTGGAAACATGTGCCGTTAGGCGATGCGGGACTCTTCCACACCACTTTTGTAGCAGCTCAAAGGCCTTGGCATGGTGTTTAGAGGCAGTCACCAGGGCTCTACTGGAACAATGTGCCATTAGGCGATGCCGGCTTCTTCCAGAACACTGTTGTAGCAGCTCAAAGGCCATGGCATGGTGTTTAGAGGCAGTCACCGGGGTGCTACTGTTACCAGGTGCCGCTAGATGATGCCGGCTTCTAGAGCAGTCTTGTAGCAGCTTAAACGCCTTGGCATGGTGTTTAGAGGCTTTCACCAGGGCGCCACTGGAACCAGGTGCCGTTAGGCGATTCCGGCCTCTTCCACGACACTGTTGTAGTAGCTCAAAGGACATGACATCGTGTTTCAAGGCAGTAACCAGGGCGCTACTAGAACAAGGTGTCGTTAATCGATGCAGGCCTCTTCTAGCGCACAGTTGTGGCAACTGTAAGGCCTTGGAATGGTGTTTAGAGGCAGTTACCAGGGCGCTACTGGAACCATGTTTCGGTAGGCGATGTCGGCCTCTTCGAGAGCACTGTTGAGGCAGCTCAAACGCCTTGGCACGGTGTTTAGAGGCAGTCACCAGGGCGTTGCTGGTATCAGGCGCCGTTGAACGATGCCGGCCACTTCCAGTCATGCTGGCGGTACTGCTGGCAGACTCCTGAGGGGCAGAAGAATTTTCAATACTGCCAGCTGCTTCGATGAGCTGCGATGCTTCTTTGGACATGACTGCTTCTTCTTCATTTAATACGTCTTCATTATGTGTTTCATCGTAGCCGACCCTCTTCGTTTCTAAAAAATGAGCGAGCAGCTCGTTAAATTTGATGTAATCGACGTTATACGCTGCATTCTTTCGATATACAGCAGTGGAGAAAAACTTTGTTTTCAATTTTTTCATATAAACTCAAATGTTATCGTTATGAAAGATGTACTTCCTATTTCTAAATATTTTGCAGTGCAATAATACACCGTTCTTCTGCCAGGAGTTGTTGAGGGCGCAGTTGTCTGCCTTGAGTTCGTTTTTCATTCTTGTCCTTTCATGGCCGCTTCCCATTGTTTTCATTTTTTGTTCTAAATATTTATTAACTTGCTGCCATTTTCAGGTTGCATATTGTGCCATTACAAGTACTACTGCTTGTTTTTACACGCAGTGCACGCAGTGAGAGCTAGGTTAACATAATGTAATCAGGAGTGCTCAGATGGCAATTATCCGCGGCCGCATCTCTGGGATGAAACGATACTTGTTTCACTGGATTTCAGAGTAGCGCAGTCCGCACCTTCACAAGAATTTTAAAGGATATATGTGGCAGGCGGGTTTGATTTTTCGATTTCGCGGGCGACAGTCAGAACAGCCAAAAATGTGTCCGACAAAGGCACTATTCGCGCGAACCAGAACTTCATACTGACTGATATTGGCGTTTCAGAAAATTGGCCCTCTTTCCAGGCTCTACAGTAACTACATGGACTGTGTGATGTCATATCCAATGTATTTAACTAAACGAGCGGAACCCCAGCTGGAACTCCGCACACCTGTGAGAAGAATCGGGTTTCCAGGTTGATGTATGTAATGAAACACCTTGTGCGGAGATAACGAATAGAAAAGATTGATTTGATTAGACTCATCGTAGTTCTTGTCGTGCAGGAATAATGGGTTGCGTTGTATACGTATCCGTAAACGCAATATGTATGGACTTCGTTGCCAATTTCGCACGTTAAACCAACGAGGCGGGAAAGTAACGAATAAGGGCTGAATATCCGCACATGAAGTTTGTCTAAGTAAATTTTTTTTCTTGGCCCTAGGTGGGGAAGATTTCATTTGAAGGCGGAGCAGCATGAATCGGAAGTGTGCCACCTTCGAGACGACGATGAAAGACGACGAATTATGAAACGTGACACCTTACTGGAAACAAAGTGTTTACCTGAAGTTTATGTACATAATATAGAAAATTTATAGCAAGGTACGCCAAAAAAGATACATATAGATCTGGCCAGCTAGACATAGGCGAAGAAGTATGCCTCAAGATATAGCACAGAACAATGGACTCGCCTGCAATTCTAGAGGTCTTCGAGGTCCTCACACCTCCAAAGCCTCGATCTGCAGCCTACATTAGAATCACATACAGTTGCAGCAAGCGTCAACATGATCGGTCTCTTGCTGCTTGCAACGCCCCGTTAAACTCTACAAGTAATAATAACTCTCTCCCAAGACATTTCTGTGCAATCAAAAAGACTGTCAAATTAGTTACAGTCCTGCCCTGGAACCAGGTGCTGTAATCATGGGCTCCCTAGATGCTCCTTGGAAAGCTTGCTGCATTCCATGTCGTCGTTTATACCTTGTCAGAACGTTTGGCAACAGCGGACCACGAAACGAATAGACCATCATAACAATAGCTGTGCCTGGCAGCGCAATGTGGAGGCATTGAGATTTAAGGCAGTCACTAGGGTGCCTCTGGTACCAGGCGCCGTTAGGCTACACCGGCCTCTTCCGGAGCACTGTTGCAGCAGTAGTAAGGAATTTGCATTAGAATTCGAGGCAGTCACCAAAACGCTGCCGGAACCAGGCGCCATTAGGCGATATCGGCCTTCTCCAGAGCACTGTTGGGGCAGCTCAAAGGCCATGGCATGGTGCTTAGAGACAGTCAAAAGGGCGCCACTGGAACCATTTGCCGTTGGGCGATGACGGCCTCTTCCAGAACACTTGTAGCAGCTCAAAGGCCTTGACATAGTGTTCAGAGGCAGTAACCAAGGCGCTACTGGAACCAGGCGCCCTTAGGCGATGTCTGCTTCTTCCAGAGCACTGTTCTCGCAGCTCAAATGCCTTGGCATGGTGTTCAGAGGCAGTCACCATGGCGCCACTAGAACCAGGTGCCATTAGGCGATGACGGCCTCTTCCAGAACACTGTTGTAGCAGCTCAAAGGCCTTGAAATAGTGTTTAGAGGCAGTCACCCGGGCGACAGTGGAACCATATGCCGTTAGGTGATGCCGGCCTCTTCCAGAGCACTGTTGTAGCAGCTCAAATGCCTTGGCATGGTGTTTAGAGGCAGTCACCAGGGCGCTACTGGCACCAGGCGCCGTTAGGCGATGCCGGCCTCTTCCTGAGCACTGTTCTGGTAGCTCAAAGGCCTTGGCATGGTGTTTAGAGGCAGTCACCATTGAGCTACTGTTACCAGATGCCGCTAGGCGATGCCGGCCTCTTGTAGAGCAGTGTTGTAGCAGCTCAAAGGCCTTGGCATGGTGTTTAGAGGCGTTCACCAGGGCGCCACTGGAACCAGGTGCCGTTAGGTGATGCCGGCCTCTTCCAGAACACTGTTGTAGTACTTCAAAGAACTTGACGTGGTGTTTAGAGGCAGTAACCAGGGCGCTACTAGAACCTGGTGCCATTAGGCGATGCCGGCGTCTTCCAGGGTACAGTTGTGGCAGCTCTAAGGCCTTGGCAGGGTGTTTAGAGGCAGTTACCAGGGCGCTACTGGAACCAGGTTCCGATAGGCGATGTCGGCCTCTTCGCCAGCCCTGTTGAGGCAGGTCAAATGCCTTGGCACGGTGTTTAGAGGCAGTCACCAGGGCGCTGCTGGCACCAGGCGCCGTTGAACGATGCCGGCCACTTCCAGTCATGCTGGAGGAGCTGCTGGCAGACTCCTGAGCGGCAGCGGAATTTTCAATACCGCCAGCTGCTTCGATGAGCTGGGATGTTTCTTGAGACATAGCTGCTTCTTCTTCAATCAATACGTCTTCATTATGTGTTTCATCGTAGCCGACCCTCTTCGTTTCTAAAAAATGAGCAAGCAGCTCGTTAAATTTGACGGAATCGACATGATAGGCTGACTTCTCTCCATATACAGCAGTGGACAAATTTTTTTCAATTTTTTCATATAAACAGAAATGTTATCGTTATGAAAGATCCACTTGTTATTTCTGAATATATTGCAGTGCAATAATACCCTGTTCTTCTGCCAGAAGTTGTTGAGGGCGCAGTTGTCTGCCTTGAGTTTGTTTTTCATTCTTGTACTTTCATGGGCGCATCCCATCGTTTTCATTTTTTGTTCTAAATTATTAATAACTTGTTGCCATTTTGAGGTGGAATATTATGCCATTACACGTACTACTCCTTGCTTTTATATGCAGTAGATGCAGTGCGAGCTAGGTTAACATAGCGTTATCAAGAGTGCTCAGATGGCAATCATCCGCGGCCGCATATCTTGGATGAAACGATACTTGTTTCACTGGATTTCAGAATAGTGCAGTCCGCACCTTATCAAGAATCTTAAAAGGTATATGTGACGGGCGGGTTTGGTTTTTCGTTTTTCGTGGGTCACAGTCAGAACAGAAAAAATGTTGCCGACGAAGGTACTATTCGTGCGAACCAGAACTTCATACTGACGGATATCGGCGTTTCGGGATATTGGCCTTGTTTCCAGGCTCGACAGTAATTCATGGACAGTGTGATGTCACGTGCAATGTGTTGAACTAAACGCCCGGAGCCCCAGCTCAAACTCCGCACACCTGTGAAAAGAATTGGGTTTCCAGGTTCATGTAGGTAATGAAACACGTAGTGCAGATAGGTGGCGAATAGAAAAGATTGATTTCATTAGACTAATCGTAGTTCTTGTCGTGCAGGAATAATGGGTTGCGTTGTAGACATTTCCCTCAACGCAATTTTTATGGACCTCGTTATCAATTTCGGACGTTAAACCACAGAGGCTGGAAAGTAACGACAAGGGTCTGAATATCCGCACATGGAGTTTGTCTCAGAAAATATTTTCTCGGTCGTTGGTGGGGAAGATTTCATTTGAACACGTAGCAGCTTGCATCGGAGGTGTTGCACGTTCAAGACGAGGATGAAAGACGAAGAATTTTTGAACACGACACTTTTGGGAAAGCAATGTGTTCACTTGAAATTTATGTAGGTACATAACTTAGAATATTTATCTCAAGGTACGCCAAAAAAGATACATATAGATCTGCCTATCCAGGAATAGCTCAAGAAGTATGCCTCAAGACGTAGCACAGAACAATGGACTCGCCTCCAGGACTCGAGGTCTTCGAGGTCCTCCCACCTCCAAAGCTCCAAGCTGCAGCCTACATTAGAATCACATTCAATTGCAGCAAAGGTCAACATGATCGCTCTCGTGCTGTTTGCAACGCCCCGTGAAACTTTCCAAGTAATAATAACTTTCCACCAAGACATGAATGGGCAAACAAGAAGAGTGTCAAATTAGTTACAGTCCTGCCCTGGAACCAGGTGCCGTAATCATGCTCCTTGGGGAGCTTGCTGCGTTCCATGTCGTCGTTTATACCTTATCAGCACGTTTGGCAACAGCGGACCACGGAAGGATTAGACAGCCATAACAACAGCCCTGCCTGGCTGCTTTGGAGGCAACCAGTCTGCCATTCTATGGGCAACCACCTTCCGCCCACGCCTGAGCACGTCATAGTCATCGTCGACACGATCACTGTCGCAGGTTTATTTTCCGAAAATGAGGAGCGTGACAGTTGTGCCTCGTAGTGCATGGACTCGGGACACTTATGAGACAGCTCAAAAGCATTCCAAATGGGATTCATGGAGGTGCGCATGGTTCCACTGGTAGCAGACGTCTTTGAGCGATACCTGCCGCTTGCAGAGCACTGTGGAGGCTGCTTAAATATTTGGTCATTGAGATTTAAGGCAGTCACTAGGGTGCCTCTGGTACCAGGCGCCGTTAGGATACACCGGCCTCTTTCAGAGAACTGTTGCAGCAGTTCTAAGGAATTGGCGTTAGGATTCGAGGCAGTCACCAGGCGCTACTGGAACCAAGCGCCATTAGGCGATATCGGCCTTTTCCAGAGAACTGCTGTGGCAGCTCAAAGTCCGTGGCATGGTGCTTAGAGGCAGCCACCAGGCCGCTACTGGAACAATGTGCCATTAGGCGATGCCGGCGTCTTCCAGAACACTGTTGTAGCAGCTCAAAGGCCATAGCATGGTGTTTAGAGGCAGTCACCGGGGTGCTACTGTTACCAGGGACCGCCAGACGATGCCGGCTTCTAGAGCAGTCTTGTAGCAGCTTAAACGCCTTGGCATGGTGTTTAGAGGCTTTCACCAGGGCGCCACTGGAACCAGGTGCCGTTAGGCGATTCCGGCCTCTTCCACAACACTGTTGTAGTAGCTCAAAGGACATGACATCGTGTTTCGAGGCAGTAACCAGGGCGCTACTAGAACAAGGTGCCGTTAATCGATGCCGGCCTCTTCCAGCGCACAGTTGTGGCAACTGTAAGGCCTTGGAATGGTGTTTAAAGGCAGTTACCAGGGCGCTACTGGAACCATGTTTCGATAGGCGATGTCGGCCTCTTCGAGAGCACTGTTGAGGCAGCTCAAACGCCTTGGCACGGTGTTTAGAGGCAGTCACCAGGGCGCTGCTGGTATCAGGCGCCGTTGAACGATACCGGCCACTTTCAGTCATGCTGGTAGTACTGCTGGCAGACTCCTGAGGGGCAGCAGAATTTTCACTACTGCCAGCTGCTTCGATGAGCTGCGATGCTTCTTTGGACATGACTGCTTCTTCTTCAATCAATACGTCTTCATTATGTTTTTTCTTAGCCGACCCTCTTCGTTTCTAAAAAATGAGCAAGCAGCTCGTTAAATTTAACGGAATCGACATGATAGGCTGACTTCTCTCCATATACAGCAGTGGACAAATTTTTTTTCAATTTTTTCATATAAACTGAAATGTTATCGTTATGAAAGATCCACTAGTTATTTCTGAATATATTGCAGTGCATTAATACCCTGTTCTTCTGCCAGAAGTTGTTGAGGGCGCAGTTGTCTGCCTTGAGTTCGTTTTTCACTCTTGTCCTTTCATGGGCGCTTCCCAATGTTTTCATTTTTGTTCTAAGTTATTATTAACTTGATGCCATTTTGAAGTGGCATATTATGCCATTACACGTACAACTGCTTGCTTTTATACGCGGTGGATGCAGTGCGAGCTAGGGTAACGTAACGTTATCAAGAGTGCTCAGATGGCAGATATCCGCGGCCGCATCTCTGGGATGAAACGATACTTGTTTCACTGTATTTCAGAATAGTGCAGTCCGCGCCTTCACAAAATTTTTTAAAAGATATATGTGACGGGCGTGTTCTGTTTTTCGATTTTCGTGGGCGACAGTCAGAAAAGCCAAAAATGTTGCCGACAAAGGCACCATTTGCGCAAACCAGAACTTCATACTGACTGATATCGGCGTTTCAGAAGATTGGCCCTCTTTCAAGGCACCACAGTAACTACCTGGACTGTGTGATGTCATGTGCAATGTGTTGAACTAAACGACCGGAGCTCCAGCTCCAACTCCGTACATCTGTCAAAATAATTGGGTTTCCAGGTTGATGTAGGAAATGAAATACTCGGTGCAGATAGGTGACGAAAAGAAAAAACTGATTTCATTAGACTAATCTTATTTCTTGTCGTGCAGGAATAATGGGTTGCGTTGTATTCATCTCCCTAAAGGAAATTTATGTGGACCTCGCTATCAATTTCGCAAGTTAAACCACAGAGGCTGGAAAGTAACGACAAGGGGCTTAATATCCGCACATGGAGTTTGGCTCAATAAATTTTTCCTCGGACCTTGATGGGGAAGATTCATTTGAAGACGTAGCAGCTTGCATCGGAGGTGTTGCACGTTCGAGACGAGGATGAAAGACGAAGAATCTTCGAACACGACACTTTACAGGAAGCAAAGTGTTTACCTGAAGGTAATGTACATAACTTAGAATATTTATAGCAAGGTACGCCAAAAAATATACATACAGATCTGCCTAGCTAGGCATAGCCGAAGAATTATGCCTCAAGACATAGGACACAACAATGGACTCGCCTCCAGGTCTCAAGGTCTTCGTGGTCCTCCCACCTCCAAAGCCTCGACCTGCAGCCTACATTAGAATAACATCCAATTGCAGCAAGCGTCAACATGATCGGTCTCTTGCTCCTTGCTACGCCCCGTTCAACTTTACAAATACTAATAACTCTCTCCCAAGACGTGTATGTGCAAATAAAAGAGTGTCAAATTAGTTACAGTCCTGACCTGGAACCAGGAGCCGTAATTATAGGCTCTTTAGATACACCTTGGGGAGCTTGCTGCGTTCCATGTCGTCGTTTATACCTTGTCAGAACGTTCGGCAACAGCGGACTACAGAAGGATTAGACAGCCATAACAACACCCTTGCCTGGCTGCTTTGCAGGCAACCAGTCTGCCATTCTATGGGCAACCACCTTCCGCCCACGCCTGAGCACGTCGTAGTCATCGTCGACACGGTCACTGTCGCAGGTTTATTTTCCGAAAATGAGGAGCGTGACAGTTGTGCGTCGTAGTCCTTGAACTCAGGACACTGAAAAGGCAGTTCAAAAGCTTTCCCACTGGTATTCATGGAGGTGTGCATGATTCTACTGGTAGCAGACGTCATTGAGCGATACCGGCCGCTTGCAGCGCACTGTGGAGGCAGCTAAAATGTTTGGTCATTGAGATTTAGGGCAGTCACTGGGGTGCGTCTGGCACCAGGCGCCGTTAGGGTATACACCGGTCTCTTCCAGAGCACTGTTGCAGGAGTTCTAAGGAATTGGCATTAGGATTCAAGGCAGTCACCAGGGCGCTACAGAGACCAGGCGCCGTTAGGTGATGCCTGCCTGATCTAGAGCACTGTACTGGCAGCGAAAAGGCATTGGCATGGAGTATAGAGGCAGTCATTAGGGTGCTACTGGAAACATGTGCCGTTAGGCGATGCGGGCCTCTTCCAGAGCACTGTTGTAGCAGCTCAAAGGCCTCGCATGGTGTTTAGAGGCAGCCACCAGGGCGCTACTGGAACCATGTGCCATTAGGCGAGGCCGGCCTCTTCCAGAGCACAGTTGTGGCAACTGTAAGGCTTTGACATGGTGTTTAGAGGCAGTTACCAGGACGCTACTGGAACCAGGTGCCGCTAGACGATGCCGACCTCTTCTAGAGCAGTCTTGTAGCAGCTTAAACGCCTTGAAATTGTGTTTAAAGGCATTCACCAGGGCGCCACTGGAACCAAGTGCCGTCAGGCGATGCCAGCTTCTTCCAGAACACTGTTCTAGTAGCTCAAAGGACATGACATGGTGTTTAGAGGCAGTAACCAGGGCGCTACTAGCACAAGGTGTCGTTAATCGATGCAGGCCTCTTCTAGGGCACAGTTGTGGCAACTGTAAGGCCTTGGAATGGTGTTTAGAGGCAGTTACCAGGGCGCTACTGGAACCATGTTTCGATAGGCGATGTCGGCCTCTTCGAGAGCACTGTTGAGGCAGCTCAAACGCCTTGGCACGGTGTTTAGAGGCAGTCACCAGGGCGCTGCTGGTATCAGGCGCCGCTGAACGATACCGGCCACTTTCAGTCTTGCTGGTAGTAGTGATGGAAGACTCCTGAGGGGCAGCAGAATTTTCACTACTGCCAGCTGCTTCGATGAGCTGCGATGCTTCTTTGGACATGACTGCTTCTTCTTCTTTCAATACGTCTTCATTATCTGTTTCATCGTAGCCGACACTCTTCGCTTCTAAAAAATGAGCGAGCAGCTCATTAAATTTGAAGTAATCGACATTATATGCTGCATTCTTTCGATATACAGCAGTGGACAAAAACTTTGTTTTCAATTTTTTCATATAAACTCAAATGTTATCGTTATGAAAGATCTACTTCATATTTCTTAATATTTTGCAGTGCAATAATACACCGTTCTTCTGCCAGGAGTTGTTGAGGGCGCAGTTGTCTGCCTTGAGTTCGTTTTTCACTCTTGTCCTTTCATGGGCGCTTCCCAATGTTTTCATTTTTGTTCTAAGTTATTATTAACTTGATGCCATTTTGAAGTGGCATATTATGCCATTACACGTACAACTGCTTGCTTTTATACGCGGTGGATGCAGTGCGAGCTAGGTTAACGTAACGTTATCAAGAGTGCTCAGATGGCAGTTATCCGCGGCCGCATCTCTGGGATGAAACGATACTTGTTTCACTGTATTTCAGAATAGTGCAGTCCGCGCCTTCACAAGTTTTTTTAAAAGATATTTGTGACGGGCGTGTTCGGTTTTTCGATTTTCGTGGGCGACAGTCAGAAAATCCAAAAATGTTGCCGACAACGGCACCATTCGCGCAAACCAGAACTTCATACTGACTGATATCGGCGTTTCAGAAGATTGGCCCTCTTTCAAGGCACCACAGTAACTACATGGACTGTGTGATGTCATGTGCAATGTGTTGAACTAAACGACCGGAGCTCCAGCTCCAACTCCGCACATCTGTCAAAATAATTGGGTTTCCAGGTTGATGTAGGAAATGAAAAACTCGGTGCAGATAGGTGACGAAAAGAAAAAACTGATTTCATTAGACTAATCTTATTTCTTGTCGTGCAGGAATAATGGGTTGCGTTGTATTCATCTCCCTAAAGGAAATTTATGTGGACCTCGCTATCAATTTCGCAAGTTAAACCACAGAGGCTGGAAAGTAACGACAAGGGGCTTAATATCCGCACATGGAGTTTGGCTCAATAAATTTTTCCTCGGTCCTTGATGGGGAAGATTCATTTGAAGACGTAGCAGCTTGCATCGGAGGTGTTGCACGTTCGAGACGAGGATGAAAGACGAAGAATCTTTGAACACGACACTTTACAGAAAGCAAAGTGTTTACCTGAAGGTAATGTACATAACTTAGAATATTTATAGCAAGGTACTCCAAAAAATATACATATAGATCTGCCTCGCTAGGCATAGCCGAAGAATTATGCCTCAAGACATAGGACACAACAATGGACTCGCCTCCAGGTCTCGAGGTCTTCGTGGTCCTCCCACCTCCAAAGCCTCGATCTGCAGCCTACATTAGAATAACATCCAATTGCAGCAAGCGTCAACATGATCGGTCTCTTGCTGCTTGCTACGCCCCGTTCAACTTTACAAATACTAATGACTCTCTCCCAAGACGTGTATGTGCAAATAAAAGAGTGTCAAATTAGTTACAGTCCTGACATGGAACCAGGAGCCGTAATTATAGGCTCTTTAGATACTCCTTGGCGAGCTTGCTGCGTTCCATGTCGTCGTTTATACCTTGTCAGCACGTTTCGCAACAGCGGACCACGGGAGGAATAGACAGCCATAACAAGCCTTGCCTGGCTGCTTCGGAGGCAATCAGTCTGCCATTCTGTCGGCAACCACCTTCCGGCTCACGCCTGAGCACGTCACAGTCATCGTCGTCACGTTCACTGTCGCAGGTCTATTTTCCGAAAATCAGGAGCGTGACAGTTGTTCGTCGTAGTCCTTGAACTCAAGACACTTAAAAGTCAGTTCAAAAGCTTTCCCACTGGAATTCCTGGAGGTGTGCATGATTCTACTGGTAGCAGACGTCATTGAGCGATACCGGCCGCTTGCAGCGCACTGTGGAGGCAGCTAAAATGTTTGCTCATTGAGATTTAAGGCAGTCACTGGGGTGCGTCTGGCACCAGGCGCCGTTAGGGTATACACCGGTCTCTTCCAGAGCACTGTTGTAGGAGTTCTAAGGAATTGGCATTAGGATTCAAGGCAGTCACCAGGGCGCTACAGAGACCAGGCGCCGTTAGGTGATGCCTGCCTGATCTAGAGCACTGTACTGGCAGCTAAAAGGCATTGGCATGGTGTATAGAGGCAGTCATTAGGGTGCTACTGGAAACATGTGCCGTTAGGCGATGCGGGCCTCTTCCAGAGCACTGTTGTAGCAGCTCAAAGGCCTCGCATGGTGTTTAGAGGCAGCCACCAGGGCGCTACTGGAACCATGTGCCATTTGGCGATGCCGGCCTCTTCCAGAGCACAGTTGTGGCAACTGCAAGGCTTTGACATGGTGTTTAGAGGCAGTTACCAGGACACTACTGGAACCAGGTGCCGCTAGACGATGCCGACCTCTTCTAGAGCAGTCTTGTAGCAGCTTAAACGCCTTGAAATTGTGTTTAAAGGCATTCACCAGGGCGCCACTGGAACCAAGTGCCGTCAGGCGATGCCAGCTTCTTCCAGAACACTGTTCTAGTAGCTCAAAGGACATGACATGGTGTTTAGAGGCAGTAACCAGGGCGCTACTAGAATAAGGTGTCGTTAATCGATGCAGGCCTCTTCTAGGGCACAGTTGTGGCAACTGTAAGGCCTTGGAATGGTGTTTAGAGGCAGTTACCAGGGCGCTACTGGAACCATGTTTCGATAGGCGATGTCGGCCTCTTCGAGAGCACTGTTGAGGCAGCTCAAACGCCTTGGCACGGTGTTTAGAGGCAGTCACCAGGGCGCTGCTGGTATCAGGCGCCGCAGAACGATACCGGCCACTTTCAGTCATGCTGGTAGTACTGCTGGCAGACTCCTGAGGGGCAGCAGAATTTTCACTACTGCCAGCTGCTTCGATGAGCTGCGATGCTTCTTTGGACATGACTGCTTCTTCTTCATTCAATACGTCTTCATTATCTGTTTCATCGTAGCCGACACTCTTCGCTTCTAAAAAATGAGCAAGCAGCTCGTTAATATTGATGTAATAGACATGATATGCTGCTTTCTTTCGATATGCAGGACAAAAACTTTTTTCTCAATTTTTCATATAAACTCATATGATATCGATATGAAAGATCTGCTTGCTATTTCTGAATACATTACAGTGCAATAATACCCCGTTCTCCTGCCAGGAGTTGTTAAGGGCGCAGTTGTCTGCCTTGAGTTCGTTTTTAATTCTTGTCCTTTCATGGGCGCTACCCATTGTTTTTTTTCTAAATTATTATTAACTTGTTGCCATTTTGAGGTGGCATAATATGCCATTACACGTACTACTGCTTGCTTTTATACGCAGTGGATGCAGTGCGAGCTAGCTTAACATACTGTTATCAAGAGTGCTCAGATGGCAATAATCCGCGGCCGCATCTCCGGGATGAAACGATACTTGTTTCACTGGATTTGAGAGTAGTGCAATCCCCGCCTTCAAAAGTTTTTAAAGAATACATGTGATGGGTGGGTTTGCATGGTTTTTCCATTTATGCGGTCGACAGTCATAACAGCCAGAAATATTGCCGAGAAAGACACTATTCGCGCGAACCAGAACTTCATACTGACTGATATCGATTTTTGAGAAGATTGGCCCTCTTTCCAGGCTCTACAGTAACTCCATGGACTGTGTGATGTCATGTGCAAAGTGTTGAACTAAACGACCGGAGCCCCAGCTCAAACTCCGCACACCTGTGAAAAGAATTGTGTTTTCAGGTTGATGTAGGTAATGAAATAAATGGTGCAATAGGTGACGAATAGAACAGATTGATTTGATTAGACTAATCGTAGTGCTTGTTGTGTAGGAATAATCGTTTGCGTTGTATACATCTCCCTAAACGCAATTTATACAGACCTCGTTATCAATTTCGCACGTTAAACCACAGAGGCTGGAAGGTAACGACAACGGGCTGAATATCCGCACATGGAGTTTGTCTCGGTAAATTTTTTCTCGGTCTTTGGTGGGGAAGATTTCATTGGAAGGCGCAGCAGCTTTCTCGGAGGAGTGTCACGTTCGAGACGAGGGTGAAAGACGGCGAATTATGAACCACGACACTTTACAAGAAGCAAAGCGTTTACCTGAGGTTGATGTATATAATTTTGAATATTTATAGAAAGTTACGCCAAAAAAGATACATATAGATCTGCCCAGCTAGGCATAGCCGAGGAAGTATGCCTCAAGACATAGCACGGAACAATAGACTCGCCTCCAATTCTCGAGGTCTTCGAGGTCCCCACACCTCCAAAGCCTCGAGCTGCAGCCTACATTCGAATCAAATCCCATTGCAGCTCGCGTCAACATTATTGGTCTCTTGCTGCTTGCAACGCCCTGTTCAACTTTACAAGTACTAATAACTCTCTCCCAAGACATGTATGTGCAAGCAAAAAGAGTGTCAAACTAGTTACAGCCCTGCCCTGGAACCAGGTGCCGTAATCATAGGCGCCTTAGATGATCCTTCGGGAGCTTGCTGCGTTCCATGTTGTCGTTTATACCTTGTCAGAACGTTTGGCAACAGCGGACTACGGAAGGATTAGACAGCCATAACAACACCCTTGCCTGGCTGCTTTGCAGGCAACCAGTCTGCCATTCTATGGGCAACCACCTTCCGCCCACGCCTGAGCACGTCATAGTCATCGTCGACACGGTCACTGTCGCAGGTTTATTTTCCGAAAATGAGGAGCGTGACAGTTGTGCGTCGTAGTGCATGGACTCGAGACACTTATGAGACAGCTCCAAAGCATTCCAAATGGGATTCATGGAGGTGCGCATGGTTCCACTGGTAGCAGACGTCTTTGAGCGATACCTGCCGCTTGCAGCGCACTGTGGAGGCTGCTTAAATATTTGGTCATTGAGATTTAAGGCAGTGACTAGGGTGCCTCTGGTACCAGGCGCCGTTAGGGTACACCGGCCTCTTTCAGAGAACTGTTGCAGCAGTTCTAAGGAATTGGTGTTAGGATTCGAGGCAGTCACCAAGCGCTACTGGAACCAAGCGCCATTAGGCGATATCGGCTTTTTCCAGAGAACTGTTGTGGCAGCTCAAAGCCCGTGGCATGGTGCTTAGAGGCAGCCACCAGGCCGCCACTGGAACCAGGTGCCATTAGGCGATGACGGCCTCTTCCAGAACACTGTTGTAGCAGCTGAAAGGCCTTGACATAATGTTTCGAGGCAGTAACCAGGGCGCTACTAGAAACAGGCGCCGTTAGGTGATGCCTGTCTCATCTAGAGCACTATTCTGGCATCTAAAAGGCCTTGGCATGGTGTTTAGAGGCAGTCACCAGGGCGCTACTGGAAACATGTGCCGTTAGGCGATGCGGGACTCTTCCACACCACTTTTGTAGCAGCTCAAAGGCTTTGGCATGGTGTTTAGAGGCAGTCACCGGGGTGCTACTGTTACCAGGTGCCGCTAGACGATGCCGGCTTCTAGAGCAGTCTTGTAGCAGCTTAAACGCCTTGGCATGGTGTTTAGAGGCTTTCACCAGGGCGCCACTGGAACCAGGTGCCGTTAGGCGATTCCGGCCTCTTCCACAACACTGTTGTAGTAGCTCAAAGGACATGACATCGTGTTTCAAGGCAGTAACCAGGGCGCTACTAGAGCAAGGTGTCGTTAATCGATGCAGGCCTCTTCTAGCGCACAGTTGTGGCAACTGTAAGGCCTTGGAATGGTGTTTAGAGGCAGTTACCAGGGCGATACTGGAACCATGTTTCGATAGGCGATGTCGGCCTCTTCGAGAGCACTGTTGAGGCAGCTCAAACGCCTTGGCACGGTGTTTAGAGGCAGTCACCAGGGCGCTGCTGGTATCAGGCACCGTTGAACGATGCCGGCCACTTCCAGCCATGCTGGCGGTACTGCTGGCAGACTCCTGAGGGGCAGAAGAATTTTCAATACTGCCAGCTGCTTCGATGAGCTGCGATGCTTCTTTGGACATGACTGCTTCTTCTTCATTTAATACGTCTTCATTATGTGTTTCATCGTAGCCGACCCTCTTCGTTTCTAAAAAATGAGCGAGCAGCTCGTTAAATTTGATGTAATCGACATTATACGCTGCATTCTTTCGATATACAGCAGTGGACAAAAACTTTGTTTTCAATTTTTTTATATAAACTCAAATGTTATCGTTATGAAAGATCTACTTCCTATTTCTAAATATTTTGCAGTGCAATAATACACCGTTCTTCTGCCAGGAGTTGTTGAGGGCGCAGTTGTCTGCCTTGAGTTCGTTTTTCATTCTTTTCCTTTCATGGCCGCTTCCCATTGTTTTCATTTTTTGTTCTAAATATTTATTAACTTGCTGCCATTTTCAGGTTGCATATTGTGCCATTACAAGTACTACTGCTTGTTTTACACGCAGTGCACGCAGTGAGAGCTAGGTTAACATAATGTAATCAAGAGTGCTCAGATGGCAATTATCCGCGGCCGCATCTCTGGGATGAAACGATACTTGTTTCACTGGATTTCAGAGTAGCGCAGTCCGCGCCTCCACAAGAATTTTAAAGGATATATGTGGCAGGCGGGTTTGATTTTTCGATTTCGCGGGCGACAGTCAGAACAGCCAAAAATGTGTCCGACAAAGGCACCATTCGCGCGAACCAGAACTTCATACTGACTGATATCGGCGTTTAAGAAAATTGGCCCTCTTTCCAGGCTCTACAGTAACTACATGGACTGTGTGATGTCATATCCAATGTATTTAACTAAACGAGCGGAACCCCAGCTGGAACTCCGCACACCTGTGAGAAGAATCGGGTTTCCAGGTTGATGTATGTAATGAAACACCTTGTGCGGAGATAACGAATAGAAAAGATTGATTTCATTAGACTCATCGTAGTTCTTGTCGTGCAGGAATAATGGGTTGCGTTGTATACATATCCGTAAACGCAATATGTATGGACTTCGTTGCCAATTTCGCACGTTAAACCAACGAGGCGGGAAAGTAACGAATAAGGGCTGAATATCCGCGCATGAAGTTTGTCTAAGTAAATTTTTTTTCCTGGCCCTTGGTGGGGAAGATTTCATTTGAAGGCGGAGCAGCATGAATCGAAAGTGTGCCACCTTCGAGACGACGATGAAAGACGACGAATTATGAAACGTGACACCTTACTGGAAGCAAAGTGTTTACCTGAAGTTTATGTACATAATATAGAATATTTATAGCAAGGTACGCCAAAAAAGATACATATAGATCTGGCCAGCTAGACATAGGCGAAGAAGTATGCCTCAAGATATAGCACAGAACAATGGACTCGCCTGCAATTCTAGAGGTCTTCGAGGTCCTCACACCTCCAAAGCCTCGATCTGCAGCCTACATTAGAATCACATACAGTTGCAGCAAGCGTCAACATGATCGGTCTCTTGCTGCTTGCAACGCCCCGTTAAACTCTACAAGTAATATTAACTCTCTCCCAAGACATTTCTGTGCAATCAAAAAGACTGTCAAATTAGTTACAGTCCTGCCCTGGAACCAGGTGCTGTAATCATGGGCTCCTTAGATGCTCCTTGGAAAGCTTGCTGCATTCCATGTCGTCGTTTATACCTTGTCAAAACCTTTGGCAACAGCGGACCACGAAACGAATAGACCATCATAACAATAGCTGTGCCTGGCAGCGCAATGTGGAGGCATTGAGATTTAAGGCAGTCACTAGGGTGCCTCTGGTACCAGGCGCCGTTAGGCTACACCGGCCTCTTCCGGAGCACTGTTGCAGCAGTAGTAAGGAATTTGCATTAGAATTCGAGGCAGTCACCAAAACGCTGCCGGAACCAGGCGCCATTAGGCGATATCGGCCTTCTCCAGAGCACTGTTGGGGCAGCTCAAAGGCCATGGCATGGTGCTTAGAGACAGTCACCAGGGCGCCACTGGAACCATTTGCCGTTGGGCGATGACGGCCTCTTCCAGAACACTTGTAGCAGCTCAAAGGCCTTGACATAGTGTTCAGAGGCAGTAACCAAGGCGCTACTGGAACCAGGCGCCCTTAGGCGATGTCTGCTTCTTCCAGAGCACTGTTCTCGCAGCTCAAATGCCTTGGCATGGTGTTCAGAGGCAGTCACCATGGCGCCACTAGAACCAGGTGCCGTTAGGCGATGACGGCCTCTTCCAGAACACTGTTGTAGCAGCTCAAAGGCCTTGAAATAGTGTTTAGAGGCAGTCACCCGGGCGACAGTGGAACCATATGCCGTTAGGTGATGCCGGCCTCTTCCAGAGCACTGTTGTAGCAGCTCAAATGCCTTGGCATGGTGTTTAGAGGCAGTCACCAGGGCGCTACTGGCACCAGGCGCCGTTAGGCGATGCCGGCCTCTTCCTGAGCACTGTTCCGGTAGCTCAAAGGCCTTGGCATGGTGTTTAGAGGCAGTCACCATTGAGCTACTGTTACCAGGTGCCGCTAGGCGATGCCGGCCTCTTGTAGAGCAGTGTTGTAGCAGCTTAAACGCCTTGGCATGGTGTTTAGAGGCTTTCACCAGGGCGCCACTGGAACCAGGTGCCGTTAGGCGATTCCGGCCTCTTCCACAACACTGTTGTAGTAGCTCAAAGGACATGACATCGTGTTTCGAGGCAGTAACCAGGGCGCTACTAGAACAAGGTGCCGTTAATCGATGCCGGCCTCTTCCAGCGCACAGTTGTGGCAACTGTAAGGCCTTGGAATGGTGTTTAAAGGCAGGTACCAGGGCGCTACTGGAACCATGTTTCGATAGGCGATGTCGGCCTCTTCGAGAGCACTGTTGAGGCAGCTCAAACGCCTTGGCACGGTGTTTAGAGGCAGTCACCAGGGCGCTGCTGGTATCAGGCGCCGTTGAACGATACCGGCCACTTTCAGTCATGCTGGTAGTACTGCTGGCAGACTCCTGAGGGGCAGCAGAATTTTCACTACTGCCAGCTGCTTCGATGAGCACCGATGCTTCTTTGGACATGACTGCTTCTTCTTCAATCAATACGTCTTCATTATGTTTTTTCTTAGCCGACCCTCTTCGTTTCTAAAAAATGAGCAAGCAGCTCGTTATATTTGACGGAATCGACATGATAGGCTGACTTCTCTCCATATACAGCAGTGGACAAATTTTTTTTCAATTTTTTCATATAAACTGAAATGTTATCGTTATGAAAGATCCACTTGTTATTTCTGAATATATTGCAGTGCATTAATACCCTGTTCTTCTGCCAGAAGTTGTTGAGGGCGCAGTGGTCTGCCTTGAGTTTGTTTTTCATTCTTCTACTTTCATGGGCGCATCCCATCGTTTTCATTTTTTGTTCTAAATTATTAATAACTTGTTGCCATTTTGAGGTGGAATATTATGCCATTACACGTACTACTCCTTGCTTTTATATGCAGTAGATGCAGTGCGAGCTAGGTTAACATAGCGTTATCAAGAGTGCTCAGATGGCAATCATCCGCGGCCGCATATCTTGGATGAAACGATACTTGTTTTACTGGATTTCAGAATAGTGCAGTCCGCACCTTATCAAGAATCTTAAAAGGTATATGTGACGGGCGGGTTTGGTTTTTCGTTTTTCGTGGGTCACAGTCACAACAGAAAAAATGTTGCCGACGAAGGTACTATTCGTGCGAACCAGAACTTCATACTGACGGATATCGGCGTTTCGGGATATTGGCCTTGTTTCCAGGCTCGACAGTAATTCATGGACAGTGTGATGTCACGTGCAATGTGTTGAACTAAACGCCCGGAGCCCCAGCTCAAACTCTGCACACCTGTGAAAAGAATTGGGTTTCCAGGTTCATGTAGGTAATGAAACACGTAGTGCAGATAGGTGGCGAATAGAAAAGATTGATTTCATTAGACTAATCGTAGTTCTTGTCGTGCAGGAATAATGGGTTGCGTTGTAGACATTTCCCTCAACGCAATTTTTATGGACCTCGTTATCAATTTCGGACGTTAAACCACAGAGGCTGGAAAGTAACGACAAGGGTCTGAATATCCGCACATGGAGTTTGTCTCAGAAAATATTTTCTCGGTCGTTGGTGGGGAAGATTTCATTTGAACACGTAGCAGCTTGCATCGGAGGTGTTGCACGTTCAAGACGAGGATGAAAGACGAAGAATTTTTGAACACGACACTTTTGGGAAAGCAATGTGTTCACTTGAAATTTATGTAGGTACATAACTTAGAATATTTATCTCAAGGTACGCCAAAAAAGATACATATAGATCTGCCTAGCCAGGAATAGCTCAAGAAGTATGCCTCAAGACGTAGCACAGAACAATGGACTCGCCTCCAGGACTCGAGGTCTTCGAGGTCCTCCCACCTCCAAAGCTCCAAGCTGCAGCCTACATTAGAATCACATTCAATTGCAGCAAAGGTCAACATGATCGCTCTCGTGCTGTTTGCAACGGCCCGTGAAACTTTCCAAGTAATAATAACTTTCTACCAAGACATGAATGGGCAAACAAGAAGAGTGTCAAATTAGTTACAGTCCTGCCCTGGAACCAGGTGCCGTAATCATGCTCCTTGGGGAGCTTGCTGCGTTCCATGTCGTCGTTTATACCTTATCAGCACGTTTGGCAACAGCGGACCACGGAAAGATTAGACAGCCATAACAACAGCCCTGCCTGGCTGCTTTGGAGGCAACCAGTCTGCCATTCTATGGGCAACCACCTTCCGCCCACGCCTGAGCACGTCATAGTCATCGTCGACACGATCACTGTCGCAGGTTTATTTTCCGAAAATGAGGAGCGTGACAGTTGTGCCTCGTAGTGCATGGACTCGGGACACTTATGAGACAGCTCAAAAGCATTCCAAATGGGATTCATGGAGGTGCGCATGGTTCCACTGGTAGCAGACGTCTTTGAGCGATACCTGCCGCTTGCAGCGCACTGTGGAGGCTGCTTAAATATTTGGTCATTGAGATTTAAGGCAGTCACTAGGGTGCCTCTGGTACCAGGCGCCGTTAGGATACATCGGCCTCTTTCAGAGAACTGTTGCAGCAGTTCTAAGGAATTGGCGTTAGGATTCGAGGCAGTCACCAGGCGGTACTGGAACCAAGCGCCATTAGGCGATATCGGCCTTTTCCAGAGAACTGCTGTGGCAGCTCAAAGTCCGTGGCATGGTGCTTAGAGGCAGCCACCAGGCCGCTACTGGAACAATGTGCCATTAGGCGATGCCGGCGTCTTCCAGAACACTGTTGTAGCAGCTCAAAGGCCATGGCATGGTGTTTAGAGGCAGTCACCGGGGTGCTACTGTTACCAGGGGCCGCCAGACGATGCCGGCTTCTAGAGCAGTCTTGTAGCAGCTTAAACGCCTTGGCATGGTGTTCAGAGGCTTTCACCAGGGCGCCACTGGAACCAGGTGCCGTTAGGCGATTCCGGCCTCTTCCACAACACTGTTGTAGTAGCTCAAAGGACATGACATCGTGTTTCGAGGCAGTAACCAGGGCGCTACTAGAACAAGGTGCCGTTAATCAATGCCGGCCTCTTCCAGCGCACAGTTGTGGCGACTGTAAGGCCTTGGAATGGTGTTTAAAGGCAGTTACCAGGGCGCTACTGGAACCATGTTTCGATAGGCGATGTCGGCCTCTTCGAGAGCACTGTTGAGGCAGCTCAAACGCCTTGGCACGGTGTTTAGAGGCAGTCACCAGGGCGCTGCTGGTATCAGGCGCCGTTGAACGATACCGGCCACTTTCAGTCATGCTGGTAGTACTGCTGGCAGACTCCTGAGGGGCAGCAGAATTTTCACTACTGCCAGCTGCTTCGATGAGCTGCGATGCTTCTTTGGACATGACTGCTTCTTCTTCAATCAACACGTCTTCATTATGTTTTTTCTTAGCCGACCCTCTTCGTTTCTAAAAAATGAGCAAGCAGCTCGTTAAATTTGACGGAATCGACATGATAGGCTGACTTCTCTCCATATACAGCAGTGGACAAATTTTTTTTCAATTTTTTCATATAAACTGAAATGTTATCGTTATGAAAGATCCACTTGTTATTTCTGAATATATTGCAGTGCATTAATACCCTGTTCTTCTGCCAGAAGTTGTTGAGGGCGCAGTTGTCTGCCTTGAGTTCGTTTTTCACTCTTGTCCTTTCATGGGCGCTTCCCAATGTTTTCATTTTTGTTCTAAGTTATTATTAACTTGATGCCATTTTGAAGTGGCATATTATGCCATTACACGTACAACTGCTTGCTTTTATACGCGGTGGATGCAGTGCGAGCTAGGTTAACGTAACGTTATCAAGAGTGCTCAGATGGCAGTTATCCGCGGCCGCATCTCTGGGATGAAACGATACTTGTTTCACTGTATTTCAGAATAGTGCAGTCCGCGCCTTCACAAGTTTTTTTAAAAGATATATGTGACGGGCGTGTTCTGTTTTTCGATTTTCGTGGGCGACAGTCAGAAAAGCCAAAAATGTTGCCGACAAAGGCACCATTTGCGCAAACCAGAACTTCATACTGACTGATATCGGCGTTTCAGAAGATTGGCCCTCTTTCAAGGCACCACAGTAACTACCTGGACTGTGTGATGTCATGTGCAATGTGTTGAACTAAACGACCGGAGCTCCAGCTCCAACTCCGTACATTTGTCAAAATAATTGGGTTTCCAGGTTGATGTAGGAAATGAAATACTCGGTGCAGATAGGTGACGAAAAGAAAAAACTGATTTCATTAGACTAATCTTATTTCTTGTCGTGCAGGAATAATGGGTTGCGTTGTATTCATCTCCCTAAAGGAAATTTATGTGGACCTCGCTATCAATTTCGCAAGTTAAACCACAGAGGCTGGAAAGTAACGACAAGGGGCTTAATATCCGCACATGGAGTTTGGCTCAATAAATTTTCCCTCGGTCCTTGATGGGGAAGATTCATTTGAAGACGTAGCAGCTTGCATCGGAGGTGTTGCACGTTCGAGACGAGGATGAAAGACGAAGAATCTTCGAACACGACACTTTACAGGAAGCAAAGTGTTTACCTGAAGGTAATGTACATAACTTAGAATATTTATAGCAAGGTACGCCAAAAAATATACATACAGATCTGCCTAGCTAGGCATAGCCGAAGAATTATGCCTCAAGACATAGGACAAAACAATGGACTCGCCTCCAGGTCTCAAGGTCTTCGTGGTCCTCCCACCTCCAAAGCCTCGACCTGCAGCCTACATTAGAATAACATCCAATTGCAGCAAGCGTCAACATGATCGGTCTCTTGCTCCTTGCTACGCCCCGTTCAACTTTACAAATACTAATAACTCTCTCCCAAGACGTGTATGTGCAAATAAAAGAGTGTCAAATTAGTTACAGTCCTGACCTGGAACCAGGAGCCGTAATTATAGGCTCTTTAGATACACCTTGGGGAGCTTGCTGCGTTCCATGTCGTCGTTTATACCTTGTCAGCACGTTTCGCAACAGCGGACCACGGAAGGAATAGACAGCTATAACAAGCCTTGCCTGGCTGCTTCGGAGGCAATCAGTCTGCCATTCTGTCGGCAAACACCTTCCGGCTCACGCCTGAGCACGTCACAGTCATCGTCGTCACGTTCACCGTCGCAGGTCTATTTTCCGAAAATGAGGAGCGTGACAGTTGTGCGTCGTAGTCCTTGAACTCAGGACACTGAAAAGGCAGTTCAAAAGCTTCCCACTGGTATTCATGGAGGTGTGCATGATTCTACTGGTAGCAGACGTCATTGAGCGATACCGGCCGCTTGCAGCGCACTGTGGAGGCAGCTAAAATGTTTGGTCATTGAGATTTAGGGCAGTCACTGGGGTGCGTCTGGCACCAGGCGCCGTTAGGGTATACACCGGTCTCTTCCAGAGCACTGTTGCAGGAGTTCTAAGGAATTGGCATTAGGATTCAAGGCAGTCACCAGGGCGCTACAGAGACCAGGCGCCGTTAGGTGATGCCTGCCTGATCTAGAGCACTGTACTGGCAGCGAAAAGGCATTGGCATGGTGTATAGAGGCAGTCATTAGGGTGCTACTGGAAACATGTGCCGTTAGGCGATGCGGGCCTCTTCCAGAGCACTGTTGTAGCAGCTCAAAGGCCTCGCATGGTGTTTAGAGGCAGCCACCAGGGCGCTACTGGAACCATGTGCCATTAGGCGATGCCGGCCTCTTCCAGAGCACAGTTGTGGCAACTGTAAGGCTTTGACATGGTGTTTAGAGGCAGTTACCAGGACGCTACTGAAACCAGGTGCCGCTAGACGATGCCGACCTCTTCTAGAGCAGTCTTGTAGCAGCTTAAACGCCTTGAAATTGTGTTTAAAGGCATTCACCAGGGCGCCACTGGAACCAAGTGCCGTCAGGCGATGCCAGCTTCTTCCAGAACACTGTTCTAGTAGCTCAAAGGACATGACATGGTGTTTAGAGGCAGTAACCAGGGCGCTACTAGCACAAGGTGTCGTTAATCGATGCAGGCCTCTTCTAGGGCACAGTTGTGGCAACTGTAAGGCCTTGGAATGGTGTTTAGAGGCAGTTACCAGGGCGCTACTGGAACCATGTTTCGATAGGCGATGTCGGCCTCTTCGAGAGCACTGTTGAGGCAGCTCAAACGCCTTGGCACGGTGTTTAGAGGCAGTCACCAGTGCGCTGCTGGTATCAGGCACCGCTGAACGATACCGGCCACTTTCAGTCTTGCTGGTAGTACTGCTGGAAGACTCCTGAGGGGCAGCAGAATTTTCAATACTGCCAGCTGCTTCGATGAGCTGCGATGCTTCTTTGGACATGACTGCTTCTTCTTCTTTCAATACGTCTTCATTATCTGTTTCATCGTAGCCGACACTCTTCGCTTCTAAAAAATGAGCGAGCAGCTCATTAAATTTGAAGTAATCGACATTATATGCTGCATTCTTTCGATATACAGCAGTGGACAAAAACTTTGTTTTCAATTTTTTCATATAAACTCAAATGTTATCGTTATGAAAGATCTACTTCATATTTCTTAATATTTTGCAGTGCAATAATACACCGTTCTTCTGCCAGGAGTTGTTGAGGGCGCAGTTGTCTGCCTTGAGTTCGTTTTTCACTCTTGTCCTTTCATGGGCGCTTCCCAATGTTTTCATTTTTGTTCTAAGTTATTATTAACTTGATGCCATTTTGAAGTGGCATATTATGCCATTACACGTACAACTGCTTGCTTTTATACGCGGTGGATGCAGTGCGAGCTAGGTTAACGTAACTTTATCAAGAGTGCTCAGATGGCAGTTATCCGCGGCCGCATCTCTGGGATGAAACGATACTTGTTTCACTGTATTTCAGAATAGTGCAGTCCGCGCCTTCACAAGTTTTTTTTTAAAGATATTTGTGACGGGCGTGTTCGGTTTTTCGATTTTCGTGGGCGACAGTCAGAAAATCCAAAAATGTTGCCGACAACGGCACCATTCGCGCAAACCAGAACTTCATACTGACTGATATCGGCGTTTCAGAAGATTGGCCCTCTTTCAAGGCACCACAGTAACTACATGGACTGTGTGATGTCATGTGCAATGTGTTGAACTAAACGACCGGAGCTCCAGCTCCAACTCCGCACATCTGTCAAAATAATTGGGTTTCCAGGTTGATGTAGGAAATGAAAAACTCGGTGCAGATAGGTGACGAAAAGAAAAAACTGATTTCATTAGACTAATCTTATTTCTTGTCGTGCAGGAATAATGGGTTGCGTTGTATTCATCTCCCTAAAGGAAATTTATGTGGACCTCGCTATCAATTTCGCAAGTTAAACCACAGAGGCTGGAAAGTAACGACAAGGGGCTTAATATCCGCACATGGAGTTTGGCTCAATAAATTTTTCCTCGGTCCTTGATGGGGAAGATTCATTTGAAGACGTAGCAGCTTGCATCGGAGGTGTTGCACGTTCGAGACGAGGATGAAAGACGAAGAATCTTTGAACACGACACTTTACAGAAAGCAAAGTGTTTACCTGAAGGTAATGTACATAACTTAGAATATTTATAGCAAGGTACGCCAAAAAATATACATACAGATCTGCCTCGCTAGGCATAGCCGAAGAATTATGCCTCAAGACATAGGACACAACAATGGACTCGCCTCCAGGTCTCGAGGTCTTCGTGGTCCTCCCACCTCCAAAGCCTCGATCTGCAGCCTACATTAGAATAACATCCAATTGCAGCAAGTGTCAACATGATCGGTCTCTTGCTGCTTGCTACGCCCCGTTCAACTTTACAAATACTAATAACTCTCTCCCAAGACGTGTATGTGCAAATAAAAGAGTGTCAAATTAGTTACAGTCCTGACATGGAACCAGGAGCCGTAATTATAGGCTCTTTAGATACTCCTTGGCGAGCTTGCTGCGTTCCATGTCGTCGTTTATACCTTGTCAGC
Source organism: Amblyomma americanum (assembly GCF_052857255.1). NCBI lineage: Eukaryota > Metazoa > Arthropoda > Arachnida > Ixodida > Ixodidae > Amblyomma > Amblyomma americanum. The sequence continues at coordinate 35,882,198 of NC_135497.1, read as the reverse complement.
ACGTTTCGCAACAGCGGACCACGGGAGGAATAGACAGCCATAACAAGCCTTGCCTGGCTGCTTCGGAGGCAATCAGTCTGCCATTCTGTCGGCAACCACCTTCCGGCTCACGCCTGAGCACGTCACAGTCATCGTCGTCACGTTCACTGTCGCAGGTCTATTTTCCGAAAATCAGGAGCGTGACAGTTGTTCGTCGTAGTCCTTGAACTCAAGACACTTAAAAGTCAGTTCAAAAGCTTTCCCACTGGGATTCCTGGAGGTGTGCATGATTCTACTGGTAGCGGACGTCATTGAGCGATACCGGCCGCTTGCAGCGCACTGTGGAGGCATCTAAAATGTTTGCTCATTGAGATTTAAGGCAGTCACTGGGGTGCGTCTGGCACCAGGCGCCGTTAGGGTATACACCGGTCTCTTCCAGAGCACTGTTGTAGGAGTTCTAAGGAATTGGCATTAGGATTCAAGGCAGTCACCAGGGCGCTACAGAGACCAGGCGCCGTTAGGTGATGCCTGCCTGATCTAGAGCACTGTTCTGGCAGCTAAAAGGCATTGGCATGGTGTATAGAGGCAGTCATTAGGGTGCTACTGGAAACATGTGCCGTTAGGCGATGCGGGCCTCTTCCAGAGCACTGTTGTAGCAGCTCAAAGGCCTCGCATGGTGTTTAGAGGCAGCCACCAGGGCGCTACTGGAACCATGTGCCATTAGGCGATGCCGGCCTCTTCCAGAGCACAGTTGTGGCAACTGCAAGGCTTTGACATGGTGTTTAGAGGCAGTTACCAGGACGCTACTGGAACCAGGTGCCGCTAGACGATGCCGACCTCTTCTAGAGCAATCTTGTAGCAGCTTAAACGCCTTGAAATTGTGTTTAAAGGCATTCACCAGGGCGCCACTGGAACCAAGTGCCGTCAGGCGATGCCAGCTTCTTCCAGAACACTGTTCTAGTAGCTCAAAGGACATGACATGGTGTTTAGAGGCAGTAACCAGGGCGCTACTAGAACAAGGTGTCGTTAATCGATGCAGGCCTCTTCTAGGGCACAGTTGTGGCAACTGTAAGGCCTTGGAATGGTGTTTAGAGGCAGTTACCAGGGCACTACTGGAACCATGTTTCGATAGGCGATGTCGGCCTCTTCGAGAGCACTGTTGAGGCAGCTCAAACGCCTTGGCACGGTGTTTAGAGGCAGTCACCAGGGCGCTGCTGGTATCAGGCGCCGCAGAACGATACCGGCCACTTTCAGTCATGCTGGTAGTACTGCTGGCAGACTCCTGAGGGGCAGCAGAATTTTCACTACTGCCAGCTGCTTCGATGAGCTGCGATGCTTCTTTGGACATGACTGCTTCTTCTTCATTCAATACGTCTCACTCTTCGCTTCTAAAAATGAGCAAGCAGCTCGTTAAATTTGATGTAATAGACATGATATGCTGCTTTCTTTCGATATGCAGGACAAAAACTTTTTTCTCAATTTTTCATATAAACTCATATGATATCGATATGAAAGATCTGCTTGCTATTTCTGAATACATTACAGTGCAATAATACCCCGTTCTCCTGCCAGGAGTTGTTAAGGGCGCAGTTGTCTGCCTTGAGTTCGTTTTTAATTCTTGTCCTTTCATGGGCGCTACCCATTGTTTTTTTTCTAAATTATTATTAACTTGTTGCCATTTTGAGGTGGCATATTATGCCATTACACGTACTACTGCTTGCTTTTATACGCAGTGGATGCAGTGCGACCTAGCTTAACATAATGTTATCAAGAGTGCTCAGATGGCAATAATCCGCGGCCGCATCTCCGGGATGAAACGATACTTGTTTCACTGGATTTGAGAGTAGTGCAATCCCCGCCTTCAAAAGTTTTTAAAGAATACATGTGATGGGTGGGTTTGCATGGTTTTTCCATTCATGCGGTCGACAGTCATAACAGCCAGAAATATTGCCGAGAAAGACTCGCGCGAACCAGAACTTCATACTGACTGATATCGATTTTTGAGAAGATTGGCCCTCTTTCCAGGCTCTACAGTAACTCCATGGACTGTGTGATGTCATGTGCAAAGTGTTGAACTAAACGACCGGAGCCCCAGCTCAAACTCCGCACACCTGTGAAAAGAATTGTGTTTTCAGGTTGATGTAGGTAATGAAATAAATGGTGCAATAGGTGACGAATAGAACAGATTGATTTGATTAGACTAATCGTAGTGCTTGTTGTGTAGGAATAATCGTTTGCGTTGTATACATCTCCCTAAACGCAATTTATACAGACCTCGTTATCAATTTCGCACGTTAAACCACAGAGGCTGGAAGGTAACGACAACGGGCTGAATATCCGCACATGGAGTTTGTCTCGGTAAATTTTTTTCTCGGTCTTTGGTGGGGAAGATTTCATTGGAAGGCGCAGCAGCTTTCTCGGAGGAGTGTCACGTTCGAGACGAGGGTGAAAGACGGCGAATTATGAACCACGACACTTTACAAGAAGCAAAGCGTTTACCTGAGGTTGATGTATATAATTTTGAATATTTATAGAAAGTTACGCCAAAAAAGATACATATAGATCTGCCCAGCTAGGCATAGCCGAGGAAGTATGCCTCAAGACATAGCACGGAACAATAGACTCGCCTCCAATTCTCGAGGTCTTCGAGGTCCCCACACCTCCAAAGCCTCGAGCTGCAGCCTACATTCGAATCAAATCCCATTGCAGCTCGCGTCAACATTATTGGTCTCTTGCTGCTTGCAACGCCCTGTTCAACTTTACAAGTACTAATAACTCTCTCCCAAGACATGTATGTGCAAGCAAAAAGAGTGTCAAACTAGTTACAGCCCTGCCCTGGAACCAGGTGCCGTAATCATAGGCGCCTTAGATGATCCTTCGGGAGCTTGCTGCGTTCCATGTTGTCGTTTATACCTTGTCAGAACGTTTGGCAACAGCGGACTACGGAAGGATTAGACAGCCATAACAACACCCTTGCCTGGCTGCTTTGCAGGCAACCAGTCTGCCATTCTATGGGCAACCACCTTCCGCCCACGCCTGAGCACGTCATAGTCATCGTCGACACGGTCACTGTCGCAGGTTTATTTTCCGAAAATGAGGAGCGTGACAGTTGTGCGTCGTAGTGCATGGACTCGAGACACTTATGAGACAGCTCCAAAGCATTCCAAATGGGATTCATGGAGGTGCGCATGGTTCCACTGGTAGCAGACGTCTTTGAGCGATACCTGCCGCTTGCAGCGCACTGTGGAGGCTGCTTAAATATTTGGTCATTGAGATTTAAGGCAGTCACTAGGGTGCCTCTGGTACCAGGCGCCGTTAGGATACACCGGCCTCTTTCAGAGAACTGTTGCAGCAGTTCTAAGGAATTGGTGTTAGGATTCGAGGCAGTCACCAAGCGCTACTGGAACCAAGCGCCATTAGGCGATATCGGCTTTTTCCAGAGAACTGTTGTGGCAGCTCAAAGCCCGTGGCATGGTGCTTAGAGGCAGCCACCAGGCCGCCACTGGAACCAGGTGCCATTAGGCGATGACGGCCTCTTCCAGAACACTGTTGTAGCAGCTGAAAGGCCTTGACATAATGTTTCGAGGCAGTAACCAGGGCGCTACTAGAAACAGGCGCCGTTAGGTGATGCCTGTCTCATCTAGAGCACTATTCTGGCATCTAAAAGGCCTTGGCATGGTGTTTAGAGGCAGTCACCAGGGCGCTACTGGAAACATGTGCCGTTAGGCGATGCGGGACTCTTCCACACCACTTTTGTAGCAGCTCAAAGGCTTTGGCATGGTGTTTAGAGGCAGTCACCAGGGCTCTACTGGAACAATGTGCCATTAGGCGATGCCGGCTTCTTCCAGAACACTGTTGTAGCAGCTCAAAGGCCATGGCATGGTGTTTAGAGGCAGTCACCGGGGTGCTACTGTTACCAGGTGCCGCTAGACGATGCCGGCTTCTAGAGCAGTCTTGTAGCAGCTTAAACGCCTTGGCATGGTGTTTGGAGGCTTTCACCAGGGCGCCACTGGAACCAGGTGCCGTTAGGCGATTCCGGCCTCTTCCACAACACTGTTGTAGTAGCTCAAAGGACATGACATCGTGTTTCAAGGCAGTAACCAGGGCGCTACTAGAGCAAGGTGTCGTTAATCGATGCAGGCCTCTTCTAGCGCACAGTTGTGGCAACTGTAAGGCCTTGGAATGGTGTTTAGAGGCAGTTACCAGGGCGCTACTGGAACCATGTTTCGATAGGCGATGTCGGCCTCTTCGAGAGCACTGTTGAGGCAGCTCAAACGCCTTGGCACGGTGTTTAGAGGCAGTCACCAGGGCGCTGCTGGTATCAGGCGCCGTTGAACGATGCCGGCCACTTCCAGCCATGCTGGCGGTACTGCTGGCAGACTCCTGAGGGGCAGAAGAATTTTCAATACTGCCAGCTGCTTCGATGAGCTGCGATGCTTCTTTGGACATGACTGCTTCTTCTTCATTTAATACGTCTTCATTATGTGTTTCATCGTAGCCGACCCTCTTCGTTTCTAAAAAATGAGCGAGCAGCTCGTTAAATTTGATGTAATCGACATTATACGCTGCATTCTTTCGATATACAGCAGTGGACAAAAACTTTGTTTTCAATTTTTTCATATAAACTCAAATGTTATCGTTATGAAAGATCTACTTCCTATTTCTAAATATTTTGCAGTGCAATAATACACCGTTCTTCTGCCAGGAGTTGTTGAGGGCGCAGTTGTCTGCCTTGAGTTCGTTTTTCATTCTTTTCCTTTCATGGCCGCTTCCCATTGTTTTCATTTTTTGTTCTAAATATTTATTAACTTGCTGCCATTTTCAGGTTGCATATTGTGCCATTACAAGTACTACTGCTTGTTTTTACACGCAGTGCACGCAGTGAGAGCTAGGTTAACATAATGTAATCAAGAGTGCTCAGATGGCAATTATCCGCGGCCGCATCTCTGGGATGAAACGATACTTGTTTCACTGGATTTCAGAGTAGCGCAGTCCGCGCCTTCACAAGAATTTTAAAGGATATATGTGGCAGGCGGGTTTGATTTTTCGATTTCGCGGGCGACAGTCAGAACAGCCAAAAATGTGTCCGACAAAGGCACTATTCGCGCGAACCAGAACTTCATACTGACTGATATCGGCGTTTAAGAAAATTGGCCCTCTTTCTAGGCTCTACAGTAACTACATGGACTGTGTGATGTCATATCCAATGTATTTAACTAAACGAGCGGAACCCCAGCTGGAACTCCGCACACCTGTGAGAAGAATCGGGTTTCCAGGTTGATGTATGTAATGAAACACCTTGTGCGGAGATAACGAATAGAAAAGATTGATTTCATTAGACTCATCGTAGTTCTTGTCGTGCAGGAATAATGGGTTGCGTTGTATACATATCCGTAAACGCAATATGTATGGACTTCGTTGCCAATTTCGCACGTTAAACCAACGAGGCGGGAAAGTAACGAATAAGGGCTGAATATCCGCGCATGAAGTTTGTCTAAGTAAATTTTTTTTCCTGGCCCTTGGTGGGGAAGATTTCATTTGAAGGCGGAGCAGCATGAATCGAAAGTGTGCCACCTTCGAGACGACGATGAAAGACGACGAATTATGAAACGTGACACCTTACTGGAAGCAAAGTGTTTACCTGAAGTTTATGTACATAATATAGAATATTTATAGCAAGGTACGCCAAAAAAGATACATATAGATCTGGCCAGCTAGACATAGGCGAAGAAGTATGCCTCAAGATATAGCACAGAACAATGGACTCGCCTGCAATTCTAGAGGTCTTCGAGGTCCTCACACCTCCAAATCCTCGATCTGCAGCCTACATTAGAATCACATACAGTTGCAGCAAGCGTCAACATGATCGGTCTCTTGCTGCTTGCAACGCCCCGTTAAACTCTACAAGTAATAATAACTCTCTCCCAAGACATTTCTGTGCAATCAAAAAGACTGTCAAATTAGTTACAGTCCTGCCCTGGAACCAGGTGCTGTAATCATGGGCTCCTTAGATGCTCCTTGGAAAGCTTGCTGCATTCCATGTCGTCGTTTATACCTTGTCAGAACGTTTGGCAACAGCGGACCACGAAACGAATAGACCATCATAACAATAGCTGTGCCTGGCCTTCGGAGGCAACCAGTCTGCCATTCTGTGGGCAACCAACTTCCGGCCAACGCCTGAGGACGTCACAGTTGTCGCCGTCACGGTCACTGTCGCAGGTTTATTTTCCGAAAATGAGGAGCGTGACAGTTGTGCGTCGTAGTTCATGGACTCAGGACCCTTATGAGGCAGCTCAAAAGCTTTCCAAATAGGATTCATGGAGGTGCGCATGGTTCTACTGGTAGCAGACGTCTTTGAGCGACACCGGCTGCTTGCAGCGCAATGTGGAGGCATTGAGATTTAAGGCAGTCACTAGGGTGCCTCTGGTACCAGGCGCCGTTAGGCTACACCGGCCTCTTCCAGAGCACTGTTGCAGCAGTAGTAAGGAATTTGCATTAAATTCGAGGCAGTCACCAAAACGTTGCCGGAACCAGGCGCCATTAGGCGATATCGGCCTTCTCCAGAGCACTGTTGGGGCAGCTCAAAGGCCATGGCATGGTGCTTAGAGACAGTCACCAGGGCGCCACTGGAACCATTTGCCGTTGGGCGATGACGGCCTCTTCCAGAACACTTGTAGCAGCTCAAAGGCCTTGACATAGTGTTCAGAGGCAGTAACCAAGGCGCTACTGGAACCAGGCGCCCTTAGGCGATGTCTGCTTCTTCCAGAGCACTGTTCTCGCAGCTCAAATGCCTTGGCATGGTGTTCAGAGGCAGTCACCATGGCGCCACTAGACCCAGGTGCCGTTAGGCGATGACAGCCTCTTCCAGAACACTGTTGTAGCAGCTCAAAGGCCTTGAAATAGTGTTTAGAGGCAGTCACCCGGGCGACAGTGGAACCATATGCCGTTAGGTGATGCCGGCCTCTTCCAGAGCACTGTTGTAGCAGCTCAAATGCCTTGGCATGGTGTTTAGAGGCAGTCACCAGGGCGCTACTGGCACCAGGCGCCGTTAGGCGATGCCGGCCTCTTCCTGAGCACTGTTCTGGTAGCTCAAAGGCCTTGGCATGGTGTTTAGAGGCAGTCACCATTGAGCTACTGTTACCAGGTGCCGCTAGGCGATGCCGGCCTCTTGTAGAGCAGTGTTGTAGCAGCTCAAAGGCCTTAGCATGGTGTTTAGAGGCGTTCACCAGGGCGCCACTGGAACCAGGTGCCGTTAGGTGATGCCGGCCTCTTCCAGAACACTGTTGTAGTACTTCAAAGGACTTGACATGGTGTTTAGAGGCAGTAACCAGGGCGCTACTAGAACCTGGTGCCATTAGGCGATGCCGGCGTCTTCCAGGGTACATTTGTGGCAGCTCTAAGGCCTTGGCATGGTGTTTAGAGGCAGTTACCAGGGCGCTACTGGAACCAGGTTCCGATAGGCGATGTCGGCCTCTTCGCCAGCACTGTTGAGGCAGGTCAAATGCCTTGGCACGGTGTTTAGAGGCAGTCACCAGGGCGCTGCTGGCACCAGGCGCCGTTGAACGATGCCGGCCACTTCCAGTCATGCTGGCGGAGCTGCTGGCAGACTCCTGAGCGGCAGCGGAATTTTCAATACCGCCAGCTGCTTCGATGAGCTGGGATGCTTCTTGAGACATAGCTGCTTTTTCTTCAATCAATACGTCTTCATTATGTGTTTCATCGTAGCCGACCCTCTTCGTTTCTAAAAAATGAGCAAGCAGCTCGTTAAATTTGACGGAATCGACATGATAGGCTGACTTCTCTCCATATACAGCAGTGGACAATTTTTTTTTCAATTTTTTCATATAAACTGAAATGTTATCGTTATGAAAGATCCACTTGTTATTTCTGAATATATTGCAGTGCATTAATACCCTGTTCTTCTGCCAGAAGTTGTTGAGGGCGCAGTTTTCTGCCTTGAGTTTGTTTTTCATTCTTGTACTTTCATGGGCGCATCCCATCGTTTTCATTTTTTGTTCTAAATTATTAATAACTTGTTGCCATTTTGAGGTGGAATATTATGCCATTACAAGTACTACTCCTTGCTTTTATATGCAGTAGATGCAGTGCGAGCTAGGTTAACGTAACGTTATCAAGAGTGCTCAGATGGCAGTTATCCGCGGCCGCATCTCTGGGATGAAACGATACTTGTTTCACTGGATTTCAGAATAGTGCAGTCCGCACCTTATCAAGAATCTTAAAAGGTATATGTGACGGGCGGGTTTGGTTTTTCGTTTTTCGTGGGTCACAGTCAGAACAGAAAAAATGTTGCCGACGAAGGTACTATTCGTGCGAACCAGAACTTCATACTGACGGATATCGGCGTTTCGGGATATTGGCCTTGTTTCCAGGCTCGACAGTAATTCATGGACAGTGTGATGTCACGTGCAATGTGTTGAACTAAACGCCCGGAGCCCCAGCTCAAACTCCGCACACCTGTGAAAAGAATTGGGTTTCCAGGTTCACGTAGGTAAAGAAACACGTAGTGCAGATAGGTGGCGAATAGAAAAGATTGATTTCATTAGACTAATCGTAGTTCTTGTCGTGCAGGAATAATGGGTTGCGTTGTATACATTTCCCTCAACGCAATTTTTATGGACCTCGTTATCAATTTCGGACGTTAAACCACAGAGGCTGGAAAGTAACGACAAGGGTCTGAATATCCACACATGGAGTTTGTCTCAGAAAATATTTTCTCGGTCGTTGGTGGGGAAGATTTCATTTGAACACGTAGCAGCTTGCATCGGAGGTGTTGCACGTTCAAGACGAGGATGAAAGACGAAGAATTTTTGAACACGACACTTTTGGGAAAGCAATGTGTTCACTTGAAATTTATGTAGGTACATAACTTAGAATATTTATCTCAAGGTACGCCAAAAAAGATACATATAGATCTGCCTAGCCAGGAATAGCTCAAGAAGTATGCCTCAAGACGTAGCACAGAACAATAGACTAGCCTCCAGGTCTCGAGGTCTTCGAGGTCCTCCCACCTCCAAAGCTCCAAGCTGCAGCCTACATTAGAATCACATTCAATTGCAGCAAAGGTCAAAATGATCGCTCTCGTGCTGTTTGCAACGCCCCGTGAAACTTTCCAAGTAATAATAACTTTCTACCAAGACATGAATGGGCAAACAAGAAGAGTGTCAAATTAGTTACAGTCCTGCCCTGGAACCAGGTGCCGTAATCATGCTCCTTGGGGAGCTTGCTGCGTTCCATGTCGTCGTTTATACCTTATCAGCACGTTTGGCAACAGCGGACCACGGAAGGATTAGACAGCCATAACAACAGCCCTGCCTGGCTGCTTTGGAGGCAACCAGTCTGCCATTCTATGGGCAACCACCTTCCGCCCACGCCTGAGCACGTCATAGTCATCGTCGACACGATCACTGTCGCAGGTTTATTTTCCGAAAATGAGGAGCGTGACAGTTGTGCCTCGTAGTGCATGGACTCGGGACACTTATGAGTCAGCTCAAAAGCATTCCAAATGGGATTCATGGAGGTGCGCATGGTTCCACTGGTAGCAGACGTCTTTGAGCGATACCTGCCGCTTGCAGCGCACTGTGGAGGCTGCTTAAATATTTGGTCATTGAGATTTAAGGCAGTCACTAGGGTGCCTCTGGTACCAGGCGCCGTTAGGATACACCGGCCTCTTTCAGAGAACTGTTGCAGCAGTTCTAAGCAATTGGCGTTAGGATTCGAGGCAGTCACCAGGCGCTACTGGAACCAAGCGCCATTAGGCGATATCGGCCTTTTCCAGAGAACTGCTGTGGCAGTTCAAAGTCCGTTGCATGGTGCTTAGAGGCAGCCACCAGGCCGCCACTGGAACCAGGTGCCGTTAGGCGATGACGGCCTCTTCCATAGCACTGTTGTAGCAGCTGAAAGGCCTTGACATCATGTTTCGAGGCAGTAACCGGGGCGCTACTGGAACCAGGCGCCGTTAGGTGATGCCTGCCTCATCTAGAGCACCATTCTGGCAGCTAAAAGGCATTGGCAAGTTGTTTAGAGGCAGTTACCAGGGCGCTACTGGAAACATGTGCGATTAGGCGATGCGGGACTCTTCCAGACCACTGTTGTAGCAGCTCAAGGGCCTTGGCATGGTGTTTAGAGGCAGTCACCAGGGCGCTACTGGAACAATGTGCCATTAGGCGATGCCGGCTTCTTCCAGAACACTGTTGTAGCAGCTCAAAGGTCATGGCATGGTGTTTAGAGGCAGTCACCGGGGTGCTACTGTTACCAGGGGCCGCCAGACGATGCCGGCTTCTAGAGCAGTCTTGTAGCAGCTTAAACGCCTTGGCATGGTGTTTAGAGGCTTTCACCAGGGCGCCACTGGAACCAGGTGCCGTTAGGCGATTCCGGCCTCTTCCACAACACTGTTGTAGTAGCTCAAAGGACATGACATCGTGTTTCGAGGCAGTAACCAGGGCGCTACTAGAACAAGGTGCCGTTAATCGATGCCGGCCTCTTCCAGCGCACAGTTGTGGCAACTGTAAGGCCTTGGAATGGTGTTTAAAGGCAGTTACCAGGGCGCTACTGGAACCATGTTTCGATAGGCGATGTCGGCCTCTTCGAGAGCACTGTTGAGGCAGCTCAAACGCCTTGGCACGGTGTTTAGAGGCAGTCACCAGGGCGCTGCTGGTATCAGGCGCCGTTGAACGATGCCGGTCACTTCCAGTCATGCTGGCGGTACTGCTGGCAGACTCCTGAGAGGCAGCAGAATTTTCAATACTGCCAGCTGCTTCGATGAGCTGCGATGCTTCTTTGGACATGACTGCTTCTTCTTCATTCAATACGTCTTCATTATGTGTTTCATCGTAGCCGACCCTCTTCGTTTCTAAAAAATGAGCGAGCAGCTCATTAAATTTGATGTAATCGACATTATATGCTGCATTCTTTCGATATACAGCAGTGGACAAAAACTTTGTTTTCAATTTTTTCATATAAACTCAAATGTTATCGTTATGAAAGATCTACTTCCTATTTCTTAATATTTTGCAGTGCAATAATACACCGTTCTTCTGTCAGGAGTTGTTGAGGGCGCAGTTGTCTGCCTTGAGTTCGTTTTTCACTCTTGTCCTTTCATGGGCGCTTCCCAATGTTTTCATTTTTGTTCTAAATTATTATTAACTTGATGCCATTTTGAAGTGGCATATTATGCCATTACACGTACAACTGCTTGCTTTTATACGCGGTGGATGCAGTGCGAGCTAGGTTAACGTAACGTTATCAAGAGTGCTCAGATGGCAATTATCCGCGGCCGCATCTCTGGGATGAAACGATACCTGTTTCACTGTATTTCAGAATAGTGCAGTCCGCGCCTTCACAAGTTTTTTAAAAGATATATGTGACGGGCGTGTTCGGTTTTTCGATTTTCGTGGGCGACAGTCAGAAAAGCCAAAAATGTTGCCGACAAAGGCACCATTCGCGCAAACCAGAACTTCATACTGACTGATATCGGCGTTTCAGAAGATTGGCCCTCTTTCAAGGCACCCCAGTAACTACATGGACTGTGTGATGTCATGTGCAATGTGTTGAACTAAACGACCGGAGCTCCAGCTCCAACTCCGCACATCTGTCAAAATAATTGGGTTTCCAGGTTGATGTAGGAAATGAAATACTCGGTGCAGATAGGTGACGAAAAGAAAAAACTGATTTCATTAGACTAATCTTATTTCTTGTCGTGCAGGAATAATGGGTTGCGTTGTATTCATCTCCCCAAAGGAAATTTATGTGGACCTCGCTATCAATTTCGCAAGCTAAACCACAGAGGCTGGAAAGTAACGACAAGGGGCTTAATATCCGCACATGGAGTTTGGCTCAATAAATTTTTCCTCGGTCCTTGATGGGGAAGATTCATTTGAAGACGTAGCAGCTTGCATCGGAGGTGTTGCACGTTCGAGACGAGGATGAAAGACGAAGAATCTTCGAACACGACACTTTACAGGAAGCAAAGTGTTTACCTGAAGGTAATGTACATAACTTAGAATATTTATAGGAAGGTACGCCAGAAAATATACATACAGATCTGCCTAGCTAGGCATAGCTGAGGAATTATGCCTCAAGACATAGGACACAACAATGGACTCGCCTCCAGGTCTCGAGGTCTTCGTGGTCCTCCCACCTCCAAAGCCTCGATCTGCAGCCTACATTAGAATAACATCCAATTGCAGCAAGCGTCAACATGATCGGTCTCTTGCTCCTTGCTACGCCCCGTTCAACTTTACAAATACTAATAACTATCTCCCAAGACGTGTATGTGCAAATAAAAGAGTGTCAAATTAGTTACAGTCCTGACCTGGAACCAGGAGCCGTAATTATAGGCTCTTTAGATACTCCTTGGGGAGCTTGCTGCGTTCCATGTCGTCGTTTATACCTTGTCAGCACGTTTCGCAACAGCGGACCACGGAAGGAATAGACAGCCATAACAAGCCTTGCCTGGCTGCTTTGGAGGCAATCCGTCTGCCATTCTGTCGGCAACCACCTTCCGGCTCACGCCTGAGCACGTCACAGTCATCGTCGTCACGTTCACTGTCGCAGTTCTATTTTCCGAAAATGAGGAGCGTGACAGTTGTGCGTCGTAGTCCTTGAACTCAGGACACTGAAAAGGCAGTTCAAAAGCTTTCCCATTGGGATTCATGGAGGTGTGCATGATTATACTGGTAGCAGACGTCATTGAGCGATACCGGCCGCTTGCAGCGCACTGTGGAGGCAGCTAAAATGTTTGGTCATTGAGATTTAAGGCAGTCACTGGGGTGCGTCTGGCACCAGGCGCCGTTAGGGTATACACCGGTCTCTTCCAGAGCACTGTTGCAGGAGTTCTAAGGAATTGGCATTAGGATTCAAGGCAGTCACCAGGGCGCTACAGAGACCAGGCGCCGTTAGGTGATGCCTGCCTGATCTAGAGCACTGTACTGGCAGCTCAAAGGCCTCGCATGGTGTTTAGAGGCAGCCACCAGGGCGCTACTGGAACCATGTGCCTTTAGGCGATGCCGGCCTCTTCCAGAGCACAGTTGGGGCAACTGTAAGGCTTTGACATGGTGTTTAGAGGCAGTTACCAGGACGCTACTGGAACCAGGTGCCGCTAGACGATGCCGACCTCTTCTAGAGCAGTCTTGCAGCAGCTTAAACGCCTTGAAATTGTGTATAAAGGCATTCACCAGGGCGCCACTGGAACCAAGTGCCGTCAGGCGATGCCAGCCTCTTCCAGAACACTGTTCTAGTAGCTCAAAGGACATGACATGGTGTTTAGAGGCAGTAACCAGGGCGCTACTAGAACAAGGTGCCGTTAGTCGATGCCGGCCCCTTCCAGAGCACAGTTGTGGTAACTGTAAGGCCTTGACATGGTGTTTAGAGGCAGTTACCAGGACGCTACTGGAACCAGGTTCCGATAGGCGATGTCGGCCTTTTAGAAAGCACTGTTGAGGCAGCTCAAAGGCCTTGGCACGGTATTTAGAGGCAGTCACCAGAGTGCTGCTGGTATCAGGGCCGTTGAACGATGCCGGCCACTTCCAATCATGCTGGCGGTGCTGCTGGCAGACTCCTGGGGAGCAGCAGAATTATCAATACTGCAAGCTGCTTCGATGAGCTGCGATTCTTCTTGGGACATGTCTGCTTCTTCTTCATTCAATACGTCTTCAATATGTTTTTTTCTTAGCCGACCCGCTTTGTTTCTAAAAAATGAGCAACCAGCTCAAATTTGAAGGAATCGACATGATATGCTGATTTCTTTCGATATACAGCAGTGGGCAAAAATATTTTTTTTTTCAATTTTTTTCCTATAAACTCAAGTGTTATCGTTATGAAAGATCTACTTGCTATTTCTGAATATATTGCAGTGCAATAATACCCTGTTCTTCTGCCAGGATTTGTTGAGGGCGCTGTTGTCTGCCTTGAGTTTGTTTTTCATTCTTGTCTTTTCATGGGCGCTTCCCATTGTTTTTATTTTTTCTAATTTATTATTAACGTGTTGCAATTTTGAGGTGGCATATTATGCTATTACACGTACTACTGCTTGCTTTTATACGCAGTGGATGCAGTGCGAGCAAGGTTAACGTAACGTTATCAAGAGTGCTCAGATGGAAATTATCCGCGGCCGAATCTCTTGGATGAAACGATTCTTGTTTCACTGGATTTCAGAATAGTGCAGTCCGCGCCTTCACCAGAATTTTAAAAGATATATGTGACGGGCTGGTCTGGTTTATCGTTTTTCGTGGGCGACAGTCAGAACAGCCAAAAATGTTGCCGAGAAAGCCACTATTCGTGCGAACCAGAACTTCATACTGACTTATATCGGCGTTTCAAAATACTGGCCCTCTTTCCAGGCTCTACAGGAATTCCATGGACTGTGTGATGTCAAGTGCAATGTGTTAAACTAAACGAGCGGAGCCCAGCTCAAACTCCGCACACCTGTGAAAAAAATTGGGTTTCCAGGTTGATGTAGGTAATGAAACACCTGGTGCAGATTGGCGACGAGAAGAAAAGATTGCTTTGATTAGATTAATCGTAGTTCTTGTCTTGCAGGAATAATGGGTTGCGTTGTGTACATTTCCCTAAACGCAGTTTTTATGGACCTCGTTATCAATTTCGCAAGTTAAACCACAGAGGCTGGAAAGTAACGACAAGAGGCTGAATATCCGTACATGGAGTTTGTCTCGGTAAATATTTTCTTGGTACATGGGGAGGAAGATTTCATTTGAACACGTAGCAGCTTGCATCGGAGGTGTGCCACGTTCGAGACGAGGATGAGAGACGAAGAATTTTTAAACACGACACTTTACAGGAAGCAATGTGCTTACCTGAAATTTATGTACATATCTTAGAATATTTATATCAAGGTATGCCAGAAAATATATATATAGATCTGCCTATCTAGGCATAGCCGGAGAAGTATGCCTCAAGACATAGCACAGAACAATGGACTCGCCTCCAATTCTCGAGGTCTTCGAGGTCCCCACACCTCCAAAGCCTCGAGCTGTAGCCTAAATTCGAATCACATCCCATTGCAGCACACGTCAACATTATTGGTCTCTTGCTGCTTGCTAGGCCCTGTTCTACTTTACAAGTACTAATAACTCTCTCCCAAGACATGTATGTGCAACCAAAAAGAGTGTCAAATTAGTTACAGCCCTGCCCCGGAACCAGGTGCCGTAATCATAGGCGCCTTAGATCCTCTTTCGGGAGCTTGCTGCGTTCCATGTTGTCGTTTATACCTTGTCAGAACGTTTGGCAACAGCGGACCACGGAAGGATTAGACAGCCATAACAACAGCCTTGCCTGGCTGCTTTGGAGGCAACCAGTCTGCCATTCTATGGGCAACCACCTTCCGCCCACGCCTGAGCACGTCATAGTCATCGTCGACACGGTCACTGTCGCAGGTTTATTTTCCGAAAATGAGGAGCGTGACAGTTGTGCGTCGTAGTGCATGGACTCGGGACACTTATGAGACAGCTCAAAAGCATTCCAAATGGGATTCATGGAGGTGCGCATGGTTCCACCGGTAGCAGACGTCTTTGAGCGATACCTGCCGCTTGCAGCGCACTGTGGAGGCAGCTTAAATATTTGGTCATTGAGATTTAAGGCAGTCACTAGGGTGCGGCTGGTACCAGGCGCCGTTAGGATACACCGGCCTCTTTCAGAGAACTGTTGCAGCAGTTCTAAAGAATTGACGTCAGGATTCGAGGCAGTCACCAAGAGCTACTGGAACCAAGCGCCATTAGGCGATATCGGCCTTTTCCAGAGAACTGTTGTGGCAGCTCAAAGTCCGTGGCATGGTGCTTAGAGGCAGCCACCAGGCCGCCACTGGAACCAGGTGCCGTTAGGCGATGACGGCCTCTTCCAGAACACTGTTGTAGCAGCTGAAAGGCCTTGATATAATGTTTCGAGGCAGTTACCAGGGCGCTACTGGAACCAGGCGCCGTTAGGTGATGCCTGCCTCATCTAGAGCACTATTCTGGCATCTAAAAGGCCTTGGCATGGTGTTTAGAGGCAGTCACCAGGGCGCTACTGGAAACATGTGCCGTTAGGCGATGCGGGCCTCTTCCAGACCACTGTTGTAGCAGGTCAAAGGCCTTGGCATGGTGTTTAGAGGCAGTCACAAGGGCGCTACCGGAACAATGTGACATTAGGCGATGCCGGCTTCTTCCAGAACACTGTTGTAGCAGCTCAAAGGCCATGGCATGGTGTTTAGAGGCAGTCACCGGGGTGCTACTGTTACCAGGTGCCGCTAGACGATGCCGGCTTCTAGAGCAGTCTTGTAGCAGCTTAAACGCCTTGGCATGGTGTTTAGAGGCTTTCACCAGTGCGCCACTGGAACCAGGTGCCGTTAGGCGATTCCGGCCTCTTCCACAACACTGTTGTAGTAGCTCAAAGGACATGACATCGTGTTTCAAGGCAGTAACCAGGGCGCTACTAGAACAAGGTGTCGTTAATCGATGCAGGCCTCTTCTAGGGCACAATTGTGGCAACTGTAAGGCCTTGGAATGGTGTTTAGAGGCAGTTACCAGGGCGCTACTGGAACCATGTTTCGATAGGCGATGTCGGCCTCTTCGAGAGCACTGTTGAGGCAGCTCAAACGCCTTGGCACGGTGTTTAGAGGCAGTCACCAGGGCGCTGCTGGTATCAGGCGCCGTTGAACGATGCCGGTCACTTCCAGTCATGCTGGCGGTACTGCTGGCAGACTCTGAGGGGCAGCAGAATTTTCACTACTGCCAGCTGCTTCGATGAGCTGCGATGCTTCTTTGGACATGACTGCTTCTTCTTCATTCAATACGTCTTCATTATGTGTTTCATCGTAGCCGACTCTCTTCGTTTCTGAAAAATGAGCGAGCAGCTCGTTAAATTTGATGTAATTGACATTATATGCTGCATTCTTTCGATATACAGCAGTGGACAAAAACTTTGTTTTCAATTTTTTTATATAAACTCAAATGTTATCGTTATGAAAGATCTACTTCCTATTTCTAAATATTTTGCAGTGCAATAATACACCGTTCTTCTGCCAGGAGTTGTTGACGGCGCAGTTGTCTGCCTTGAGTTCGTTTTTCATTCTTGTCCTTTCATGGCCGCTTCCAATTGTTTTCATTTTTTGTTCTAAATATTTATTAACCTGCTGCCATTTTGAGGTAGCATATTGTGCCATTACAAGTACTACTGCTTGGTTTTACACGCAGTGCACGCAGTGCGAGCTAGGTTAACAGAACGTAATCAAGAGTGCTCTGATGGCAATTATCCGCTGCCGCATCTCTGGGATGAAACGATACTTGTTTCACTGCATTTCAGAGTAGCGCAGTCCGCGCCTTCACAAGAATTTTAAAGGATATATGTGGCAGGCGGGTTTGATTTTTCGATTTCGCGGGCGACAGTCAGAACAGCCAAAAATGTGTCCGACAAAGGCACTATTCGCGCGAACCAGAACTTCATACTGAATGATATGGGCGTTTCAGAAAATTGGCCCTCTTTCCACGCTCTACAGTAACTACATGGACTGTGTGATGTCATATCCAATGTATTTAACTAAACGAGCGGAACCCCAGCTGGAACTGCGCTCACCTGTGAGAAGAATCGGGTTTCCAGGTTGATGTATGTAATGAAACACCTGGTTCGGAGATAATGAATAGAAAAGATTCTATTGATTAGACTCATCGTAGTTTTTGTTGTGCAGGAATAATGGGTTGCGTTGTATACATATCCGTAAACGCAATATGTATGGACTTCGTTGCCAATTTCGCACGTTAAACCAACGAGGCGGGAAAGTAACGAATAAGGGCTGAATATCCGCTCATGAAGTTTGTCTAAGGAAATTTTTTTTCTTGGTCCTTGGTGGGCAAGATTTCATTCGAAGGAGCAGCAGCATGAATTGGAAGTGTGCCACCTTCGAGACGAGGATGAAAGACGACGAATTATGAAACGTGACACCTTACTGGAAGCAAAGTGTTTACCTGAAGTTTATGTGCAATCGCCCAATTTTTTAACCTGAACGCGCGAGCATCGACCGGCCAGTCGATAAGCGCCGTATAACGGAGCACAGCGGCGAAGTGTGCGAGAATACGCGCGTGCGCGCAATGCACAGTCCAATGCAGCTTCCCTCTGCCAGGCTGTTCCGGCAACTGGACCCCATCCCACCCGCTTTTTTGTCCGTTATCGCCTTTCCTTCTGTTTTCTGCACGCCACTGACAAAGGTATGTCGCATTCCATCGAGCCCAAGCGGTGCCACTTGACCCTTTATTTATAGCGTGATGGCAGCGTTCAGAAAAGAAAAGACGAAGACGATAACGGTGCTCGAAAGGGGGTGGGGTCCGGTTCCCGGAACAGCCTGGCAGAGGGCAGCTGCACTGCACTGGGCATTGTGCGCACGCGCGTATTCTCGCACACTTCGCCGCTATGCTCCGTTGTACGGCGCTTATCGACTGGCCGGTCGACGCTCGCGCGTTCAGGTTAAAAAATTGGGCGATTGTACATAATATAGAATATTTATAGCAAGGTACGCCAAAAAAGATACATATAGATCGGGCCAGCTAGGCATAGGCGAAGAAATATGCCTCAAGATATAGCACAGAACAATGGACTCGACTGCAATTCTAGAGGTCTTCGAGGTCCTCACACCTCCAAAGCCTCGATCTGCAGCCTACATTAGAATCACATCCAATTGGAGCAAGCGTCAACATGATCGGTCTCTTGCTGCTTGCAACGCCCCGTTAAACTCTACAAGTAATAATAACTCTCTCCCAAGACATTTCTGTGCAATCAAATAGACTGTCAAATTAGTTACAGTCCTGCCCTGCAATCAGGTGCTGTAATCATGGGCTCCTTAGATGCTCCTTGGGTAGCTTGCTCCATTACATGTCGTCGTTTATACCTTGTCAGCACATTTGGCAACAGCGGACCACGAAACGAATTGACCATCATAACAATAGCTGTGCCTGGCACTTCGGAGGCAACCAGTCTGCCATTCTGTGGGCAACCAACTTCCGGCCAACGCCTGAGGACGTCACAGTTATCGCCGTCACGGTCACTGTCGCAGGTTTATTTTCCGAAAAGGAGGAGCGTGACAGTTGTGCGTCGTAGTGCATGGAGTCAGGACCCTTATGAGGCAGCTCAAAAGCTTTCCAAATGGGATTCATGGAGGTGCGCATGGTTCTACTGGTAGCTGACGTCTTTGAGCGATACCGGCCGCTTGCAGCGCTATGTGGAGGGATTGAGATTTAAGGCAGTCACTAGGGTGCCTCTGGTACCAGGCACCGTTAGGCTACACCGGCCTCTTCCAGAGCACTGTTGCAGCAGTTCTAAGGAATTGGCATCAGAATTCGAGGCAGTAACCAAAACGCTGCCGGAACCAGGCGCCATAAGGCGATATCGGCCTTCCCCAGAGAACTGTTGGGGCAGCTCAAAGGCCATGGCATGGGGCTTAGAGACAGTCACCAGGGCGCCACTGGAACCATTTACCGTTAGGCGATGACGGCCTCTTCCAGAACACTTGTAGCAGCTCAAAAGCCTTGACATAGTGTTCAGAGGCAGTAATTTAGGCGCTACTGGAAACTGGCGCCGTTAGGCGATGCCCGCTTCTTCCAGAGCACTGTTATGGCAGCTCAAATGCCTTGACATGGTGTTTAGAGGCAGTCACAAAGGCGCTACTTTAACCAGGTGCCGTTAGGCGATGCCGGCCTCTTCCAGAGCACTCTTGTAGCAGCTCAAAGGGCTTGGCATGGTGCTTAGAGGCAGTCACCAGGGCGCCACTGGAGCCAGGTGCCGTTAGACGATGACGGCTTCTTCCAGAACACTTGTAGCAGCTCAAAGGCCTTGACATAGTGTTCAGAGGCAGTAACCAAGGCGCTACTGGAACCAGGCGCCGTTAGGCGATGTCTGCTTCTTCCAGAGCACTGTTCTCGCAGCTCAAATGCCTTGGCATGGTGTTCAGAGCCAGTCACCATGGCGCCACTAGAACCAGGTGCCGTTAGGCGATGACGGCCTCTTCCAGAACACTGTTGTAGCAGCTCAAAGGCCTTGACATAGTGTTTAGAGGCAGTCACCCGGGCGACAGTGGAACCATATGCTGTTAGGTGATGCCGGCCTCTTCCAGAGCACAGTTGTAGCAGCTCAAATGCCTTGGCATGGTGTTTAGAGGCAGTCACCAGGGCGCTACTGGCACCAGGTGCCGTTAGGCGATGCCGGCCTCTTCCTGAGCACTGTTCTGGTAGCTCAAAGGCCTTGGCATGGTGTTTAGAGGCAGTCACCAGGGAGCTACTGTTACCAGGTGCCGCTAGGCGATGCCGGCCTCTTGTAGAGCAGTGTTGTAGCAGCTCAAAGGCCTTGGCATGGTGTTTAGTGGCGTTCACCAGGGCGCCACTGGAACCAGGTGCCGTTAGGTGATGCCGGCCTCTTCCAGAACACTGTTGTAGTACTTCAAAGGACTTGACATGGTGTTTAGAGGCAGTAACCAGGGCGCTACTAGAACCTGTTGCCATTAGGCGATGCCGGCGTCTTCCAGGGTACAGTTGTGGCAGCTCTAAGGCATTGGCATGGTGTTTAGAGGCAGTTACCAGGGCGCTACTGGAACCAGGTTCCGATAGGCGATGTCGGCCTCTTCGACAGCACTGTTGAGGCAGGGCAAATGCCTTGGCACGGTGTTCAGAGGCAGTCACCAGGGCGCTGCTGGCACCAGGCGCCGTTGAACGATGCTGGCCACTTCCAGTCATGCTGGCGGAGCTGCTGGCAGACTCCTGAGCGGCAGCGGAATTTTCAATACCGCCAGCTGCTTCGATGAGCTGCGATGGTTCTTGAGACATAGCTGCTTCTTCTTCAATCAATACGTCTTCATTATGTTTTTCTTAGCCGACCCTCTTCGTTTCTAAAAAATGAGCAAGCAGCTCGTTAAATTTGACGGAATCGACATGATAGGCTGACTTCGCTCCATATACAGCAGTGGACAGATTTTTTTTCAATTTTTTCATGTAAACTGAAATGTTATCGATATTAAAGATCCACTTGTTATTTCTGAATATATTGCAGTGCATTAATACCCTGTTCTTCTGCCAGAAGATGTTGAGGGCGCAGTTGTCTGCCTTGAGTTTGTTTTTCATTCTTGTACTTTCATGGGCGCTTCCCATCGTTTTCATTTTTTGTTCTAAATTATTAATAACTTGTTGCCATTTTGAGTTGGAATATTATGCCATTACACGTACTACTCCTTGCTTTGATATGCAGTAGATGCAGTGCGAGTTAGGTTAACATAACGTTATCAAGAGTGCTCAGATGGCAATCATCCGCGGCCGCATATCTTGGATGAAACGATACTTGTTTCACTGGATTTCAGCATAGTGCAGTCCGCACCTTAACAAGAATTTTAAAAGGTATATGTGACGGGCGGGTTTGGGTTTTCGTTTTTCATGGGCGACAGTCAGAACAGAAAAAATGTTGCCGACGAAGGTACTATTCGTGCGAACCAGAACTTCATACTGACGGATATCGGCGTTTCGGGATATTGGCCTTGTTTCCAGGCTCGACAGTAATTCATGGACTGTGTGATGTCACGTGCAATGTGTTGAACTAAACGCCCGGAGCCCCAGCTCAAACTCCGCACACCTGTGAAAAGAATTGGGTTTCCAGGTTCATGTAGGTAATGAAACACGTAGTGCAGATAGGTGGCGAATAGAAAAGATTGATTTCATTAGACTAATCGTAGTTCTTGTCGTGCAGGAATAATGGGTTGCGTTGTATACATTTCCCTCAACGCAATTTTTATGGACCTCGTTATCAATTTCGGACGTTAAACAACAGAGGCTGGAAAGTAACGACAAGGGTCTGAATATCCGCACATGGAGTTTGTCTCAGAAAATATTTTCTCGGTCGTTGGTGGGGAAGATTTCATCTGAACACGTAGCAGCTTGCATCGGAGGTGTTGCACGTTCAAGACGAGGATGAAAGACGTAGAATTTTTGAACACGACACTTTTGGGAAAGCAATGTGTTCACTTGAAATTTATGTACATAACTTAGAATATATATATCAAGGTACGCCAAAAAGATACATATATATCTGCCTAGCCAGGAATAGCTCAAGAAGTATGCCTCAAGACGTAGCACAGAACAATGGACTCGCCTCCAGGTCTCGAGGTCTTCGAGTTCCTCCCACCTCCAAAGCTCCAAGCTGCAGCCTACATTAGAATCACATCCAATTGCAGCAAAGGTCAACATGATCGCTCTCGTGCTGTTTGCAACGCCCCGTTAAACTTTCCAAGTAATAATAACATTCTACCAAGACATGAATGGGCAATCAAAAAGAGTGTCAAATTAGTTACAGTTCTGCCCTGGAACCAGGTGCCGTAATCATGGGCTCCTTAGATGCTCCTTGGGGAGCTTGCCGCGTTCCATGTCGTCGTTTATACCTTATCAGCACGTTTGGCAACAGCGGACCACGGAAGGATTAGACAGCCATAACAACAGCCTTGCCTGGCTGCTTTGGAGGCAACCAGTCTGCCATTCTATTGGCAATCACCTTCCGCCCACGCCTGAGCACGTCATAGTCATCGTCGACACGGTCACTGTCGCAGGTTTATTTTCAGAAAATGAGGAGTGTGGCAGTTGTGCGTAGTATTGCATGGGCTCAGGATACTGATGAGGCTGTTCAAAAACTTTGCCACTGGGATTTATAAAAATAATAATAATAATAATAATAATAATAATTTTTATTTATTTTCACATTCCAATACAAATGCGGGCCTGCCAAAGCCTTAGAAGGCTTGAGTGGCAGCGCCCGGCAGCAGACGGCACAAAACTCATGCACCGAGCACACAAAAAAACAAACAAAAAAATGGAGGTGTGCGCGGTTCTACTGGTAGCAGACGTCGTTGAGCGAAACCGGCCGCTTGGTGCGCAGTGTGAAGGTAGCTTAAATGTTTTTTCATTGAGATTTAAGGCAGTCACTAGGGTGCCTCTGGTACCAGGCGCTGTTAGGCTACACCGGCCTCCTCCAGAGCACTGTTGTAGGAATTTTAAGGAATTCGCATTAGGATTCGAGGCAGTCACCAGGGTGCTGCTTAAACCAGGCGCCATTAGGCGATGTCGGCATATTCCAGCGCACTGTTGTGGCAGCTCAAAGGCCTTTACATGGTGTTTAGAGGCAGTCACCAGGGCGCCACTGGAACCAGGTGCCGTAAGGCGATGACGGCCTCTTACAGAATACTGTTTTAGCAGCTTAAAGGCCTTGACATAGTGTTTAGAGGCAGTCACTCGGGAGACACTGGAACCATATGCCGTTAGGCGATGTGGGCCTCTTCCAGAGCACTGTTGTAGCAGCTCAATGGCATTAGCATGGTGTTTAGAGGGAGTAACCTGGGCGCTACTGGAACCACGCGCTGTTAGGCGATGCCGTCCTCTTCCAGAGCACTGTTGTAGCAGGTCAAAGGCCTTGGCATGGTGTTTAGAGGCAGTCATCAGGGCGCTACAGGAACCAGGTGCCGTTAGGCGATGCCGGCTCCTTCCAGAGCACTGTTGTCGCAGCTCACAAGTCTTGGCATGGTGTTTACAGGCCGTCACCAGAGCGCTACTGGCATCAGCGGCCGTTAGGCGATGCCGGCCTCTTCCAGAACACTGTTGTAGCAGCTCAAAGGCCTTGAAATAGTGTTTAGAGGCAGTCACCCGGGCGACAGTGGAACCATATGCCGTTAGGTGATGCCGGCCTCTTCCAGAGCACAGTTGTAGCAGCTCAAATGCCTTGGCATGGTGTTTAGAGGCAGTCACCAGGGCGCTACTGGCACCAAGTGCCGTTAGGCGATGCCGGCCTCTTCCTGAGCACTGTTCTGGTAGCTGAAAGGCCTTGGCATGGTGTTTAGAGCAGTCACCAGGGTGCTACTGTTGGCAGGTGCCGCTAGGCGATTCCGGCCTCTTCGAGAGCAGTGTTGTAGTAGCTCAAAGGCCTTGGAATAGTGTTTAGAGGCATTCTCCGGGGCGCCACTGGAACCAGGTGCCGTTAGGCGATGCCGGTCTCTTTTAGAACACTGTTGTAGTAGCTCAAAGGATTTGACATGGTATTTAGAGGCAGTAACCAGGGTGCTACTAGAACCTGGTGCCGTTGGGCGATGACGGCTTCTTCCAGAGCACAGTTCTGGCAGCCCTAATGCCTTGGCACGGTGTTTAAAGGCAGTTACCAGGGCGCTACTGGAACCAGGTTCCGATTGGCGATGTCGGCCTCTTCGAGAGTCCTGTGTAGGCAGCTCAAATGCCTTGGTACGGTGTTTAGAGGCAGTCACCAGGTAATTGTCTGCCTTGAGTTCGTTTTTCATTCTTGTCCGTTCATGGGCGCTTCACATTGGTTTCATTTTCTTGTTCTAAATTATTATTAACTTGCTGCCATTTTGAGGTGGCATATTATACCATTACACGTACTACTGCTTGCTTTTATACGCAGTGGATGGAACGCGAGCTAGGTGAACATAACGGTATCAAGACAGCTCAGATGGCAATTATCCGCGGCCTCATCTCGGATGAAACAATATTTGTTTCACTGGATTTCAGAGTAGTGCTGTCGGCGCCTTCACAATTTTTAACGGCTATATATTACGGGCTGGATTGATTTTATCAACGACGTTATCAATTTCGCACGTTATACCGCAGAGGAGTGAAAGTAACTACAAGGGGCTGATTATCCGCTCATGGAGTTTGTGTCATTAATTTTTTTTCTCGGTCCTTGGTGGGGAATATTTCATTTGAAGATGTAGCAGCTTGCATCGGAGGTGTGCCCCGTTCGGGACGGGATGAAAGACGACGAATTATGAACCGCGACCCTTTACTGGAAACAAAGCGTTTACCTGAAGTTTATGTACATAACTAAAATATTTATAGCAACGTACGCCAAAAAGATACATATGGATCTGGCTAGCTAGGCATAGGCGAAGAAGTATGCCTCAAGCCATAGCACAGAACAATTGATTCGCCCCCAGGTCTCGAGGTCGTCGAGGTCCTCCCACCTCCAAAGCCTCGAGCTGCAGCCTACATTAAAATCACATCCAATTGCAGCAAGCGTCAACATGATGGGTCTCTTGCTGCTTGCAACGCCCCGTTAAACTTTCCAAGTAATAATAACTTTTTACCAAGACATGAATGGGCAAACAAAAAGAGTGTCAAATTTGTTACAGTCCTGTCCTCCACCCTATCCTTCACAGCGTACGCGAGACGTTCTCTCAGGGAGAGAGGGAAACAAGCACCAGGGAGTCGAATCCCCCTTCCACCCTGTGTCGCCTACGATCCGTCACCACACCTTGCCTTCTAAACGCTAAGGGTATTATGGCTAATTGGGTGCATCGTTTCCATGCGTTTTTCCTGGTAGAGGTCCCTCTGCCTACCGCGATAAGTCGCCGCATTCTCAGCCCTTCCGTTTACCCGAAAATCCTTCATGTGTGTGACCTATGCCCCAACGTCGCGCTTAGAAGGGAGCCCGGAGCATGCCACTTGTCTTGTCGACGAAACGACCCACGCAAGGAACCCCGTCTCCGCGTGCACATCTGCTTTGCCATACCTGAGCCTGGCCGGCCCAGCCCCGACGCGCCCTCTTGGCATCCAAGGGCGTCGATAATCTGCGAAATACCGTTCCTCCACAGGGCGTGTGAAGAAGACACCAGTCTCAGGGGTACCAATTCGTGCATGGTGGAGGCGCATGCGCTTTGCTTTTACGCAGTTTTTGGCTTCCGAAAGCCTTCTCGGTAAGAATGAGAAATTTACTATGTCATGACGCTTACCTATCAGCCCAGCCTGACGAAGCATTTCCCTTAAGTATCTTCAAAGATCTCCAGATGGTCGAAACTATTCCGGAGCCTTTCACTCCGGCACATATTCCTATTCTTTCACTCCAGCCTTCTTCCCTTCCCAAACTGTGCGGTTTAGCTGTCCAACGGGAATTCAGTAACAACGCCTTTCGTTTCCCCAAAAACCAATTTTCTTTTAAAAATGACTATCATGCGAGGTGCCCTTATCGAAAAAGAAGTTACTGAAAACTTTTGCTATCTACTGGGTGCTGTTATTAAGCACGCCTTCACATACATATGTCAATTAGGCTGTTATGATTGCATTTATAATAAAAAAACTGTTTGCTTCCTATTTTTTGTTTCAATTGCTACCGGACCCAATTATTTCATTTTGTTTATTAGCACTCCTACCTCATCTGTAATGCGCTGACATTGTAGCAGAATTTTCGGTACTGATTATGAAGTTCAACGTTAAATTATTGGTTTTTCAATCTTTGGTATAGATTTTAGCGCCTGCACACGGCCTATGAGTTACGCACATATTTTGCGGATACGAAAATATTCTTTTTCCTTTCTTGCTGCTGAGATTAAGAGAGAAGGTGGGATGGCAGAGGCGATAAAATCGGGGAAAACACTCGTTGTGCACCATCTGTGGGCTTAACAGACGAACAGTGAGCACTAGTAACAGCGTCGGCGAATGTTTCTTCATCAAGCACTAGCTTTAAGTATTAAAACACGCTTTTTTGTGTGTCGGAGTGAATACAAGGGAAATCTTGCGGAGCTGTGCTCTTAAGTGCGAAGCACGTCAGCTCCTCTCTGATTAGGGCGTCTTCACAGGCAAGCTGCTTACTGGCTCCCTTCAACGTAGCTGACCCCTTGAAATGAGTGGACTGAAAGAAAAAAAAAGAGATAAAGCAATGGCAGCTGGTACTTGCCATTACGTTGCCGTGAGCACTTTGTGAACCCAATAATTCAGCGCGAATGAAGGAGGACACGAGAAAACACACAACACGCGATGCGCGCAGACTACCAAATATTTAATTTTTCATAAGCACGAGAGATATCTACAATCACACTGTACCACGTGTCACTGCGTTCCCTCGCGTTGGATTATTCTGTTGACACCAATGAACCGAATAGTACAGAGAAAATTCCTGACTGAACTGTTCACAAACTCGAAATCATAAAATATTCGGTACTGTATGTGATAGCATATGATACAAATACGCATTACAATACTTTCCAAAAGACGATTACTGAATAGTCACAAGGCATATGCGACCGAATAGTCCTATTTTTATTTCCATCTGTTGTCTTTTGAAGTAATTTCAAGCACGAAATACATGCATTAGGACCATACGTGAGGTTACCATCGACAGTGATATTTCCCACTGTGGTCCTCGCCAGCATGCAGCGGAGACCACTGTCCACATCATAAGTTTGAAAATATGCTCCAAAACGTCAACCATGAAGTGGCTAATGAGTTCCCCCTGTACTGCCAAAGCGGATGTATCAATTAACTGACGGTGTCACATTGCGTTTTTAATTTCTCTCTGTCAAAAAAATTTTCGCTGTCTATCTACTGTCTTCGGGGAAACATTTTTCAGCATGGAAAGACTGAAAAAGCGGCTCAAGCAGCTAAGTGCTTCACATCACTCATCTCTTAATTATGGGCTCCTTAGGTGCTCCTTGGGGAGCTTGCCGCGCTCCATGTCGTCGCTTATACCTTGTCAGTACGTTTGGCAACAGCGGACCACCGAAAGAATAGACAACCATAACAACAGCCTTGCCTGGCTGCTTCGGAGGCAACCAGTCTGCCATTCTGTGGGCAGCCACCTTCCGGCCCACGCTTGAGCACGTCACAGTCATCGTCGTCACAGTCACAGTTGCTGGTTTATTTTCCAAAAATGAGGAGCATGGCAGTTGTGCGTCGTAGTGCATGGGCTCAGGACAGTGATGAGGCAGTACAAAAGCTTTACCACTGGGATTCATTTAGGTGTGCACGGTTCTACTGGTAGCAGGCGTCGTTGAGCGGTACCTGCCACTTGCAGCGCACTGTGGAAGCAGCTTAAAAGTTTGGTCATTGGGATTTAAGGCAGTTACTAATGTGCCACTGGTACAATTCCCAATTAGGCAACACCGGCCTCTTGCAGAGCACTGTTGCAGCGGCTCAAAAGATTTGGCATTAGGATTCGAGGCTGTCACCAGGGCGGTAGTGGAACCAGGCGCCATTAGGCGATATCGGCCTTTTCAAGAGCTCTGTTGTGGCAGCTCAAAGGCCTTGGCATGGTGTTTAGAGGCAGTCACCAGGGCGCCACTGCAACCAGGTGCCATTAGGCAATGCGGGCTCTTCTAGAACACTGTTGAAGCAGTTCAAAGGCCTTGACATAGTGTTTCGAGGCAGTAAACAGGGCGCTACTGGAACTAGGCGCCGTTAGGTGAGGCCGGCCTCTTCCAGAGCACTGTTCTGGCAGCTCAAAGGCCGTGGCATGGTGTTTAGAGGAAGTAACCAGGGCGCTACTGGAACCATGTGCCGTTAGGTGATGCCGGCCTCTTCCAGAGCACAGTTGAAGCAGCTCAAAAGCCTTGGCATGATGTTTAGAGGCAGTCACCAGGGCGCTACTGGAACCATGTGCCGTTAGGTGATGCTGGCCTCTAACAGAGCAGTGTTGTAGCAGCTCAAAGAACTTGGCATGGTGTTTAGAGGCATTCACCAGGGCGCCACTGGCACCAGGTGCCGTTAGGCGATGCCGGGCTCTTCCAGAACACTGTTGTAGTAGCTCAAAGGACTTGACATTGTGTTTAGAGACAGTAACCAGGGCTCTACTAAAACCAGCAGCCGTCAAGCGATGCCGGCTTCTTCCAGAGCACTGTGGTGGCAGCTCAAAGGCCTTGGCATGGTGTTGAGAGGCAGTCACCAGGGCGCTACTGGAACCAGGTTCCACTAGGCGATGCCAGCCTCTTCCAGAGCACTGTTGAGGCAGCTCAAACGCCTTGGCATTGTCCAAGCAACTCGTTAAATTTGATGTAATCGATATGTTATGCTAATTTCTCTCGATATACAGCAGTGGACAAGAACATTTTTTTTCAATTTTTTCATATAAAACAAAGGTTATCGATATGAAATATCTACTTGCTATTTTTGAATATATTGCAATGCAATAATAACCTGTTTTTCTGCCAGGAGTTGTTGAGGGCGCAATTGTCTGCCTTGAGTTCGTTTTTCATTCTTGTCCTTTCATGAGCGCTTCCAATTGTTTTGATTTTTTTGCTCTAAATTATTATTAACTGCTGCCATTTTGAGGTGCCATATTACGCCATTACACGTACTACTGCATAATTTTATACGCAGTGGATGGAGTGCGAGCTACGTTAACATAACGTCATCAAGACTGCTCAGATGGCAATTATCCGCGGCCGCATCTCTTGGATGAAATTATACTTGTTTCACTGAATTTCAGAATAGTGCAGTGCGCGCCTTCACAAGAATTTTAAAAGATATATGTGACGGGCGGGTTTCGTTTTTTGTGGGCGACAGTCAGAGCAGACAAAAATGTTGCCGACGAAGGTACTATTCGTGCGATCCATAACTTCATACTGACGGATATCGGCGTTTCGTGATATTGGCCTTGTTTCCAGGCTCGACAGTAATTCATGGACTGTGTGATGTCACGTGCAATGTGTTGAACTAATCGACCGGAGCCCCAGCTCAAACTCCGCATACCTGTGAAAAGAATTGGGTTTCCAGGTTCATGTAGGTAATGAAAGACTTGGTGCAGATGGGTGACGAATAGAAAAGATTGTTTTCATTAGACGAATCGTAGTTCTTGTCGTGCAGGAATAATGGGTTGTATACGTCTCGCTAAACGCAATTTATATGGACCTCGTTATCAATTTCACACGTTAAACCACAGAGGCTGGAAAGTAACGACCAGGGGCTGAATATCCGCACATGAAGTTTGTCTCAGTAAATTTTTTTTTCGGTCCTTGGTGGGGAGGATTTCATTTCAAGATGTAGCAGCTTGAATCGGGAGTGTGCCCCGTTAGAAACGGGGATGAAGGACGATGAATTAGCAACCGCGACACTTTACAGGAAGAAAAGTGTTTACCTGAAGTTTATGTACATAACTTGGAATATTTATAGCAAGGTACGCCAAAAAGATACATATGGATCTGGCTAGCTAGGCATAGCCGAAGAAGTATGCCTCAAGCGGTAGCACAGAAAAATGGACTCGCCTCCAGGTCTCGAGGTCTTCGAGGTCCTCCCACCTCCAAAGCCTCGAGCTGCAGCCTACATTAAAATCACATTCAATTGCAGCAAACGTCAACATGATCGGTCTCTTGCTGCTTGCATCGCACGGTTCAACTTTGCAAATAAAATAACTCTCTCCCAAGACATGTACGTGCAAACAAAAAGAGTGTAAAATTAGTTACAGTCTTGCCCTCCCCTAAACATTTACAGCGTACGCGAGACCTCTTAGGGAGAGAGGGAAACAAACAGCAGGGAGCCTAATCCCCCTTCCGCCCTGTGTCGCCTACGATCCGTCACCGCACCCGGCCTTCTAAAAGCTAAGGGTATTGAGACGAATTGGCAGTATCGTTTCCATGCATCCTTCCTGGTCGAGGTGCTGGTAGAGGTCCCTCTACCTACTGCGATAAGTCGTCACATTCTCAGCCCTTCCGTTTTCTCAAAAACGCGGCATGTCGGTGACCTATGCCCATGCGGCGCGGCTGATAATGGGGCCCGGAGCTTGCCACTTGTCTTGTCGACGAAATGGCCCATGCAACGAACCGCGTACCTGCGAGCACGTATGCTCTGCTATACCCGGGCCTGGCCGGCCCAGCCCCGACGCACCCACTTGGGATCCAAGGCCGTCGCTAATCTGCAAGCGAAGCTCGCACGCATCTGTCGTCCGCGACGCAAAGCCGCCACTAAATCCGCTATGCTTGCAATTTCCACGGCCGCTCAAACGCTTCCCTACCGACGGGTTCCTGGCGCCAAAGGGAATTACTGAGATCGGGCACCAGCCCCTATAGACTGTCTGCCACGATGCCGTGACCATACACCGACCTTTAAAGTCTATTTCACCGAATTAATGTACCATGGGCGGAGAGGTTGACCAGGGCACTCTTGAAAAAGTTATGCATCCATAGGCCCGCAAGAAGCTGGAATCTGAATAAGTTTTTCTAAAGGATTATAACCCGAAGCACTCCTCTACGCTTGTGAAACGAAAAGAACGAAAAAAAAGTTAAATTCGAAAAACTGAAATATCACATCTTTTTGGTCACTACTGTATAAGTTCAAATATAGAAAAGGGTAGGAACCTATTTTGCCTGCCCTATTTCTATAAGAGACACGTCATAGTAGATCGGCGTAGTTGTCCTCTGGGATATTTTACGCGTTAAGAAGAAGAAAACATTATTTAATAGTCAATGATTCGACGAAAGTTCATCTGGTCTGGTTCGTCTGGCAGTAAATAAATTTGTAACGGTCACTTAACAAGTCACAGTAAAAAATTATGCTTCGGATCCCCTACGGATTCCGTGTTGAAAATAAGGATAAAAGGGTAAGCAGTTGAAACTTAAATGCTGTGAAAATCACGTAACGATTCCATGCACACGGCTGGCATCGTCGCTCCTTACCGGTGCATGGTATGAGCCGTCGTCTGGGTGAACGATGACTCCATCAAAAGTCTTGTCGCCAAGTTTCACTCTTTCCAGCGAGTTAATATCGGGTTAACTCGCTGGCAAGGGGTACGTTTGCGCGGTATGCGCGAAAAGCAAGCTGCACTTCGTTTCACGCCTGAGAATTGCCTGCAAGTGACCGCAGGAACGGGAGCGCGCGTCTGCTACCCACGCCATCGCGCCTATATACGAGAGCGCGCTCGCTGCATGCATGGTATCGAGTTCACGCCGCTACATTGATACGTTATCAGGCCTGCTTCGGAGTGCTCGAGCGGATTTCTGCAGATCAAATGAAACTAAATTTCACAGCAGGCACTGTTTTTTCACGTTCGGCGCTTTCGCTGAAGCGAAGCACCACAGAAATTAAACCATGGAGAGAGCACACTGCCCTTAACACACCATTTGCGTGCTGCGTTTTTCCGGAGCACACCGCTCCAGCTCTCTAAACAAGTCTACTCAACAGTGTTCTACCTACAAGGAATTTTTTTCTTGAAAATGCAGAGCAAAAAGACGTGATGGGTGCAGAAAGAACAGTCACCAAAACTCTGACTCGTAACTGAGCGTTTATTCAAAAAACGCAGAGAAACTACATACCCTGGAAAAAGGTATACACAAAACAACAACGAACCAAAAGAAATCAATGAGGCGCATCTACATAAGAAATTAAAGCAAAGAACGAGCACACTGCGCTTAACACAGCGCTTTCGCTCTATGATTTGTTCCGCAGCACACCTCTCCAGCGGTGCAACAAGTCTGCTCACAATGCACGACATACGAGGGCGTCGCATGTCCGACTGAACCGATGGTCACACATAAATGCTGCCGGGGTTCAGCTAGCTTAATTCAAATCCAAGCACACGACGGTCGAAAGCGAAATCGTCGCCATCCGTTTTAGCTTTCGTCGCTAAGCAACGATTTCACAAAGCCTTGTTTACTGATGACAATGAAACAGTAAACCCGAGACCTGCTTGCATTTTTTCCGATTTCCAGCCGTATTTGGTCATTCCAGCTAACATAGGTGGAACGGCGGCAGTGCGACATGGCGGATGAGGTGGTGATAACGCCGATGCCATAACCTGCGTCTCTATAAAAGCATAGGGGCTTCTTGACGTTGGGGCACCTTTCGTGTGATTTTTTGAGTCTAGATAAGCAGCAGTAAATGATTCTTGAATAAGTTTCTATGCTTTAGTTTGGCTGCATTACATGCTCGAAATAAATTTTTATCGATATGAGCATGGAATCGCTAGTTCGCAAGTGCCGTGCGCGCACTAAAACCCCGTAAGCGTTGAAACTTGCGAACTCAGCATGGTGAAGTGCGACGAACACTTTCAACTGTAATTTTTTGCGCGTTCACTTTCTTCTTGTTTCAGCACTCCTCCGAAAGCGCAAATAAACTATTTTAATGACCCAGACAGTCTGACGCTATATTTCGCGCCTACACGAGTGCGGCCATTACTCGCGCGAATACGGTATGTGTATTTATTGCGCGCTCATCTTGTAAGGACACAACTGAAAAAAAAAAAAAATCAGCGGTTGGTAACACTGGCGAGGTCCCCAGCGTAATATTACAAAACTTACCAATT
The DNA here is from genome assembly GCF_052857255.1 of Amblyomma americanum. NCBI lineage: Eukaryota > Metazoa > Arthropoda > Arachnida > Ixodida > Ixodidae > Amblyomma > Amblyomma americanum. The sequence goes on along the minus strand of NC_135497.1, from coordinate 35,849,183 downwards.
ACAACTGTGCTAATAATCAACTTTGTATGTTGGACTGTATCAAACAATCCAGAAACGTTAAAATCCTTGAGCCTACAATTTCGACGCGTGATTTAGTGCTTGTTTAGGTAAACAGAAAAGTTTTCTCAGTGGTATACATTTTCTCACGGAGGAATTCTGTTCGGTGGTCCTGAATGTGGGCGGAGCTTTGCTGCAGATTTAATTGTATCCGACTATAGTTAGTCTGAAGCGTACGTTCCAGGGGGTCAGGGGTCATTCGAACTTTAATATACAGTTGAAATTAGCGCTCAAAATGTGCTTTTGACAAGTGGGGGAAAACGCTGTGATCGAGTGTACAGACGACAGTTGCCAAGAAGCGTTTGCAATTAGTCAGCCACTTTAAGCATTATATTCGAGGAATGAAGGTACAATTGTGAATACTCGACATTCGTATCGCTCTTTAGCAACCACGTCGTGGCCAGAAAGTCGTGTTTAATCTAGACCATAATGGACTAAAGCGTGATGAAAAATCTGTTTTCTGCAAACGTCCGCCTCGAAATATAACAAGTACACTCCATATCAGCTCAGTGTTTATGCACTGCACTGGTTTCATGCAGCTTTAATAGCCTACGTTGATAGCATGAACAAAACTCCGAGTAGCAATGCATTAACGACACGGTGTCGTGGCGTCAACAGAGTACTGACCCCACTGCTGATGAGAGCGACCACAAAATACGAGACGCGAACGATGGATGATTACATGTGCTCCTCAGTTCTGCATCAGTACTTCTCGTAACCTCAAGAAACCAATGCGAAAAGTAGCGCTTATCTTTCTGTCGTTTCAGCCATTGGCTATGACGACGCGCAGCAGCATCAGCGGGACTCCTAACGTAGTTGAACACACTTGGAACGAAGTCAGGATGTTTCAATCATCAAGGTTTATTTATTTTATGTTGATTTCAAAAATACAAAACAGTTGCTGGACCCATAGCCATTGGCTAGTAAAGGGTCCAGTGCTGACATGTGATACAAATTATAACACAGCAGAGGAGGAAAGTAATTAACAAATACAAAAATATTTCTTGCCGCACACATCATAGGCGATGCAATAATATTGTGTCACAATTTAATTTAAACATCGCAATAGTTTTCAAAAAGGAATGTATTTAGTGCAAGTTATATTCTTGCTTGACGCGTACTGGCAAAGAATTCCAGATCAAGGATCCGTTAAATCCTATGAGCCTCTTTCCGTACACATTATGAGATGAAGGCAGGTTAAAAATTATGATTAGTTGCAGCTCTTGTATTTCGTAAGGGGAGTTTAAACAAATTTATGGGAAGAGGATCATTAGTGCAAGATTCTATGTTTAGATTCTGTCATTTTTAATTCGTACAATGCATTTAACGGCAGCACATGGAGGGAATTATACAGGGATCTACTGCATTGACCGCGACTTGTAAATGTAATAATTGGTAATGCACTATTTTCCAGACGGATTACAGGTTCGATATAAGTTGTGAAAGTGGAACCCCAAGACTAAATGCAGTAGGAGAGATGAATATGAAAGAAGGAAAAGTAAAAAATGCGTATAATGGGATATGCGTAACATTCACGGGCTTTAAGCAGAACATAGGAAGCGATGTGAGCTTCGAACAAAGGTGTTTAATGTGTGTTTTCCAGTGCCTGTCTGAATCAAATAGAATACCTAAATATTTGTAGGAGCTAACTTGTTCTATTTTTGTGCCGCGTAATGATATGTGCAGTTTCTCAGTATTCATTTCCTTTTTTTTTGCAATGAAAAACTGTGCACTTAGTCTTACTGAGATTAAGAGTTGATTGGACGTGAACCACGTAAAAGCATTGTCTAGCTCTACATTTATTTTATCCTGTATTTCATACAAATTCTCTCCTAAGAATACAAGAGCGGTATCGTCACCATATATTAAAGGTTATGAATACTTAAGGATTGCAGCAAAATCATTTATGTACAATGAGAATAGCATTGGCCCAAGAACCGATCTTTAAGGCACGCCAGTTAATACGGTTTGTGAAGTAGATGTGTAGTTTTCAATTACAGTATGCTGCTTGCGGTCGCTAAGATAGCTTTTGGGTAAGTTCAGGAACTTACCCCAGAATCCATAATTGCTAACTTTGTTGAGTAAAATCTTGTGGTTTGTGTCAAAGGTCTTTTTTATATCAATATATGGAACGATAGCAACTCTTTTTTCATGGAGAGCTGTATTAAGCATTCTTGTTAGGCTGAGAACCGCAGATGAAGTAGATTTATGAAGTCTGAAACCATTTTGGTAGGGGCTAAGCGCATTGTATTCGGATGTAAATTTGTTTATACGTGTACTGAGTATCTTTTCGAAAACAGTAATAATAACCACTGATAAATAATATTGGTCAATAGCTTGATGGATGAGAGCGATCTCTGTCCTTAAAAACTGGAACGATCTTTGCTATTTTTGATTCAGGAAGATATATTTCGCTTTCAAGAGAGTGATTAAATAGACAAAGAGCTATGATCGGCCAATTTATCAATATTATCCTTAATTATTTAACAGGAATTTGATCAAGGCCTGCTGCCCTATTTGTTCCCAACTCTTTAACTACTGAATTATTTCACCGATCTCTACATCATATATTAAAAAACTATTCACAACTGATTTGATTAAAAGCATAGGATGAGTAACTGGAGGTAGCTGAGTTGCTAGGTGTGGTCCAATGTTTATAAAATGGTCATTTAACTCATCGCCAGTTTCTTGATCAATGAAACCAGGTAATATACGGTGCTCTGAACGAAGCCCTATTGCGCCTCTTAAAGTGTTCCACGAATTTATCCACGAAGTTATCCACGAATTTTGTGTAGACGCAAATATTTTTTTAGTTCTTTGCTTGTTAGTGCAAGAGCGAAAGTAGGATGGCCGAAGCGATAAAAATGGAGATGTTTGTGCACTTTTTGTAGGCGTAATTCGCCACCAGTAACCTTTTCAACAGCGCCGACAAATTTGTCCTTATAAAGCAAAAGCTTAAAGTATGAAGATATGTTTTTCTGTGAGTTGTAGTTAATACAAAGTCTTCCGGAGCAGTGCACTGAAGTCCGAGGCAGTGTCCAGCTTCTCTTTTAGGCAGGCGTCTTCACAGGCATGTTGTTCACTGGCTCCTTTTAACGCACCTGGCTCCTTCATATGTGATGGGTTCTAAAAAAGAACACAAATCAATGGCAGCTAGGTGGCAAGCACCATTACGCAGTTCTAAACATTTTACAAGCGCGAAGTATAAAAATATTCGGTATACCACGTGATAACACATGATAGAAACACCCCTTACAATTGAAACACACGCGACGCATATGTGTCGAATAGACCTCTTTGTACTTCCATCTGTTGTGACTTCGACTAGTTTCAAAGCACGAAGTGCATGCATCGTAAGATATACCCGAGTCTCCCATAAGCAGTCATATCTGCCGTGGTGGCCTTCGCCAACATGCAACGGAGGCCATAGTCCGAGGCATACACTTGAAAATCTGCTGGAGAGGTTATCCGCGAAGGGCCTACTAAGCACACTCACGCACTGCCACATGGGATTATTCAGTTAACTGACGGCGTCTTGTTGCGTTTTCAGTTCATCTGTTTCAATATTTTTTTTTCTGTTTCCAGGCCAATAGCTGTAGGAACATCCACTGTCCCCGAGGGAGATATTTTTGAGCAGGCAAAGACTGCAAAGAGGACTGAAGGAGCTCAGAAGTGGCTCACACCACTCACCTCTTAATCACGGGGGCCTTAGATGCTCGTTGGAGCTTGCGGCGTTCCAGGCAGTCATTTATTCTCTGTCAGTATGTTTGGCAACAGTGAGCGAAAGAAGGAATAGAGAGCCGTAAGAAGGCCTTTGCCTGTCTGCTTCGGAGGCAACCCACTTGCCGTTCCGTGCGCAACAATCTTCCGCTCCTCGCCAGGGCACGCCACAGCCATCGTCGTCCCGTCCAGTATCGCAGGCTTGTTTTCCGAAGAGGAGGAACACGGCTGCTGTGCTTTGTGGTGCATGGGCTCAGGACGGTGATGAGGCATCACAAAGGGTTTGGCATTGGGATTCAGGGTAGACACCACCGTGGGACTCGTACCAGCTGTCGTTGAACGATACCGGCCATTTTCAGTGTACAGTTGATGCAGCTGAAAGGAATTGGTTTCGGGGTTCCGTTCAGTCGCCAGGTTGCTACTGGTACCAGACATCGCTGAACGATACCGGCTATTTTTGAGCAGCGGCTCAAAAGCTTTGGCATTCGGATTCAGGGTAGTTGCTATGCTTCGACTGGCACCCGGCGTCGTTGAAAGATAGCGGTCATTTCTAGGGCGATGGTGAGGCTGTTCAAAGGCTTTTGCATCGGGATTAGAGGCAGGCACCAGGGCGCTACTGGAACAGGGCGTCGTTAGGTGACACCGGCGACTTCCGGGCCAATGCTGAGGCAGCTCAAAGGCCTTGGCGTCGTGATTCGAGGAAGTCCCCAGGGTGCTACTGGAACCCGGCGTCGTTAGGCGACACCGGCCACTTCCAGTCATGCTGGCGCTGCTGCTGGCACAGTCTGCAGGGGCATCAGAGTTCTTCGCGATACAACCAGCGCCCTCGATGAGCTGGGATGTTTCTCGGAACATAGCGAGCTCTTCTTCATCCAGTACTTCATCTGCTTCTCCGTAGGCGAGGTCCCTTCGTTTCTGAAAATTGACCAAGCAAATTATTCAGTGGGATGTAATCTACATGATATGCTGATTGGTTTGGAACGTAATGGTAACGATGGAAAAGGCGAGGAGACTATTACACCAAGCCTATTTCTATTAAAATTTGTTTGCTAGTCAATCGGCACAGTCATCCTCGGGGATATTTCACTGGGCAATCTTATCTGCTTAAGAAGAAGCAGAAGAAAAAAACTGGTTCGTCATGCAGTACGCGACCCAGTCAAGAGCACGACAATCATACCTTTCGCACAAATTAGTAGCCATCAGTCAAACGGCAGGTGACATGAAAGTGAATCTAGTCTAGTCGAAAGAAAATACAGCGAAAAACCTTGTCATAAAAAAGGTGATGTTTTTTGTTCTCGAATTTTTGTGCTATAACAAAAAGTGGGATTTTTCACTTCTCTTTTCAATTTCAGTTTTTCAGTGCTGAGTTTCTTCTTGAAAATTCGGCTGACTGTTTAATACTATTTATATCAAATTACAATTTCGTTTTCTTCAGCGAGTATTTTTTCTCACGGAAGAAGTATTTTTTTTTCTTTGATGATATATGTGTGGCAGTCATGTGCGCTCAAAAGGCACGTATAATTTTTCTTGGCTTCTTCCTTTGTTAAAGCGCTTTATGTAAAAATAATTAAAGCTCAAATGCTCGTGTTTAGAATAATGGATACAGTACGTAATAGTGTAACCGAAAAACAGCGTGGAAATTAAGTGATCTGACCTAAAGGCAAAAGTTTATATAGAAATTTATTGCGTAAAATTACGTTGCGCGACAATCCAGATAAACGAAAGAAAAAAAATTAAGCGAAATGAACTGGAAGCAACGCTCATATACACTTCCTTCGTTCAGGCAAACAAAACGAGGCCTTTCTGCCTTCGCCATAAACGTTTTTGCCCATTTTTCCCGAATGTAACAGAAGGGCTTGAAAGACAGAAGTGAATGTGCGAGCCGTACGAAGCAAGTGGAAGCGCTGTTTGGCTTCTTTTTCCACGTAAGTCAAGGAAAGCCGGCATTAACGGGCGACAGAGGTGTGGCCAGCATAAAATGGACGCAGGGTATATACTTGTGAAAATCTACTGCGCCCGGCCGGCTATCGTCCGTTTCAGCACATTTACCGCGCCCAACTCCGGGGAGTAGGCCCGGATTAAGAGGGGGGGGGGGAGGCTAATGCGCATGCAGGCCCCTTTCCCTATACTGACCGCCCCCCCCCCCCCCCCCCACTGTCGCCTGCTACGCTACTGGAAATATGCCATGTTTCATTTTAATTTCAAAAAATTAAAAAGAACGAAGTGCGATCAACGGGATTATTATTATTGTTATTATTATAAGGAAAACAACAAAACATGCTTGAAACGCGTGGTGTAGTTAACACCAACGCATAGGTTCACTTTGTGGTTAATCTGCATTCTGTTTTCAGCAAAAGCTAAGCTTTATGGAAAAGTTTAGTGCACTGATCAATACGAACAAAAACTTAGAAAAGACAACACAGCTCAGATGTCGATCCATCTGAGGCTAGGCTTGATTTGTATCACTAAGTTTAATCCCGCGAGGAGACGCATATGGTTGTGTCCAAAACGTTCTTTATTAAAATTCAAGCATCAGACTGCAGTAATCGTTATAAACGTTACACTATAAATATGCAACAGATATATACAATACTTAAGGTCATACAAACACCAAAATGCACAAGAATACAGATGAAAATGACCAACTGTAATTACAAAACATTTTTTTAAATATTTTCGTTAAAGGTAAGACAAGCAAGGACGACACCAAAATGAACGTGGCACTATCAAAAACAACAAAAATACAGTTCTTTATAAGCACGCTAAATAGCATAAGAAGAACAAACAGGAGACGAATAACGAAAATTTGCATATCTTGAATTCCACTGCTCAGCGTTTCATTGGCAACGTGCAGGCTGGGATGCGACACAACGAACTTATTGGAACCATTCATGTATAGTGCAAACAGTCCTCTTTTAAAATGGCATCTTTGGCGCCTTCACTTTGGCGAAATCAGATATAATCTGTTGGAAGGATAGATCGCGGAGGAAGTCACTTTCAATGGACATGATAACAAGCGAGTTCACCTTGTCGTCAAGGGAGTTCGAACGAAGGCGATTTTTTATCAGGGACAACTTGGAAAACGATCGTTCGGTCTCACAGTTTACCACGGGTATGCTTAAGTACGTTCGCAAAGGAATAGGAAGGATCGGAAACACATAAATAAGCTTTCTTTCGTGCAGCAACTTCATTATTCCCAGGGGACTCGTGTCCTGGCACACAGAGTTGTGCAGAAAGTAAGTTCGCAAACTGAACGATTTAAGTGGAAAAATCTGGCTCCAAATCATTTTTGTAGGCTTTCGCCAAGTTCTCAGACTGTTGTGCCAGAGAGGCCTCGCTCCCAACTTCTGTCAGCAATTTTCAGAATCCGAACCTTTCGCAGAGTTCAGTGTAGGCAGCTTTTCGCACTCGCAAAATAGAGCCTAGACTGTCAAGTACAACATTGTAGATCTTTACGATGAACTTTTTTTCCATCTTGTAGCGCACTATTGCTTTTTCCGTCCGGGTGCTTGCTCAAAACGATGCGTTTGCCCTGATCCTGATAACATTGATTGGTACTTAGTGTGCGTGCTCCCTCTTCGAAGGTATCAAAGAGTGGTCACAAAGAATTAATAAAGCCTTCTAGAGAGCTCAGTAGGTCTACAGCAGTTGAAATGTCTAGGCCTGGTTTCTGAAGTCCTACGCTCGGTTTGTCAAAGCGCTCCAAGATTTCGCTCCGGAAAATCGCCGTGAAGGCACTCTCTAGTTTTGTCATTTTCTTGAAGAGAGAGTGCGCTTCGTTCCTAGTGTCATCGTTTTTATCCTCATTCTTTGATATAGCTGCTGGCCAGTTCCGCCCATGATGTCCAAAAGATACCTCCATCGCTTAGGTGAGGCAGTAAAGAAAGCATACAGTCTCTGAATTACAGTAAAAAATTTGACTCCCTCAAGGCAACTGTCAACGCTACACGCGCCAACTAACTTCAGTGAATGACCAGCACACGGGACGTAGACTGCCAATTCGTTCAGGTGCTTGATTTCAGCTTGCAGCCCTTTGTACATTCCTGACATATTACTCGCATTATCATAAGCTTGGCCCCTACAATCATCATTTGAGATTCCATTGGTCGTCAAGAGCGACACGGTATCGAAAAGATGCAAGCCGGTATGCGATTCGACTGAAACAAATCCAAGAAAGCGTTCGTACACTTTCCCATTTAAATACTACCGTAAAAAAACTGACAGCTGATCAACGTCAGTAAGGTCTGGAGTCGAATCAAGAATTAAAGAGAAGTATTTGGCGCGTTTCCCTTCGTCAACGAGACGCTCCTTGACAGCCTTTGCCATATGCTGGCTAAATTCATCACAAATGGTTTTTGACAGATACGATGGGTGACCTTTTCCTTTGTTCTTCTAGCGTTTGATGTGCTCCTCTAGAAAGGGATCAAACTTAGCAATGGTCTCAAGCACTCGCATATAATTGTCATTTCTCGGTGAACCAAAAATCTCCTCACTGCCCCTAAACACTAGGGGGCGCTGAGCTAGAAGCTTAGCTACAACGACTACGCTCTTAAACACCTCTGTCCAGTAAGCGGTCTCAGTGACAAGATGCTTAACCAGCTCCTTGTCAATTGTGCGCCTCGAGTTAGAGCGGGCGAGCCATGCGCAACGCAGTTCCGGTGCTCGACGCTATTTTCATGTGCGCAAACCTTTTCTTCTGCTCTTTTCTAATCAGAAAAGCTGTGCGTGGTGAAAGCACTGGGAATGATTGAAATGGAAAATAGTTTGCATGTGAAACACTAAACGGAACCTTTGGACTCCGAGTACATTAACCGCTGTCGCTCGTACGCCTCCCCATTGATAGCGTTTCGCACGAAAAATGAGGAGACATATAGCGTTTCTGAGTTTCGTATTGCCACTCGGACGACGGAAAATTTTCTGCCCGATTATGAAAATACAATGGCCCTTTCTCTAGGCACACACTCTGAATGCTGTCAGTAATAACGTCCAGCCACTTAGCAGGGTCACTTTTGATAATCTCGCAACGTACCTCTTGCTTCGGGGGTGTCTGTACTTCTCCGTTGCCGCAACGAGAAGCCGTCTCATTCATCCCCTCGAAGCACACTTTGTGGGTGGGAACATGATCATTTGAAGCCAAACTAACAGCAAACAAGTGAGTCAGTTCTTGGAGTGTTGTTTCCTGGCGCTAGTCTGTAGAAGGACGCTCATCGGGGAGGTTCGGCACCTGTTGATCAGCAGTAGTAGAAATCGGCCGTGGCGGACCGTACACCTGGAGCTCTGTGGCAGAGGCCCGGCCGAGTAGCACAGACGTTGCTGACTCAGGAACAGGACCGGGCTCGGTTAGCGTCGGTTGCTCAGAAATATGGACGACCGAAGTTGGCACCCTTTTCACAGGATCCAGACAACCAAGATGAGTCAAACCTTGCTTCTTGCCAGGAAACCGTGGTGATTGAGTTGGCAAGTCCTCCACAGAAGCACAGTCAGTACTATTGGGAGTTTGACACGGACTCTGGGTAGAGCGACCATACTGCTCCGCCGAAGCTGCATTCAGTAGGTACTTTGACATCTTTGGTAGCTTCTCTTCACGCTCTTCTCTTTCTAACTTCGCCTTTCGTGTGGACGCACCGCTTTGATGCTTCCGACCGATCATTTTAGCAATGAATGGATGCTAATTGTTCACCGCACCAGGCACTTCGTCAGTCCGACGCGACCGCAGGTGCCCAACGGTGGCCATCCCGATGACTGGCGCACGCTGCTTGGATGGTCCGTGGCTGGCCGAGAGTGGTGCGTCCCCCGGGAGCTCCTCAGCGGGCGGGCTTATGCAAGCTTAACGGGCGGCTCGGGGCTGAATCGCAGCCCGTGATCAACTTCCTTTCATAGATGCGCGCCGCGTCTGTGTTACTAGCGCCAAAGCAGGCGTTCACATACGCATATAGTTCGTTGTTTAAATTCCCTCCTCCATACAAAGTCACTCCTTCTCCCATTCCGGTCTCGTCTTCCTATTGGCTAGGAGCAATCGTCTCTTCTGGGAGGTTCTCGATTTTTCATTCGCCACGTCGACACCGAGCGCGAGAACGAAGGGGAGAGGGCGACTCCTAGAGCGGGCGAAGTTACGCGCACTCCGTCGCCCCTGAGTCATCTTTTCCTACTTCTTTCTGGAAAGTTCGGCAGCCAGTCTGGCCTAATTTTTCCGTCGAGCGCGCGCGAGGGTGCGCAGTCACTAGGCAGTAATGGGCCCTGGAGACAAGCCTTTGTGTCCAGCTGTCCAGCTTCCCCCTTCCCTCTTCCGCAACCCTAGCCCGCACAGTGAACATTCAATGCCCCACGACACGCGGACAAAAGTACGTGTGACGTCTCGTTTCCTTTCCTGCCTAGACTCTGACATCAGACTCATCATCTGCTATCGGACTCATCCTCCCCCGCCCAAATTACCATCACTGTAAGGAAAAGTCGAATGGGAGGCACTGTTAATTGGGTACTGCAGCACATCCTTTCTATGAGAAGGACAGCGGCGGAACTACTTGAGAGGTGGAGAGTGTCGCGGTGGTGACGAGGGGCAAGGGAGATTTACGTCCTCATCCCACATTACACATTTCAGGTGTTTCCCCCTTGCCCCTTCTCTCCAGACAGCACCCCTTCCCTTAATCCAGCGCTGCTGGTCAGCCAGTCGGAACGTTGCGTTCCATCTTTTTAGCCGTTAGAAACTCACGAAAACAGGCCTTCTAGCTTCGGCCGAGATATGCATCCAAAAGCGCAACTCCAGAAATCCTCAGAATATTACGGCTACCAGCGTTGAAATGACATAAGTACACATAAAAAGCTACGCGCGCTGACAGGCAGTCCGGTCCAGCGCAGACGTCTGTGCCGAAAATTGACCGCGTCACCAAGACCAGCTAGTAGGTGTCGCGGCGACAAAGGGAAAAAAAACGTACTTTTCTGATTTCAATAACTTTACGTGAGATAAGGTTGTAGCACCTTCCGGCTGCATATTCCACGCCTCTCGTATCGCCTCGGCGAAATGCGTACACACAAATGTTATGAAGAGCGAGAGAAACGAGAACAGGGACGGAAAAATCGCAGTGGTTTAACTATGATGCACCGAATAGTCGATCGATAGCCATTCTTCCTTCTACTCTACTATTGTTGTGCTGTTATCTCTTGGTTCGAGTTGCTGCATCCCAAAAGGTCCACTATCGGGGGTGAGGGGCGCCAAATTTTAGGAATGGCCCGGGTTATTGATTCTCGTCCAAATCCTGGAAAGTCAAATTTCAGAGGTGGGGGTGAGCCAAATTTAGAAATGGGAAAGGCAAAATTTCAAGGTAATTTTAGTATTGGGGATATGAAAATTAGATTGGATATGGATTTTGGTCCACATCCGATAAGGTCAAAGTTAAATGGTGGTGTGGGCCAAATTGGGGAGTGACCAGTCCAAATTTAGAAGGCACCATCCTATTGGGCGCGTTCAAATTAGGCTGCATATCGATATTGTCCAAAATACGAGGTCGAAATTCGGGGGTTGGGTGGAATAAATTTAGGCAACAGGGTGGGACAATGTTGGTAATGACCAGGGCAAAATTTGGGGACACCATTCCATTGGCCATAGTCAAAGTATGCTTCGGCACATGATTGAAGGCTGTCGCTATGGGACTGCTAAGCCCCAAGGCCACTTCAATGTCAAATCTACATACCAGTCGGTATGTACAAACTCGAGTTCCTGCATCGAATAGAGCAATTGCACTAAAAGGATGAGCGGAACTCGGCTGTAGGAGAGAGCCCCGCGCGCGCTTTCTTCTGGCTTCTAGGAAATTCACGTCTCGTCTTCTTCATTTTACATTCTTTTTACAGCGACTGTACCTGGGGCGCTGCAAAAAAATGCATTGCAAAGAATGGGATTCAGTGTAAACATTTCTGGCCTGGTAAAGAGGGATCGCTCCCGGCGCCCCCTCCCACTGCCCCGATTGAGAAATTTCCCCTGAGAAAGCTGCATTGCCCACCTTCTTATTTTTTTCGACGAGGAAGGCTCGAGAAATGAAAGGTTAGAAAAATTAGTAGAGCTAAGCTTAGCGCATTATTAGCTTAATGAGCTTAGCGCAATGTTCAGCGAAAGCTGGCTGGAATCAGCGGCGTTTCCGGCAGGTAAATTCTGTCTAGTGCATGTATGCAACGAGAAGGGTAGCGGTGGCAGAAGCATATTTAGATATTTTATGCACATGACGAGCCAAGCTGACACACACATGGCTACTTGGCTTCAATTATAAGCTTATTCGCGACCTCACCATTCTGTGGTCGCTATGAACGCGTCTTTGCGAGGATCTCCTTATCCTGCACGATGCCAGGACGAGAGCATAGGAAGAAGCGGCAGCCCAAGAATCAGTTATTGGTAATAGGGAAAGTAAGCGAATTAAGGATATTGCTGAAGAACTGATTACAGAGTTCGCGGTAGAAGTAGGCGATAGGGTGGTTTTAAACATACTGGTAAGCTATCTCAGTAGACGAAATATCTGATTAAGAAACGTCAAAGCATAAAGGCGTCTAACTCTACAGACAGAATAGAACTCGCATAGCGATCGAAGTGAATAAATAAGCGCAAGGCAGACCACATAAGGAAGTTTAACATGGAGAGAATTCTGCATCCACTAAAGAACGGAGGTTGACTAAAAGCTGTGATGAGGAAACTATGCAAATGGAAAAGCCAGATGTATACATTAAGAGACAAAGAGGGCATTGCCATTAGCAATATGGGTGAGATAGTTAAAGTAGCCGAAGAGTTCTATACAAGTCTATACAGTAGCGAATGCAATAAGAGCATTAATGAGAAAGGCAGTTGCACACAGCAATGGGGCATCCCGCCAATAATAAATGAGGCATCAAAGAAAGACTTAGGAGCTATGCAGAAGGGGAAATCAGCTGGTGAGTATCAGGTAAGAGCAGATCTGTTGAAGTACGGAGGGGAGATTGGGCTAGAAATACTAGCCACTTTGTATACGCGATACCTTATCAACTCGAGCATGCCAGAAGCTTGGAAGAATGCTAACATTATCTTAATGAAGGAACAGAGACGTCAAAGACCTGAAAAATTACAGACCCATCAGCTTCCTGTCCTTTGCCTAAAACGTATTAACTAAGGAAATTTCTAATACCGTCGGGGCAACCTTGGACTTCAGGCGGGCTTTCGTGAAGGATACTCGAGAATAGGCCATATTCACACTATCAATCACGTGATAGAGAAATGTGCAGATTATAAACAACTCCTATGTTAGGTTTCATTGATTACGAGAAAGTATTTGACAAAGTGGAAACCACAGCAGACATGCAGGTATTGCGAAATCAGAGTGTAGAAAGGTCTTGTGTGAGAATAGCGGAAGATCTTTATAACAACTGCACAGCCGCTGTAGTCCTCCAAAAGGCAAACAATAAAATTCCAAGAGGGGTAGGCAGGGAGACATGATCTCGCCAATGCTATTCACCGCCTGTGTACAAAAGGTGTTCCGACGCCTGGATTGATAACAGTTGGACTAACAGTTATTGGAGAATGGCTAATTAATCTGCCATTCGCTGATGACATTGCATGCCTTGCTAAGTCACTCAGGAGCTCAACTGAAAAGCACGATCAGTGATCTAGACAGGCAGAGCAGAAAGGTGGGAGTAAAAATTTACATGCAGAAAGCCAAAGTAATGCTCAACAGTCTCTCAAGGGAACAGCAGTTCACAATGAGTAGCGAGGTGCTGGAAGTGGTAAGGGAATACGTCTACTTAGGGCAGTTAGCGACCGCTGATCCAGATCATCAGAGGTAAATAACTAGAAGAATGAAATGGGAGTGCAGAGCATATGCCAGGCTCCCTCAGATCGTGAATGGAAGTGTACCAATATCCCTCAAGAGAAAAGTATACAAAACCTGTATCTTACCAGTACTCACCTATGGGGAAGAAAAATGGAGGCCAACGAAAAGAGTTCAGCTTAGGTTAAGGACAACGCAGCGAACAGCGGCAAGAAAAATGGTAGGCGTAAAGTTAAGAGACCAGCAGCGAGCAGAGTGGAAGGGGGAGCAAACGCGGGCTAATAATATCTTCGCCGAAATCAAGAGGAAGAAATGGGCTTGGGCAGGGCATGTAATGCGAATGCAAGATAGCCGCTGGTCCTTAAGAGTAACGGATTGGATTCCAAGAGAATGTAAGCGTAGCAGGGGGCGGCAGAAAGCTAGGTGGGTGGATGAGATTAAGAAGTTTGCAGGCATAGGGTGGATGCGGCTGGCGAATTACAGGGTTGATTGGAGAGACATGGGAGAGACCTTTGCCCTGCAGTGGGTGTAGTCAGGCTGATGATGGTGATGATGACTCTCAGTTACTCCTTACGGGTACATAAAGTAAATAGCTGTATAAAATTTCCTTGTCTTCTTCGTCCCTTCTCCCGCCCGACCACGCTACCCGAATCCCAACCAACGGTTGCGAGCGCGTCTGCTTGCGCGTCTGAACGTCTGCATCTGCATGCGCGTATGTATGCGCGTCTGATTGAGTGCGTACCGAGGAAAAGACATGCGACACACTTTACAATTTCAGTAGTAGCCGATCCGACGACAGAAGTGAGGAAGAAACTGCTTCACCGGTCGCCTAGCAAGGAGTGCAGAGCGTGGATGTCGTTGAGCGCGTGAGATCGTGAACTTGCTGTTTACAATGTCCCCCCGCAGCCTGAGTGCACAGAAAGGAGGCGAAATATTTAGCGACCGTCTTTGCGTATAGCCTTTAATTCTCCCCATCGTCTGTTTAGCGCTGTTTTATTTCGATTCTCTTCGCATTCTTGACTACGCCCATGCCGCGCGGCTTTCCTCATATTTCGACCACAGTTGCGCCGCAATGAAGGCGAAATAGCGTTCCTCCACAGGGCGTGTGAATACGTCACCAGTCACCGGGGTACCAATTCGTGCGTGGTGGAGGCACATTCACTTTGCTTTTAAGCAGTTTTTGGGTCACGAAAGTCTTCTTCCGGTAAAAATGAGAAATTTACTGCCGCATGACGCTTACCAATCAGCCTAGCCTGAATAAGTATTTCCCTTTAGTATCTTCAAAGATCCTCAGTTGGTCGAAACTATTCCGGAGCCTTTCACTACGACCCATATTACTCTTTCACTCCAGCCTTCCTCCCTTCCCACTCTGTGCGGTTGAAGTGAACAACGGGAAGTGAGTAACAGCGCCTCTCCTTTCCGCAAAAACAATTTTCTCTTCAAAATGACTGTCATTCTAAGTGCCATTATTGACAAAGAAGTTTCTTAAAGCTTTCGTTATCAACTGGGTGCTGTCATTACGCACGCTGTCACTTACACATGCCAATTAGGCTGTTATGAGTGCATTTAGTAATCAAAAATATTTTATTTCTATTTTTTGTTTCAATTGCTACCGGCCCAAATTTATTTTTGTTTATTAGCACTTCTTCGACTTCATCGGTAATACGCTGACATTGTAGCAGAATTTTCGATATTGATTATGCAGTTCAACGTTAAATTATTGTTTTTTGAGTCTTTGGTATAGATTTTAGCGCCTGCACACGGCCTAAGAGTTACGCAAAGATTTTGCGGATACGAAAATATTCTTTTTCTTTTCTTGCTGCTGCCATGAACAGAGAAGGTGGGATGGCAGAAGCGATAAAATCGGGGAAAACACTCCTTGTGCACCATCTGTAGGTTTAACAGACGAACAGTCAACACTAGCAACAGCGTCAGCAAATTTTTCTTCATCAAGCACAAGCTTTAAATATTAAAACACGGTTTTTTGCGTGTCGGGGTGAATACAAGGGAAATCTCGGAGCTGTGCCCTCAAGCGCGAAGCACGGCAGCTCCTCTCTGATTAGGGCGTATCCGCAGGCAAGCTGCTTACTGGCTTCCTTCATCGCAGCTGGCACATTCAAATCTGTGGACTAAAAGAAAAAAAAAGAGATAAAGCAATGTCAGGTGGTACGTACCATTACGTTGTTGTGAACACTTTGTGAACCCAATAATCCAACGCGAAGGAAGGAGGACACGAGAACAAACACAACACATGATGCGCGCAGACTACCTAAATTTTGTTTCATAAGCACAAAAGATATCTACAATGACTCTGGATCACGTGGCACTGCGTTCCTTCGCGTTGGATTATACTGTTGATACCAATGAACCGACTAGTACAGAGAAAATTCCTGACTGAACTGTTTACAAACTGGAAATAATAAAATATTCGGTACTGTAGGTGATAGCATATGATAAAAATACGCATTAGAATGCTTTGCAAAAGACGATTACTGAATAGTCACAAGGCATATGTGACCGGAAAGTCCTATTTTTACTTCCATCTGTTGTGTTTTAAAGTAGTTTCAAGAACGAAATGCATGCATTAGGACCATACCAGAGTTTACCATCGACAGTGATATTTCCCACTTTGGTCATCGCCAGCATGCATCGGAGACCGCAGCCCACTTCATAAGTTTGAAAATATGCTGCAAAGATCAACCCTGAAGTGGCTAATGAGTTCCCCCTGTACTGCCACAGCAGATGTTTCAATTAATTGAAGGTGTCAGTTTGCGACTTTAAAATCTCTGTGTGTAAAATTTTTCGCTGTCTATCTACTGTCTTCGGGAAACATTTTTAAGCATACAAATACTTCGAAAAAGGCTGAAGGAGCTAAGTGCTTCGCATCACTCACCTCTTAATCAAGGGATCTATAGGTGCTCCTTTGGGAACGTGCTGCGTTCTATGTCGTCGTTTATACCTTCTCAGCACGTTTGGCAACAGTGGACCTCGGAAGAAATAGACAGCCATAACAACGGCCTCGCCTGGCTGCTCCGGAGGCAACCACTCTGCTATTCTGGGGGAAACCACCTTCCGGCCCACGCCTGAGCACGTCACACTCATCGTCGTCACGGTCAATGTCGCTGGTTTATTTTTCCAAATTGAGGAGCATGGCAGTTGTGCGTCGTAGTGCATGGGTGCAGGACACTGATGTAGTTTAAAAGCTTTCCCATTGAGATTAATGGAGGTGTGCACGGTTCTACTGGTAGCAGACGTCGTTGAGCGATACCGGCCACTTGCCGCGCATTGGGGAGGCAGATTAAAAGTTTCGTCATTGGGATTTAAGGCAGTCACTAGAGTGCTACTGGTACCAAGCGCCGTTAGGCAACACCGGCCTCTTCCAGAGCACTGTTGCAGCAGCTCAAAAAATTTCGCATTATGATTCGAGGCAGTCAACAGGGCACTACTCGAACCAGGTGCCATTAGGCGATATCGGCCTTTTCTAGAGCACTGTTGTGGCAGCTCAAAGGCCTTGGAATGGTGTTTAGAGGCAGTCACCATTGCGCTACTGGAACCAGGTGCCACTAGGCGATGCCGGCCTCTTCCAGAGCAGTGTTGTAGCAGCTCAAAGGCCTTGGCATGGTGTTTAGAGGCATTCACCAGGGCGCCACTGGAACCAGGTGCCGTTAGACGATGCAGGGCTCTTCCAGACTACTGTTGTAGCAGCTCAACGGCCATGGCATGGTGTTTAGAGGCAGTCACCAGGGCGCCATTGGAACTATGTGCAGCTAGGTGATGCCGGCTTCTTCCAGAACACTGTTGTAGCAGCTCAAAGGCCTTGGCATTGTGTTTAGAGGAAGTCACCAGGGTGCTACTGGAACCAGGTGACGTTAGGCGATGCGCGCCTCCACCAGAGCACTGTTTAAGCAGCTCAAAGGCCTTTGCATGGTGTTTCGATGCAGTCACCAGGGCGCTACATGAACCAGTAGCCGGTAGCCTATGCCGGCCTCTTCCGCAGCACTCTTGAGGCAGCTGAAACGCATTGGCATTGTGTTTCAAGGCACTCACCATGGCGCTGCTGGAACCAGGCGTCGTTAGGCGATGCCGGCCTCTTCCATAGCGCTGTTGTGGCAGCTCAAAGGCCTTGGCATGGTCTTTAGACACAGTCACCAGGTCGCTACTGAAACCAAGTGCCGTTAGGCAATGGCGGCCTCCTCCAGAGCACTGTTGTAGCAGCTCAAATGCCTTGGCATGGTGTTTATAGAGGAAGTCACCAGGGCGGTACTGGAACCAGGTGCTGTTAGGCGATGCCGACTTCTTCCTGAGCAACTTTGTCGCAACTCAAAAGCCTTGGCATGGTGTTTAGAGGCAGTCGCCAGGTCGCTACTGGAACCAGGTGCCGTTAGGTGATGCCGGCCTCTTCGAGAGCTCTGTTGTAGCAGCTCAAAGATTTAGGCATGGTGTTTAGAGGGAGTCACCAGGGCTCTACTGGACCCAGGTGCTGTTAGGCGATGCCGGCCTCTTCCAGAGCAGTGTTGTAGCAGCTCAAAGGCCTTTGCATGGTGTTTAGAGGCATTCACCAGGGCGCCACAGGAACCAGGTGCCGTTAGACGATGCAGGGCTCTTCCATATTACTGTTGTAGCAACTCAAATGCCTTGACATGGTGTTTCGATCCAGTAACGCGGGCCCTACTGAAACCAGGTGCCGTCAGGCAATGCCGGCCTTTTGCAGAACTCTGGTGTAGCAGTTGAAATGCCTTGGCATGGTGTTTAGAGGCAGTCACCATTGCGCCACTGGAACCAGGCGCCGCTAGGCGATGCCGGCCTCTTCCAGAGCAGTGTTGTAGCAGCTCAAAGGCCTTGGCATGGGGTTTAGAGGCATTCACCTGGGCGCCAGAACCAGGTGCCGTTAGTCGATGCAGGGCTCTTCCAGACTGCTGTTGTAGCAACTCAAATGCCAATTGACATGGTGTTCGAGGCAGTAACCAGGGCACTACTGGAACCAGGTGCCATTAGGTGATGCCGGCCTCTTCGAGAGCATTGTTGTGGCAGCTCAAAGGCCTTGGCATGATGTTCAGATTCAGTCACCACGGCGCTACTGGAACCAGGTGCCGTTAGGCAATGGCGGCCTCCTCCAGAGCACTGTTGTAGCAGCTCAAATGCCTTGGCATGGTGTTTATAGAGGAAGTCACCAGGGCGCTACTGGAACAAGGTGCTGTTAGGCGATGCCGACTTCTTCCTGATCAACTTTGTCGCAACTCAAAAGCCTTCGCATGGTGTTTAGAGGCAGTCACCAGGGCGCTACTGGAAACCAGGTGCCGTTAGGTGATGCCGGCCTCTTCGAGAGCTCTGTTGTAGCAGCCCAAAGATTTAGGCATGGTGTTTAGAGGCAGTCACCAGGGCTCTAGTGGAACCAGGTGCCATTAGGCGATGCCGGCCTCTTCCAGAACACTGTTGTAGCAGCTGAAAGGCCTCGGCATGGTGTTTAGAGGCAGTCATCAGAGCGCTACTGGAACCAGGTGCCGTTAGGCGATGCCAGCCTCTTCCTGAGCACTGTTGAAGCAGCTCAAATGTCTTAGCATGATGTTTGGAGGCAGTCACCAGAGCGCCACTGGAACCAGGTGCGTTTAGGCGATGCCGGCCTCTTCCAGAACACTGTTGTAGTACCTCAAAGGACTTGACATGGAGTTTAGAGGCAGTAACCAGGGCGCTACTAGAACCTGGTGCCGATAGGCGATGCCGGCTTCTTCCAGAGTATAGTTATGGCAGCTCTAAGGCCTTGGCAAGTGTTTAGAGGCAGTTACCAGGGCGCTACTGGAACCAGGTCCCGATAGGCGATGTCGGCTTCTTCGAGAGCCCTGTTGAGGCAGCTCAAAGGCCTTGGCACGGTGTTTAGAAGTCTCCAGAGCGCTGCTGGTATCAGGCGCCGTTGAACGATGCCGGCCACTTCCAGTCATGCTGGCGGTGCTGCTGGCAGACTCCTGAGGGGCAGCAGAATTTTCCATACTGCCAGCTGATTTGATGAGCTGCGATGCTTCATGGGACATGGTTGCTTCTTCATTCAATATGTCTTCATTATCTGTTTCTTCGTGGCCGACCCTCTTCGGTTCTAAAAAAATGTCCAACCAGCTCGTTAATTTTAATGTAATCTACATGATATGCTGATTTCTCTCGATATACAGCAGTGGACGAAAACATTTTTTTCAATTTTTTCATATTAGCTCAAATATTATCGATATAAAAGATCTTCTGGCTATTTCTGAATATATTACAATGTAATAATACCCTGTTCTTCTGCAAGGAGTTGTGGAGGGCGCAATTGTCTGCCTTGAGTTCGTTTTTCATTCTTGTCTTTTCTTGGGCGCCTCCCATTGTTTTCCTTTTTTGCTCTAAATTATTATTAACTTGCTGCCATTGTTAGGTGGCATATTATGCCATTACACGTACTTTTTTATGGTTTTCTACGCAGTGGATTTAGTGCGAGCTCGGTTAACATAACGTTATCAAGACTGCTCAGATGGCAATTATCCGCAGCCACATCTCTGGGTTGAAACGATACTTGTTTCACTGGATTTCCGAGTAGTGCAGTTCACGCCTTCCCAAGTTTTTTTATAGGATATTTGTGACGGACGGGTTTGGTTTTTCGATTTTCGTGGTCGACAGTCAGAAAAGCCAAAATGTTGCCTACGAAGTCACTATTCGCGCGAACCAGAACTTCATACTGACTGATATCGGCGTTTCAGAAGATTGGCCCTCTTTCCAGGCTCTACAGTAACTCCATGGACTGTGTGATGTCATGTGCAACGTGTTGAACTAAACGACCGAAGCTCCAGCTCAACCTCCGCACACCTGTGAAAAGATTTGGGTTTCCACGGTGATGTAGGTAATGAAACACCTGGTGCAGATAGGTGACGAATTGAAAAGATTGATTTCCTTGTTCGAATCGTAGTTCTTTTCGTGCAGGAAGAATGGGTTGCGTTGTATACGTCTCCCTAAACGCAATTTATATGGACCTCGTTATCAATTTCGCACGTTAAACCACATAGGCGGGAAAGTAATGACAAGGGGCTGATTATGCGCTCATGAAGTTTGTCTCAGTAAATTTTTTCTCAATCCTTGGTGGGGAAGATTTCATTTGAAAATGTGGCAGCTTGCTTCGGATGTGTGCCCCTTTCGCAACGGGGATGAAAGACGACGAATTATGAATCACGGCAGTTTACAGGAAGCATGTCTACCTGAAGCTTATGTACATAACTTAGAATACTTATAGCAAGGTACGCCAAAAAATATAAATATGGATTTGGCTAGCTAGGCATAGCCGAAGAATTATGCCTCAAGACATAGGACAACAATGGACTCGCTTCCAGGTCTCGAGGTCTTCGAGGTCCTCCCACCTCCAAAGCCTTGAGCTCCAGCCTACATTAGTATCACATCCAATTGCAGCAAGCGTCAACATGATCGGTCTCTTGCTGCTTGCAACGCCCCGTTCAACTTTACAAGTACTAATAACTCTCTCCCATTACGTGTATGTCCAAACAAAATGAGTGTCAAATTAGTTACCGTCCTGCCCTCCCCCCGACCTCCACAGTGTGCGCGTGACCCACTCTTAGGGAGAGAGGGAAACAAACACCAGGGAGCCTAATCCCCCTTCCGCCCTGTGTCGCCTACGATCCGTCACCGCCCCCGGCCTTCTAAACGATAAGCGTATTAAGGCGAATTGGCAGCATCGTTTCCATGCGTCCTTCCTTGTTGAGGTCCTGGTAGAGGTGCCTCTACCTCGTGATAAGTCGCCGCATTCTCAGCCCTTCCGTTTTCTCAAAAACGCGTCTTGTCGGTGACCTATGCCATGCGGCGCGGCTTAGATGGGGACCCGGAGCTTGCTACTTGTCTTGTCGAGGAGACGGCCCTTACAACTAACCCCGTACCTGCGAGCACGTCTGCTCTGCTGTACCTGGGCATGGCCGGCTTAGCCCCGAAGCACCCTCTTGGGATCCAAGGCCGTCGCTAATCTGCAAGCGAAGCTCGCGCGCATCTGTCGTCCGCGACGCAACGCCGTCACTGAATCCGCTATGCTTGCAATTTCCACGGCCGCTCGGATGCTTAACTGCCGCCGGGTCCGTAGCACCAAAGGGAATTACTGAGATCGGGCACCAGCCCCTATAGACTGTCTGCCACGATGCCGTGAGCATACACCGACCTTTAAAGTCTCTTTCACAGAATTAATGTACCAAGGGCGGAGAGGTTGACCAGGGCACTCTTGAAATCGTTATGCATCCATAGACACGCAAGAAGCTAGAATCTGGATAAGTTTTTCTAAAGGATTATAACCCGACGCACTCCTCTACGCCTGTGAAACGAAAAGAACGAAAAAAAGTTAAATTCGAAAAACTGAAATATCACATCTTTTTGGTCACTACTGTATAAGTTCAAATATAGAAAAGGCATGGAACCTATTTTGCCTGCCCTATTTCTATGAGAGACACGTCATAGTAGATCGCCGCAGTTGTCCTCTGGGATATGTTACGCGTTAAGAAGAATAAATCATTATTTAATAGTCAATGATTCGACGAAAGTCCATCTGGTCTAGGTCGTCTGCAAGTAAATAAATGTATAACAGTCACTGAACAAGTCACAGTAAAAAATTACGCTTCGGATCCCCTACGGATTCCGTGTTGAAAATAAGGATAAAAGGGTAAGCAGTTGAAACTTAAATGCTGTGAAAATCACGTAACGATTCCATGCACACAGCTGGCATCGTCGCTCCTTCCCGGTGCATGGCATGAGCCGTCGTCTGGGTGATCGATGACTCCATCAAAAGTCGTGTCGACAAGTTTCACTCTTTCCAGCGAGTTAAGATCGGGTTAACTCGATGGCAAGGGGTACGTTTACGCGGTATGCGCGACAAGTAAGCTGCACTTCGTTTCACGCCTGAGAATTGCCTGCAAGTGACCGCAGGAACGGGAGCGCGGGTCTGCTACCCGCGCCATCGCGCCTATATACGAGAGCGCGCTCGCTGCATGCATGGTATCGAGTTCACACCGCTACATCGATAAGTTGTTAGGCCTGCTTCGGAGTGCTCGAGCGGATTTCTGCAGATCAAATGAAACTAAATTTCACAGCGGGCACTGTTTTTCACGGTCGGCGCTTTCGCTGAAGCAAAGCACCATATAAATTAAACCTTGTAGAGAGCACACTGCCCTTAACACACCATTTGCGTGCTGAGTTTTTCCGCAGCACACCGCTCTAGCTCTCTAAATAAGTCTGCTCAACAGTGTTCTACCTACAAGGATTTTTTTTTTCAGAAAAAGAGAGCAAAAAAGACGACGGGTGTAGAAAGAACAGAAAGCAAAACGCTGACTCGCAACTGAGCGTTTATTCAAAAAACGCAGAGAAACTACATACTCTGCAAAAAGGTATACACAAAACAACAACGAACCAAAGGAAATGAATGAGGCGCATCTACATAAGAAATTAAAGCAAAGAACGAGCACACTGCCCTGAACCCAGCGCTTGCGCTCTATGATTTGTTCCGCAGCACACCTCTCCAGCGCTGCAACAAGTCTGCTCACAATGCACGACATACGAGGGCGTCGCATGTCCGACTGAAGCTATGGTCACACATCATTGTTGCTGGGGTTCAGCCAGCCTAATTCAAATCCAAGCACGCGACGGTCGAAAGCGGAATCATCGCCATCCGTTTTAGCTTTCGCCGCTATGCAATGATTTCACAAAGCCTTGTTTACTGATAACAATGAAACAGTAAACCCGAGATGTGCTTGCATTTTTTCCGATTTCCCGCCGTATTCGGTCATTCAAGCTAACATAGGTTGCGCGGCGGCAGTGCGACATGGCGGATGAGCTGGTGATAACGCCGATGCCATAACATGCGTCTCTATAAAAGCATAGGGGCTTCTTGACGTTGGGGCACCATTCGTGTGATTTTTTTAGTCTAGATAAGCAGCAGTAAATGATTCTTGAATAAGATCCTATGCTTGAGTTTGGCTGCATTACAGGCTCGAAATAAATTTTTATCGATATGAGCATGGAATCGCTAAATCGCAAGTGCCGTGCGCGCACAAAAACCCCGTAAGCGTTGAAACTTGCGAACTCAGCATGGTGAAGTGCGACGAACAGTTTCAACTGTAATTTTTTGCGCGTTCACTTTCTTCTTGTTTCAGCACTCCGCCGAAAGAGCAAATAAACTATTTTAATGACACAGACAGTCTGACACTAAATTTCGCGCCTACACGAGTGCGGCCATTACTCGCGCGAATACGGTATGTGTATTTATTGCGTGCTGATCTTGTAAGGACACAACTGAAAAAAAAAAGATCAGCGGTTGGTAACACTGCAAGGTCCCCAGCGTAATATTACAAAACTTACCAATTACAACTGTGATCATAATCAACTTTTAATGTTGGACTGCATCAAACAATCAAGAAACGTCAAAATCCTTGAGCCTACAATTTCGACGCGTGATTTACTGCTTGTTTAGGTAAACAGAAAAGTTTTCTCGGTGGTATACATTTTCTC
Organism: Amblyomma americanum; assembly: GCF_052857255.1. Lineage (NCBI taxonomy): Eukaryota > Metazoa > Arthropoda > Arachnida > Ixodida > Ixodidae > Amblyomma > Amblyomma americanum. Next base: position 35,825,115 of record NC_135497.1, on the reverse strand, counting down.
ACGGAGGAATTCTGTTGGTGGTCCTGAATGTGGGCGGAGTTTTGCTGCAGATTTAATTGTATCCTACTGTAGTCAGTCTGCAGCGTACGTTCCAGGGGGTCAGGGGTCATTGGAACTTTAATATACAGTCGAAATTAGCGCTCAAAATGTGCTTTTGACAAGCGGGGGAAAACGCTGTGATCGAGTGAACAGACGACAGTTGCCAAGAAGCGTTTGCAATTATTCAGCCACTTTACGCATTATATTCGAGGAAGGGAAAAAAACAGCGAAATAAAGACGCAGGACCAGGAGAAGACGCAGAGACTGTCACCGGAAAGAAGTTGGTGGACAGGCTTTTATGCAGCAGGGGTACACAACAATGTATCGGCGCAATTTCCTTTTTTTAATGCCACTTGCAGATGCACCTACACAAAAGATATGCACGCTCATGCACCTACGCAAAGCATACGTATCAGTCGAGATTTGGTTTTAGTGTTACCCTGGCAGGACGTGAAGCGCCCATACTGGATTAACAAATTTCCGGCTTGCAGGCGCCGCCATGCGGTCGCTTCTCTATTACTTAGCTTTTTATCCGGCGGTGGCACCAGTCTTCTCTTTAGGCCGTAGTTCTCAACGATTTCGAAATAGGTTTGCGCGCGCTCGTCCAGGTTCCGACAGTCCGGTGGTTCCACGGTTCCCCGGAAGCAAAGAATATGGGAATGCGCTGACTACCAGGGAGTCGACGAAGATATTGATAGCAGAGAAAGCTGGGAAGCCCAGCTGCGCAACGAAGAACCCGCTCGGCAGGAACAAGCCAATCCGCCAGGCGGCTGAGGTCGCGAAGAGATAAAATCTCTTTGTTAGCCTTTAGTCACGGAGGGTGCGGCCCTCGCCCTCCAGGACTGCGAGCCGGGGGGTGGTGAGTAGTAAGGTGTCTCCATTTCCAGTGGAAATAAAATCTGTCATCCATCCATCCATCCAATCGAGATTTCCAACACGTGAAAATGCCACGACTTGACTTTTGCTGCCGGCGCACTCCGCGGCGTCGTTAGTTCCGCCGTTTTCTGAAGCTGCTGATAGCTCGAACATGCATGATGAAAGTCCAAGCTTCTCAACACTGCTTGAATTATCCATAATTTCGAAAACGTAGTCCTTAAAAGCCAGCTGAAGCAACGCACTGTGCAGCAAAGCCGTCGGTGCCGGCCGGAGATCCCCGTGGATGACGTCACGATAGTCCCGGCCAATTGCGGGCAAGAACGGCGTTCGCCAGGCGCCCTGAGGCGATGAGGGGCGTTTTCTTCTAAAAAACAACTTTTTGCGTTTATTTCTGTTCTTTTTGAATGAGATATTCTTTTTCAGAGAACTAAAAGCTATAAATAGACGTAGAGAACTCATTTTTTTTGAAAAGTGCTTCAGCATAAAATGTACGCAGGCTGTATACTTGTGAAAATCTACTGCGCCCGGCCGGCTGTCGTCCGTTTCAGCACATTCACCGCGCCAAACTCTGAGGAGCAGAGCCAGATTAAGTGAAATTGCGGCACTGGGCTAATCCGCATGCAAGCCCCCTTTCCCTATAATGACCCCCTCCTGTCGCCTGCTACGCTACTGGAAATATGCGATGTTTCATTTTAAATCCACCAAATGAAAAAGAACGAAGTGCGATCAACGGGATTATTATTATTGTTATTATTATTATAAGGAAAACAACAAAACTTGCTTGAAACGCGTGGTGTTGTAAACACCAACGCATAGGTTCACTTTGTGGTTAATCTGCATTCTGTTTTCAGCAAAAGCTAAGCTTTAAGGAAAAGTTTAGTGCACTGATCAATACGAACAAGAACTTAGAAAAGACAACACAGCTCAGATGCCGATCCTTCTGAGGCTAGGCTTGGTTTGCATCACTAAATTTAATCCCGTGAGGAGACGCATGGTTGTGTCTAAAACGTTCTTTATTAAAATTCAAGCATCAGACTGCAGTAATCGTTATAAACGTTACACTATAAACATGCAACAGATATATACAATACTTAAGGCAATACAAACACCATAAAAATGCACTAGAATACAGATGAAAATGACCAACTGTAAATACAGAAGATTATTTGAAAATATTTTCGTTAAAGGTAAGACAAGCAAGGACGACACCAAAATGAACCTGGCACTATCAAAAACAACAAAAATACAGTTCTTTATAAGCACGCTAAATAGCATAAGAAGAACAAACATGAGACGAACAACGGAGACTTGCATATCTTGAATTACACTGCTCAGCGTTTCATTGGCAACGTGGAGGTTGGGAGGCGACACAACGAACTTATTGGAACTATTCATGTATAGTGCAAACAGTCCTCTTTTAAAATGGCATATTTGGCGCCTTCGCTTTGGCGAAATCAGATATAGTCTGTTTGAATGATAGATCGCGGAGGAAGTCACTTTCAATGGACATGATAACAAGCGAGTTCACCTTGTCGTCAAGGGGGTTCGAACGAAGGCGATTTTTTATCAGCGACAACTTGGAAAACGATCGTTCGGTCTCACAGTTTACCACGGGTATGCTTAAGTACGTTCGCAAAGGAATAGGGAGGATCGGAAACACATAAATAAGCTTTCTTTCGTGCAGCAACTTCATTATTCCCAGGGGACTCGTGTCCTGGCACACAGAGTTGTGCAGAAAGTAAGTTCGCAAACTGAGCGATTTAAGCGGAAAAATCTGGCTCTAAATCATTTGTGCAGGTTTTTACCAACATCTCAGCCTGCTGTGCCAGAGAGGCCTCGCTCCCAACTTCTGTCAGCAATTTTAAGAATCCAAACCTTTCACAGAGTTTAGTGTAGGCAGTCTTTCACACTCGGAAAGCAGAGCATAGACTTTCAGCAACAACACTGTATGTCTGTACGATGAACTTTTTTTCCATCTTGTAGCGCACTATTGCTTTTTCCGTCCGGGTGCTTGCTCAAAACGATGCGTTTGCCCTTATCCTGATAACATTGATTGGTACTTAGCATGCGTGCTCCCTCTTCGAAAGTATCAAAGAGTGGTCGCAAAGAATTAACAAAGCCTTCTAGAGAGCTCAGCAGGTCTGCAGCAGTTGAAATGTCTAGGCCTGGTTTCCGAAGTGCTACGCTCGTTTTGTCAAAGCGCTCCAAGATTTCGCTCCGGAAAATCGCCATGAATGCAGTCTCTAGTTTTTTTCATTTTCTTGAAGAGAGAGTGCGCTTCGTTCCTAGTGTCACCGTTTTCTACCCCGTTCTTTGATATAGCTTCAAGGCAACACAAGACTGCATTGAATTTTTTAAGAACGCCCTTACATGATTCAGCGTGTCTTGACCACCTGGTGTCAGAGAGAATTTTGAAAACAAGCTGCCGGCCAGTTCCGCCCATGCTGTCCAAAAGATACCTCCATCGCTTAGGTGAGGCAGTAAAGTGCACATACAGTCTCTGAATTACAGTGAAAAATTTGACTGCCTCAAGGCAACTGTCAACGCTACATGCGCCAACTAAGTTCAGTGACTGACCAGCACACGGGACGTAGACTGCCAATTCGTTCAGGTGTTTGGTTTGAGCTTGCAGTCCTTTGTATTTTCCTGACATATTACTCGCATTATCATAAGCTTGGCCCCTGCAATCATCAATAGAGAAGCCATTGGTCGTCATGAGGGACATCATTGTGTCGAAAAGATACAAGCCGGTATGCGATTCGATTGGGAAAAATCTTAGAAAGCGTTTGTACACTCTCCCATTTAAATAGTATCGTAAAACAACTGACAGCTGACAAACGTGAGTAAGGTCTCGAGTCGAATCAACAACTAAAGAGAAGTATTTTGCGCGTTCACGTCGTCAACGAGACGCTCCTTGACAGCCTTTACCCTATGCTGCATAAATTCATCACAAATGGTTTTTGACATATACGATGGGTGACCTTTTCGTTTGTTCCCCTAGCGTTTGATGTGCTCCTCTAGAAAGGGATCAAACTCGGCAATGGCCTCAAGCACTCCCGTATAATTGACATTTCTCGGCAAACGAAAAATCTCCTCACTGCCCCTTAACGCTAGGTTGCGCTCAGCTAGAAGCTTAACTACAACTACTACGCTCTTCAACACCTCTGTCCAGTAAGCGGTCTCAGTGACAAGATGCTCCACGAGCTCCTTGTCAATTGTGCTGCTCGAGTAAGAGCGGGCGAGCCATGCTGCCACGCAGTTCCGGTGCTCGACGCTATTTTCATGTGCGCAAACCTTTTCTTCTGCTCTTTTCCAATCAGAAAAGCCGTGCGTGGTGAAAGTGCTGGGGTTTATTGAAATCTAAAATAGTTTGCACATAAAAACAGTAAACGGAACCTTTCGGCTCCGAGTACCTTAACCACTGTCGCTCGTAGGCCTCCCCATTTACAGCCTTTCACACGAAAAGATGAGGACACATATAGCGTTTCTGAGTTTTGTATTGCCTTTCGAAAGACGGAAAATTTTCTGCCCGATTTTCAAGGCATACACTCTGAAAGCTGTCAGTAATAATGTGCCGCCACTTAGCAGGGTCACTTCGGAGAATCTCGCAACGCCCTCTTGCAGCGGGGGTGTCTGTACTTCACCGTTGCCGCAACGAGAAGTCGTCGCATTCGTCCTCTCGAGGCACACTTAATGGGTGGGAACATGATTATTTGAAGCCAAACTGACAAGAAACAAGTGTGCGTGCGTGCGTGCGTGCCTGCTTGCCTGCCTTGCCCTGCCTTGCCTTGCCCTGCCCTGCCGTGCCCTGCCCCGTGCCCTGCCCTGCCCTGCCGTGCCCTGCCTGCCTGCCCTGCCTGCCCTGCCTGCCTGCCCTGCCTGCCTGCCTGCCTGCCCTGCCTGCCCTGCCTGCCCTGCCTGCCCTGCCTGCCTGTCCTGCCTGCCTGCCTGCCTGCCTGCCTGCCTGCCCTGCCTGCCCTGCCTGCCCTGCCTGCCTGTCCTGCCTGCATGCCTGCCCTGCCAGCCCTGCCCTGCCTGCCTGCCTGCCTGCCCTGCCTGCCCTGCCTGCCCTGCCTGCCCTGCCTGCCCTGCCCTGCCCTGCCTGCCCTGCCTGCATGCCTGCCTGCCCTGCCTGCCTGCCTGCCCTGCCTGCCTGCCTGCCCTGCCTGTACTGCCTGCCCTGCCTACATGCCTGCTTGCATGCCTGCCTGCCCTGCCTGCCTGCACTGCCTGCCTGCCTGCCCTGCCTGCCCTGTCTGCCCTAAGTGCATGTCTGCCCTGCCTGCCTGCCTGCCCTGCCTGCCCTGCATGCCTGCCTGCCCTGCCTGCCCTGCCTGCCTGCCCTGCCTGCCCTACCTGCCCTGCCTGCCTGCCTGCCCTGCCTGCATGCCTGCCTGCCCTGCCTGTCTGCCTGCCCTGCCTGCCCTGCCTGCCCGGCCTGCCCTGCCTGCCTGCCTGCATGCCTGCCTGCCCTGCCTGCCCTGCCTGCCCTGCCTGCATGCCTGCCTGCCTGCCGTCAGTAGATGAAGACTCATCGGGGAGGTTTGGCACCTGTTGATGAGCAGTAGTAGAAATCGGGCGTGGCGGACCGGACACCTGGAGCTCTGTGGCAGGAGCCTGGTCGAGTAGCATATACGTTGCTGACTCAGGAACAGGACAGGGCTCGGATAGCGTCGGTTGCTCAGAAATATGGATGACCGAGGTTGGCACAGTTTTCACAGGATCCAGACAACCAAGAAAAGCCAAACCTTGCTTCTTGTCAAGAAACAGTGGTGATGGAGTTGAGAAGTCCTCCTTAGAAGCACACTCGATACTATTGGGAGTTTGACACGGACTCTGGGTAGAGCGACCATACTGCTCCGCCGAAGCTGCATTCAGTAGGTACTTTGTCATCTTTGGTAACTTCTTTTCACGCTATTTTCCTTCTAACTTCGTCATTAGTTTAGACGCACCACTCTGATGCTTCCGACCAAACAATTTCGCATGAATGGATGCTAATTGTTCACCGCACCGGGCACTTCGTCAGTCCGACGCGACCGCAGGTGTCCAACGGTGGCCGTCCCGATGTGGCGCACGCTGACTGGATAGTCCGTGGCTGGCCGGGAGTGGTGTGTTCCCCTGGAGATCTTGAGCGGGCGGGCTTATGCAAGCTTAACCGGCGGCTCGGGGCTGAATCGCAGCCGGCGATGAACTTCCTTTTCTAGACACGTACCGCGTCTGTCTGTTACTAGCGCCAAAGAAGGCGTTCACATACGCATAGAGTTCCTTCAAATTCCCGTACAAACTCACTCCTTCTCCAGTTCAGGTCTCGTCTTCCTATTGGCTAGCTGCAATAGTATGTTCTGGGAGATTCTCGATTTTTCTTTCTTCCGCCACGTCGACACCGAGCGCGAGAACGAAGGGGAGAGGGCGACTCCTAGCGCGGGCGAAGTTACGCGCACTCCGTCGCCTCTGAGTCATCTTCCTCCACTTCTTTCTGGAAAGTTCGGCGGCCAGTCTGACCTACTTTTCCCGTCGAGCGCGCGCGAGGGTGCACAGCAATTAGGCAGGAATGGGCCCTGGAGACAGGCCTTTGTGTCCAGCTCTCCAACTTCCCCTTTCACTCTTCCGCAACCCTATCCCGCACAGTGAACATTCCATCCCCCACGACACGCGGACAAAATCACGTGTGACGTCTTGTTTCCTTTCCTGCCTAGACTCTGCCATCAGACTCATCATCATCTGCTATTGGACTCATCCTCCCCCGCCCAAATTACCATCACCGTAAGGAAAAGTCGAATGGGAGGCACTGTTAGTTGGGTACTGCAGCACAACCTTTCTATGAGAAGGACATCGGCGGAATTATTTGAGAGGTGGAGGGTGGCGTTGTGGTGACGAGGGGCAAGGAAGATTTACGTCCTCATCCCACATTACATGTTTTAGGTGTTTCCCCCTTGCCCCTCCTCTCCAGACAGCACTGGATGGACGGAGTGACAGAAAACCACAAAAACTATTCCAAGCAAACGCACCTCGCTCCGTAAGAAACAGGGCCCCTCCGGCGTAGCGGGGGATTCCTGTTTTTGCAGCTCGACAAGTTCTCCCCAAATGATGAGGCTAAACGCATACTGTTACATTAGGCGGGGGGCCCCGTCTGCTCGTTCTGGTTTCTCGCTTCATACATGCCGCTCGAAGTTCCGTTGCCCATGGTTCCATATGCTAAGCAGGTTAGAATAAATGGGCCCTCTTCTCCTACTGTCCGAGGTAAGGCCCTGGGCTGCAGCCCCCTTAGACCACCCTTAATCCAGCGCTGCTGAGAAGCCAATCGGAACGTTTCATCTTTTTAGCCGTTTGAAAAAGACGAAAACAGGCCTTCTAGCTTCGGTCGAGATATGCACCCCAAAAGCTCAACTCCAGAAATCCCCAGTAAAATTACGGCTACCAGCGTTGAAATGGATAAGTAAACATAAAGAGCTACGCGCGCTGACAGTCACCCCGGTCAAGCGCCGACGTCTGTGCCGAAAATTGACCGCGTCACCAAGACCAGCTAGTAAGCGTCGCGGCGACAAAGGCAAAAAAAAGTCACTTTTCTGATTTCAGTGACTTCACGTGAGACAAGGTTGTAGCACCTTCCGGCGGCATATTCCGCGCCTCTCGTATCGCCTCTGCGAAATGCATACACACAAATAATATGAAGTGTGAGAGAAACGAAAACAGGGACGAAAAAATACAGTGGTTTAACAAGGATGCACCGAATGGTCGAGCGATAGTTATTCTTCCTTCTACTCTGCTATGGTTTGCATTTATTTATCGGTTCGAGTTGTTGCATCCCAGAAGGTCACCTATCGGGGGCGAGGTGCGCCAAATTTAGGAATGGCCCAGGTTAAATTTGGAAGCTACCATCGTATTGGGCACATTAAAATTAGGCTGGTTATTGATTCTGGTCCAAATCTGAGAAAGTCTAATTTCAGAGGTAGGGATGAGCCACATTTATAAATGGGCAAGGCCGAATTTGCAGGAGATTTTTCGTATTGGGCATATGCAAATTAGATTGGATATTGATTTTGGCCCACATTCCTTAAAGTCAAATTTAAAGGGTGGGCCAATTTGGGGAGTGACCTGTCAAAATTTGGAAGGCACCGTCCTATTGGGCACGTTCAAATTAGGCTGGATATAGATTTTGGTCCAAATACGAGGTCAAAATTTGGGGGTTGGGTCGGCAAAATTTGGGCGGTGGAGTGGGACAATGTTGGTCATGACGAGCGCAAAATATCGGGACACCATTCCATTGGCCATAGTCAAAGTATGCTTGGGCATCTGATTTAAGGCTGTCGCAATGGGACTGCTAAGTCCCAAGGCCACGTCAATGTCAAGTTTTCATACCAGTCGGTATGTACAAACTCGAGATTCTGCATTGAATAGAGCTATCGCACTAAAAGGATGAGCTGAATTCGGCTGTAGGAGAATGTCCAGCACGCGCTCTCTTCTGGCTTCGAGGAAATACACGTCCCGTCTTCTTCCTTTTACATTCTTTTTACAGCGACTGTACCTGGGGCGTTGCATAAGAATGCATTGCAAAGAATGGGGTTCAGTGTAAACATTTCTGGCCTGGGACAGAGGGATCGCCCCCGGCGCCCCCTCCCACTGCCCCGGGTAAGAAATTTCCTGTGAGGAAGCTGCATTGCCCACCTTATTTTTTTCGACGAGGAGGGCTCGAGAAATGAATGGTTAGGAAAAATCAGTAGAACTAAGCTTAGTGCATTATTAGATTAATGAGCTTAGCGCAATGTTCAGAGAAAGCTGATTGGAATCAGCGGCGGTCCCGGCAGGTAAATCGGTAAAGTGCATGTATGCAAGGAGAACGGTAGCGCTGGCAGAAGCAGATTTAGACATTGTATGCGCACGAGCCAAGCTAACACACACATACCTACTTGGCTTTGTTTTTCTCTATTTCGCGCATGTTTATCTACTTGGCTTCGCCTATCTTTTCGACGATGTTTAGCTACTTGGCTTTGCCCTGTTTCTTTCGAGCGCGTTGAGGCACTTGGGTTATCCTCTCTGCTTCGAACTAGTTGTCACTCGGCTTCGTGCTTTATGAGGCAGAACCACCGCTAACGGTGCGGTACTTTCATGTTCAGATCGAATATCAACACGCTTGCGACTTTCCCGTGGGAATGGAGACTATTCACTTCCGCCGGCATGGCGAATCTAAGAGCATCCCATGGCGCACACTATTCGCGATCATCCGTTGCGGACTCTTCGCACCTCGTCAACGCAGCATTAAACTCCGCAGCAGCGTCTATTGAGGAAAGGAAATGGTGCAGTAGCCCTCATATTTCGGTAGACATATTAACCGCAGGTCGCAGCCACAGCTGGCGTGGCTAGGAGGTCAGAGACGAAAGGAAAGCGCAGAGCCGTAGGGCGGGAAGGGGGGTGGACACGGTGGAGACCTCATCCCCCAAAACGTTAGGGCTACCGTTGTACCCATAAACGGCTTATACAAAGCCAATACCTCTTCAATTATAAACTAATTCACGACCTTACCATTCTGTGGTCGCTATGAACGCACCTTTAGAGGATGTCCTTATCCTGCACGATGCCAGGGGGAGAGCATAGGAAGAAGCGGCCGCCCGTGAATCAGTTAGTGGTAATAGGGAAAGTAAAGGAATTAAGGATATCGCTGCAAAATAAATATTCGGTTTAACCGAGGAAGGCGATCTAGATGTTCATACAATGAACGATAATCTCAGAGCTGATTACGCAGTGCGCGGTAGAAGTAGGCGTTAGGATGGTTTTAAAGATACTGGTAAGCTGTTCCAGTAGACGAAATATCTGATTAAGAAACGCCAAAGAATGAAGGCGTCTATCCCTACAGACAGAATAGAACTCGCATAGCGATCGCCTTGAATAAGTAAGCGCAAGGCAGTCCACATAAGCAAGTTTAACATGGAGAGAATTCAGCATACACTAAAGAACGGAGGTTGCCTAAAAGCTGTGAAGAGGAAACTGCACATGGAAAAGCCAGATGTATAAGTTAAGAGACAGAGGGCTTTGCTATTAGCAATATGGATAAGATAACTAAAGTAGCCGAAGAGTTCTACACAGGTCTATACAATTGCTAATATAATAAATACGTTAATAAGAGAGCCAGTTAAACACAGATATTTGGCGTCCCGCCAGCAATAAAAGAGGTAGCAAAGAAAGCCTTAGAATTAGAAGAACGCCAGTTTGGGCTAGATGGTGCATTATTTGAGACAGAAATGGTAATAGCGCTGCAATCAGACGTACACAAGAAAGACTGACACAGGACCTGCGCTTGATTTCGGTGGAACATGAACCGTGTAAATAACCACTAATAGACATTAAATGCAAGAATGTACCATCCCTCAAAGTATGTAAAATTATTGACGAACAGAGTGCCAACACAGTAGGATACATCGAAGAAAAAAATAGTGTCAGAGAATGACGGATGCTTGAGCAAATATACAGCGTTGATAACACGCAGTAAGTCATAACCACGCCTTGATTGTGGTGTAATTTCCCTCGCATTCGCATATTGAAGTCGCCTATTCAGAAATCGGATATTCTCAAAAACACTCCCTCCCTCCTAATCTGCGCGTCCCACACAGCTCAGGCTCAGGGGCCCACACAGCTTAATCCGAAGAACGCGCTGTCCATCGCTGTCACTCTGTCACCATACAAGAAGCTGGCCTTTAACTTCAGACTCTCGGATTCCGCACATTTTTCAGGAATTTTTTTCTTCTGGAAGTCATTCATTCTATGCACAGTCATCGAATGGAATCATTTGCCATCAAATACAGGTACCGAATCAGACACAACTAAATTTCAAGAGCTAACCCGTGATTCGAATGACAAGTAACTTAACCCACAGTTCTAATGGTGTCACCCTTTCTTTCTTACATTTGTTTTTATCCGAAGATGCGGCTGTTGCGATGATTCATTACGCGCCCCAAAATTTTGTTCCCATGCTTTTGTTTAGCTTTAGTGATTTACCTCTACTTATAATTTCATAGTGTAGTGATAATACTAGCGTTGTAAAATTTTTCGCACAATTAGGTACAATATTGGACGTATATTTTTGTATAGTTATTCTTGTTCGTTTTTGTGTGCTTTTTCAGTATTATGTTGCGACTAATATTTAGTTTTTTACCGCCCCGCCTCTTATGTAGTACCCTCGAAAGAGACACTTGAACTGTATTTTTAATCAATAAATAAACACACCAATGTCACTGTGGGACAGTCGTGGCTGCGCCGACATGCTTTGTGCACGTTCTCGGCATCAAGTCCTGCGTCAGGCCACGGCTATCGCATTTCAATGCATGCAATGTAGGACCTGAAGGTTCTTGAAATTTCTGTGCCTGACAACTACCCCGAGTGATTGCTGTAAATACGGATTCCTCTTTATAACGTGGCTAACAGGTCACACCGCTCTTTTTCGATGCAAAAGTTTTTCGGCACGAACAATTGTCATTGACTGTTAACTTTGCACGTGACAAGCAGAAGGCAATAGGAGTGCTTGTGGGCGATGCAAGGCCGTACCTTAAAGGGCATGAGTTCTTCGGTGACCCAACCAGATGAATCAAGCGCCTCTGAAAAAAAAATGTACACAGTTATGAAAGCAGGTGGCACATTTTTCTAACACACGGAATTTGTAGAACAAACGAGTCAAGCAATTCTCAGCCAACCCAATCGAGCGCTGTACAAAGTCCGCTCCTCCGACTTGGTATTCATGGCAACACAGGTGGTCTAAATAAAGAAGACAAAAACTGAGAACCTCTAATGTATCAAGTAAAAGCCTTTCAATTGCCTAACTAAGGCCGAAGGGATGGCGTCCAATACAGTCTGGCCTAAAATTCTGAAGGTGAGTAGTAGTACCCAGCGTGTTCATAGCCTCTTTGAGATAGAATTATTCTTTTAGGCTCTCAGCGACAGAATTGGCGGACGTCTGAATTCATTTGTAGGCTAATAAACTTAGATCAGTGAAGGAACTCTTATATATTGACTCTTAGGCTGCTGTTTGCATTTAGTGAATTGCAGCGATCCGTCAAGGCATCTTATATCAATCATCAGTTGTGCAGAAATGTAAAACTGCCCTTAGTACAGTGGCTCGAGTAATTTCGCTGCTCAAACGTATCTAAGGGACGCGTAAGCAGACCGCAGCCACGTCTACCTCTCTCCTACTGTGCCAGAGCAGTGCCTCGCATAGCGCCACTCGAACCAGAGGGAAAGCGCGAAAGGAGCGTGATGCGTCCGCTCTGACCTACGTCACTTCGTGGGAGTGACTATGCGGGATCCGCAGCCGCCTAGCGCCCCTTGGATCCGTCTGCAGGGCCGAAATTCTAAGCGTCGTAGAGCCAAGAGAAATTACATCTTTACACATCTACTAACCAGCACCAGCTGCCCTGATGGTCCGCTACAATTCTCTAATTGCTACCAAGCGCCGAACAGTTAAAATTTAAACGTCAATTAGTAAATTTTAGTCAGATATTATAAAGTCAACTTCAATCACAACCGCTTTGGCGTCCATATATGCCGTCGCCGTGATCGCGAAAGAATCATGACTTTTACCTAAATATGAGTGTTTTTAAAATCACTTATCTTCTCGTAAACATCCTGTACTTCTTTGCTGTTCTGAGTGGTTCCAAGGAAGCTGAATGCGCAGTGATCGTCTGCGTATGTAAAGCAGAGCGCACAGTGGTAGCTTGCATTTTGCTGCCAGTGCAACGTTAGACATAACGAACGCCATCACCAGTTGTTACGGAAAGCGCAGATGCGTTTTGTGCGCGCGTCTTTGGGTGGTCCTCTCTACGTGTCTTCTTCGCGCAGTTATATAAATGCTGAAAGAGACGAGTACGATGCATAAAAAGGCGCTCTAATGCTGCTAGCACAAAAGTGCGCATTTATGTCCAACGCTAAAAACAACACCTTGATTTTTCAGGAAAACACCTCGGCGACTGCGGGAATATGTATTTTTTAAAGCATTGCATGTTTAATATGTCTTATGTCCTGTGCACATGTTTCATGTACTGTGCACATGTGTGTGCGGTTCCGCTGCCTGTCTGGCTCGACCACTCAAGCCCCATGGAGCTTTGGGAGGTCGGATGTCTGTGTATTGTGTTTATATTTCGCGCAGTGATGTATTATTATCAGTATATTATTATCCGCACATGATAAACCGTTTAGTGGCAGTCAGAGGCTGTCCGGATGCGATTTAAATTTACAAACGCAGCTGTTTAGCAGAAGACAGTGGGGAAACACACTGCATCACTTCGCGCCGATAATGTCCCTGATCATGTGACCAACCTCGTCCTGATGGCCATAGCCGCGCGCCTCCCACTTAGTGGTTACCAGGCGGGGCGCGCGGCCGCAGTAATCTGGCGTCAAGTGCCTTGCAACGCCCTTCAACATTACGTCTTGAAACGACTGCATGGCGCGGCATGGGCAGCTGCAGCTGCAACTGTTATATCCGTTATGAGATCACTGCGGCACCCGCATTGGAGGAATGCGTAAGCATCGACGCCTCCTCGCCCATCTTTGCATATCTTTTCCCTTGTTTGCCTAAATTAATAAGCTTCCATCATTGCCCATTTTGGGTTTTGAAACTTGGCGCCACGCTTCGTTTTCAAATTTGGCGGCATGGTTCGCTCCGTCCACACTTCCGGTTTTTCAAATTTGGCACCACGCTATAGCTCCGCCCACTTCCGATATTTTCCCATTTGGCGCCACTTTCGCTCCGACCCGGCCTCTTTGTGGGCACTTTTGGCTGTAATTAACTATTACCCTACATGCACCTCATGATTTCCGCTATGAGATTTTCGGATACTCTATTTAATGCAACCATTCTTTTTCTTACAACTCAAGTCGTTCGAACGTTATCGGGATGACAAGCTCGTGGTAACACGAAACCGCGAACATAGCCAAACAAAGCATACCCATTAATAAAGCCAGCAGCAGCGAAGTAACACATGATTCGCGCTACGAGAGCGTCAAGAATGTGCCGAGGCGAAGCGTCCAAGTCTGAACGCTACACGTACGCCGGAGCGCACGTGGCACCGTTTCGTCCGCGTCGCGCCAGCGTCTGGTCTACCGGCGTTGTCGCTCGGCGGCCGCGGGAGATGACGACCAAACACGTGACGGCATTGGGACGCCAACCAGAGGAGGATTTCCGGAGATCATGGATAAAGCCACTCAATTATCCTCAGTCCGTAGCTACTGCGTGGGCAAGGGGGACAATAGCACGCGGACTGCAGGGACTGTGGTGCCGTCAAAGATATCTGGATTCATCTGCAAGTCGCTGCCAACGCGCGGCTAGACATTAGTTTTCCCCAATCTTCACCTGCGAGGTATTTCCGGTGCCGACGCTGACACGTGGCCTAACCAGATATCCGTGACTCTCTACGTCGGCTAGCTATACGCGCCGGAATTGCGTCGCCGAGGACGCCAATAGCCTAAACGCTGACGCGACGCCGAAGAAACGCTGCCTTGTGGTTCGGACTTTAAACGTGTGGCGGGTCGAACTAAAGCCAAACGAAATTGGAAAGCTGCACTGTATGACACTAACCTGCCGGAGCAGCAAAGGATGATTCGGAGGGCACTCACTAGAGCGCATGCTTATGGCAAATTTGAATGCTTATGTGTGTGCGTTCAATCAACGCAAGCGGACACCTCACCAGCGTCGCAACACAGCTTTTGTATGTCTGTTCCTCTCTCGATGAGGGCGGTCGAGGTAAAAACGCCGCACGATAATATGCTTAAGTGCGTTCCACTACACTTTTCCCCCTACAAAGCTCTGGTAACTCCGCCAGAGCGACAAAGCAATATTCACCATATTATGTTAGTCACCACCACTAAAATCAAATACAGCAAGTTCAAAAGCAAATCTGAAAAACTAGCGCCGAGTCTGCTCGACCATAATTGTAATCATTATTGTGTTCACTTGCACCCGCCGTGAACACAAATGAGTTTTTTTTTTCAAGTGTTTACTGCCTCGGCGTGGTTTTTCCTGTGCATAACATTTCACAGCAGATTGGCCATAAATAAATAAAGACCAACACAAAGATTGCAAAGCTTTATCTTGGAGCCCTATATATATCCCGCAAATGAAACAAGCCAGGTAACGCCTGAATGTATCGACAATAAAGTAGTAAGAGCCAAGCGAGCCTAGGTGGAGTGATAGTGATGGGGCACCGGGACATGGAAAGATATGAGATACCCCTGCGGCCAATTTCCGGATTAAAGCAACGAGTTTCGCTGGAGGCGAAATTTTAGAGGCCCGTGCACTGTGCGAAGTCACTGCTCGTTAAAGAAGCCCAGGTGGTCAAAATTGAGCCCTTCATGAGTCGCTTTAGGACGTTAAGCCCAATAAACAAAACCACACCACACCAAATGAAAGTACAAAATTGCCAGTAGCGCCGGCGCGTTCGCTCTCGTCAGTGATCGCTAACGTCAAGCGAGCGTCATGTGCGTTCGCAGACAGACGCTCTCTGCACTTCACCCTCCCGCATGCTTTCCCTCCCCTGTGGATGCATTCGCTCCTGCTCGGTCCTCCTCCACTTTTACACGCCGCGCAGCGGTATACAGGGAGTGGAGGGCTCCGGAATAATTTCGACCACAGGGGTCTTTAACATACACTGACATCGCACGTGAGCCCTCCAATACGGCACCTCTTTCTTCCTTTCTTTCACTACCTCCTTCAGCCCTTCCCTAACGGCGCGTTTCGGGTGTCCACCGAGATATGTGAGACAGTTACGGCTTCATTTCCTTTCCCCCAAAAAATCAATTTTCATTTTTTAGACTGCGGAGCTTCAGACGCTTGTAACTAACGTTAGCGAGTATTAAAGCGCGTCACCGGTGTGGACAGCCAAGTACAGACGCCGGGCCCCTGCGCAGTGAACAGCGCAGCGACGCATATAGACGCGCTACCTAATGCAGAGACGAAGTGCCTCGACTTGCCAGGACATTCGCGATGACTGCACTTAAGGCGCAACGGCACCGTGCAGGAACCTCAGCTAGGGATGCTGCTCGTAAGCAACACGCACAGGTGTGCGTCTCTGCGACGGCGAAGAGGGTTCATTGATAGGACGTCCTTCATCGCGTTCTTGGCTTGAAGCGTTCAAAGTGAGCAAACAGCTCGGCGTCGATAGGCAGCAGGCACGCCAGGACATCGAGGTTGGCTTGGTTTGATTTGGTTTATGGGGACAACATCCCAAAAAGAATCAGGCCTTTAGCCTGACCGTAGCGGAGAGCGCCGGAAATCTCAGACCTGTGGTTTTAACGTGCGCTGACATCGCAAACTACCATTATATGTCGCATTTCGATGGAGGCGAAATTCTATAGGCCCGTTCGCGCTAGACGCTCAAAGCATAGATGGGTTTTGCGGGAATATCCCAAGGGTCTATCACGCAAAGGTGATGCCATAAAATTGTATCAGCATTTCACAAACACAGCAAACAACAGTGTACAAAAACAACTAGGTGGTGGTAGTGGATTTTTGTTAAATTAGCAATAAAAAGGAAGGAAAACATTTTTGCTTGCCCCGGCATCTGCCATCGATACTGAAGCACCTGAGCTGGGGCAGCGGAAATAAAGGAAAGCAGGCAGAATGGAGAAATGAAATGAAAGAGTAGAGGGGACAGGAAGAGAGGATAGGGGGACAAGTAATATGTACAAACTATTTACACAATAAGAAATGTGTCCAGGATTTCCGCGTGATTAGTTCATGTTGGAGGAATTAAAACACGCGCACAACACTGTCCAGTTCAAGGTAGAACTCGCGGAGTGTCCGGTCATTGCGTGTAAATTCCTGACGGAGAACAGACGGGACGCCAAGCCCGTGTGTTCGAGGAATGCACAGAGGCTCATCAAGGTTCGCTCACGAGTGCGCGCACTGCCCTGCGGCCACAATAGCGTCTTGATGGAGTCTGGTAGTATGCCCAGCGCCATATAGGCAGCAAGCATATCGAGACGATCAAAGTTATTTTTTCGTTCCCCACAAAACTATTCATTTCTTGACCCTATCCTTCTACTTGTCCCTTCATTGCGCCTTAAATTAAGGTCGCTTGGCTGTAATTTTTGTCGATGCTAATGGATTGTAGAACTCGGATCTCGTATGGCCATTCTGATTAAACGTGCGCCGTCAAAGAAAACGTGTCCACGGACGCTGGCTATTAAACGTGCGCCGTCAAAGAAAACGTGTCCACGGACGCTGGCTATTTAAATGAACCACTCGACATTAATTTCGGGATTTCCATTGAAAATACTTGTATCTGGACAGTGGGCTTTGTAAATCCTCTTAGTCCTTGATGGAATTTATCGCCCACACCGGCTCTACTTATCGATGTTCATGGATTTAAAAGTGATGCGTCCGCACCCCGGTTACCGCAAAAACAACTAGCGCTCACATTTTTCGCTTCACGGTTGAGCACTGGTCGCATTTTATCCAAAAAAATAATTAAAATAATTTTGCACCACGAAATCTAACGCGGAAGTCTGCAGAGTCTGCCTTATAGAAACGCGCTTTTTTCGCTATCCGCAGAACGCTAAGGTATCGCATTTTGGTGCGGCTGATCTGGAACAACCTGCAATAAGCTTTTGTTTGTAGGACGACTCTGGCAGGGCTGTTCAACCACGTTCCAAGAGAAAGTTAGGTTCCCGGTGCTGCCACCGCGCAATTATATGCATGGCGTCCTGCAAAGTAGTTACACAATATTTCCTTCCAGTAGCCGTGAGCAGTACTATGGAACAACTTACGCATAAAAATAACTAGTAGATCAGGTGCTGACTCACCATTTGTTGGGGCGCAATGCTCCTCGATGCTGAAGAGGCTCATCTCAAAGTGCTCCTAAGTCAGGCAAGCGCTCGACGGAAGCGTAAACACCGAAACAGGTCGCCCGCGAGAAAGAGTTGAAGTGGACGCGTCCACACATAGGCACTGGACTGGGAGAGGCTTGGACGCTACCAAGACGATTCTCTGAGGGGGGTCGCTTGCGAGAGCCTTGGGCACTACCAAAACGATTCTCTGAGGGGGGCTGAGCAGGCACTGAAACTCGGGACAGCTTGGTGTGTCTGGCGATGCAAGTTTGGAACGCACGTGGGGCCAGGTACCAGGCCGGCGTCTGTGGCTCGCGAGTGCGTGCAAAGAGCGCATATGTAGCAAGCGGATTCGTTGCAGGAGTCCCGACCGAGTACAGGAATTCAGTGGAACGCCGGGGAGAGACGCTCGGGCGGCTGTGTGAGCAGCCTCGTTCCATTCTATTCCCTGGTGTCCGAGCACCCATACCAATTGTTTCGTTCTCTGCACAGAGCTATGTTGAGCGTTTGCAAGAAATTTTGCTGGCAAGCGGCGCTATTCTTCCCTTTATATAATTTCGACAGGCTTTTTGAGAATCAGAAGTTATGTGCGTGGCGTCGGAGTGGCTTCCAGCGCTATCGCCACGGTGAAACTAGTAAAGTTGCGTTTGCCGAAGAAGTGAGAGCATAATAAAATTCATTAAACTGTACTGTGCGATGTGAGTATATGCTATAGAGCCCTAGGTGGTCCAAATTTCCGGAGGTCTTCTCGACGGCGTCGCTGATACCCTGAGCGCTGTGGGATATCAAACCCTCATTGAAAATTGAAAATTCGTTTTTGCGGAAAGGAAATTGCGCAGTATCTGTCTAACATATCGGCGCACACCTGAGCCATGGCGTAGGGAATAAATAAAAGAGGGAGTGAAGGAATAAAGAGAGAAAGAGGTGCCGTAGTGGAGGGCTCTGGGATAATTTCGACCACCTGGTGATGTTCAACATGCAGTGACGTTAAAAAATTGGAGGCTTATCAAGGTTAAGCCCAGTGGATGCGAAGCATGTTAAGCAGATGCCTCAGTGTGGATGGGGCTAAGTAACGGAGACGTGGTTTTAGGTTAATCGTCGTACTTTATTCTTTGCAGCATACACGCCCGGCGCAAAGACGCTGGTGCGGTTGCGGGCACAGAGACTGACGCGACGGCGGGCGCGCGCCGCTTCATCCCTGGCGTGACGTCACATATCACGTGATGCAGCGATGGTGGCGCCGCCGCCGCGTCGCGCGCGACGGCGCGAACCGAAGCGTGGAGGCCTCCGCCGGGCGACGTCCGACGGCGCGATATGAGGCCCCATCTGCAGCCGGTGTGACGTCATCACGTGACGTCACATCATGTGATCTCACTTCAGGGTCAATGGTGGCCACCGCCGGGAGGCGACCGACGGCGCGATATGAGGCCCCATCTGCAGGCGGTGTGACGTCATCACGTGACGTCATGTCACGTGACCTACTTGAAAGTCACTTGAAGGTCAATGGTGGCCACCGCCGGGAGGCGACCGACGGCGCGATATGAGGCCCCATCTGCAGCCTGTGTGACGTCATCACGTGAGGTCATGTCACGTGACCCCACTTCAGGGTCAATGGTGGCCACCACCGGGCGTCGCGCGAAGGCCCGAAACCTACGTTAATATGCTTCGCATAAAAAATTTAATGTAGATTAGCCCAGCTCATCCAAGATATACAAAGCGAAAGCGAGATTGAGGCCTCCACGGACGCGCGGAGCCGGTTGTGCGTCTTTCCTTTCGTGAAAACGAACGGTCTTTGCAAAGATGTCAATGCCAATTAACTATAAGAACGCCATCGGCTCACTTGTTTTGTTTGGTTTTTGATGAAAGGAAATGATACAGTAACCATCTCACATATCTCGGTGGACACCCGAGCCGCGTTGTAAAGGATGGGATAACGGTGGAAGGGAAAGAGGAAATATATATAATTATATAATTGGTTTTTGGGGAAAGGAAATGACGCAGTATCTGTCTCATATATCGTTGGACACCTGAACCGCGCCGTAAGGGAAGGGATAAGGAAGGGAGAGGAAGAAGAGAGGAAGAAGAGAGGAAGAAGGCGGTGCCATAGTGGAGGGCTCCGGAATAATTTCGACCACCTGGGGATCTTTAACGTGCACTGACATCGCACAGCACACGGGCGCCTTAGCGTTTTTCCTCCATAAAAACGCAGCCGCCGCGGTCGGGTTCGAACCCGGGAACTCCGGATCAGTAGTCGAGCGCCCTAACCACAGAGCCACCGCGGCGGGGCGGAAAGAGGAAAGAGAAAACAGAAAATTGAATTTTTGATTTTGAGGAAAGGCGCGGCGCTACGCAACTTCGGAACACCTGTGGCTCGCTGCTACTAGGGGCGCATACGCCGTCGTGACTAGGTAGCGAGAGAGAGAGAGAGGAAGATGACGCAAGCACGCGGCAGTGGCCACCTGCGTCGCGCGTGACGTCACGCGCGGCAGCGGCGAAAGGTCAGGCGACAGAGTCGGCGGCGGCCACCTGCACCGTGCGTGACGTCACTCGTGCTCCGACATACGCCGGCTCGCGCGAAGCGTAGTGTTGAATGACGTAGTGAAGCTTTTCACTTCAATATCCCGCCGAACGCGTCGGCGGTGAAGCGCACTTGGAGTTTAGAGGGTCTTGCTTCGGCCGACGTGACGTCGCCGTGCAGCGCTCGCGGGTTAAGCCGGAACATAAACGCGCCTTAACAGAGTCCGCGGTTAACAGCTAACCAACGTATTTGGCGGCGGCATCTTTAAGAGCCACTCAAATCCCCCGCTCACTCACACAATAAAAAAATGGCCTGGCTTAGCTAAGGTTAAGCCTAGGAATCGAAGCATAATAGATTTGTGAAAGGTTATAGCCTGGTGACACTTGGTTATCCCTTGGAATCCATCAGTTTGGCATCAAGGGACCAATCGTGAATGTGCCGGTGGCCATTTACACCGCGCGAGTTGAGCCCCGTTTATACACAGCTGGCGTGACATCAGACAACGTGCTCGGCTGCAGCGCCCCTAGCGGGAGGAGCGGGAGTTAGCCTTGGTGGTCGCGGCCGCGCGGCGACCGCGCGAGTTGAGCCCCGTCTCTCCTCGGCTGGCGTGACGTCAGACAACGTGCTCGGCTGCAGCGCCCCTAGCGGGAGGAGCGAGAGTTAGCCTTGGTGGTCGCGGCCGCGCGAGTTGAGCCCCGTCTCTCCTCAGCTGTCGTGACGTCAGACCACGTGCCACATGAGGTCAATGGTGGTCGCGGCCGCGCCAGGCTGGGCTATGGTTGAGCTAAGTAGTGTCCCTATTATGCTTCGCATAAAAAACAAAAGTTATGCTGAGGCTCGAAATAGAACCATTGCCTTTGGCGTTGGGGCGGAGACGCTACCACGGCACCACGGATGGAAATCGTGCCGGAAAGAAAAGTCGTAGCACGCTTACGCCACAAAACACCAGGCCACCTTACCCCTGCATGACCCCTCCTTCCAAAACATAAAAAGTCTGGGAGGCACACACATGAATCCAGATAGGGGAGCCAGCTAGGCGGCCCTTCCAGGGCAGCATATACACACCGCACCAAAGCGCATTGTTCACGAAACAAAGATTTCGACGACCGTGGTGACTCAGTGTGGCGGTCCATCATGCGGCTCTTCCAGAGACTAAATAGTTTTTGTGGAAAGGAAATGGCGCAGTATCTGTCTCATAAATCGGCGGACACCTGAAGCGCGCCGTAAGGGAAGGGATAAAGGAGGGAGTGAAAAAAGAAAGAGGGGCCGTAGTGGAGGGCTCCGGAATAATTTCGACCACCTGGGGATCTTAAACGTGCAATGACATCGCACACCACACGGGCGCCTTAGCGTTTGTCCTCTAAAAAAAAGCAGCCGCCGCGGCCGGGATCGAACGCGGGTACTTCTGATCAGCAGTCGATCGCGCTAACCACTGAGCCAACTCGGCGGGTGGGTGAAAAAAATACAGAAAAAAATGCATAAAAGTACAGAAACGATATGCTCGCCCACGGGACGGCTCGATCCTCCAGCCTTTCGGTTAACAGCCGAACGTCTACCCGCTTGCGCAACGCAGGCTGGGCGTCAGCAGAGGAGAACTCGACTGTAGAAGTGTATCATACTGACGAATTTTGATCTTTTATTTTTGAAGTGGAGAAAGTGGTGACGCAAAAACGGCAAAAGAAGCACAGGACGTGAGCTTCCTCATTTTTGAAGAGTTGGATAAGGCAGAGCAGAAGACGGAAAACAAACTGCGAAACATGAGCAGAAGACAAGCGCTCACGCGAAAAATTGAGAGAGGGAGGGGAAAGAAAAGAAGTAGAAAAAAGACATGCTTGCCCCCGGAAGGGCTACAACCCGCAACCTTTCGGTTAAAAGCCGGACGCGCTAGCCGATTGCGCCGCGGAGGCTGATTTTTCCGTTTCTGCATGAAAAGAGTGCCGAAAAGAAAAATGTAAGCATGCTTACGCCACAAAACACCAGGCCACCATACCTCTGCATGACCCAACCTTTCAAAACATCAAAATTCTTTGAAGCACACACATGCATCCAGATAGGGGAGCCAGCTAGGCGGCTCTTGCAGTGCAGAAAATACTCCCCGCACCAAAGCCCATTGTTCACGAAACAAACATTTCGACGACCGTGGTGATGTTGCGTGGTGGTCCAACATGCGGCTCTTCCAAAGAGCAAAATAGTCCCAGCAACATAAATAGATCATATGGCACAGAACAGTTTTTCTCCACAGGCAAAAAACGGATACTGCGAGGTGTCATATCAAAGTCCTGAACTGGTCGTTTAAATATGTCCCAGAAGAACACAGCATCAATGCACCGAATGAAACAATGGTCAATTGTCTCTGGTGTACTGCACAGGTGGTATTCACCCTCCATGGCGCAAGCATCTCCTTAGCATGAAGCCGTGCCTTCACAGGCAGGGTAGATGTCTGCAGTTTAAAGAAGAATGTTTTTGGCACCAGAAGAAATGCACATTCGAATAACAGGTTTTAAAACACTGGTGTCAGGGAACGCCATAAAAGGTTCCCGACACAACCGTACAGAAAAAAATATTATGCAACTGCCTAAGTATCTCCCTTCTGGAGAGGATATGCAGGTAGTCTAAAGAAAAGCGCACAGTGTGGAAATTAAAGGGGTAGGCCACTTCCTTAAGGAATCCCCATAAAGACCCCTCACGAGTGTGACCACTCGGTGCGAATAGGAAAGCCAAATAAGCAGTGAGACGCCTAATAAGCACTGCTACTAAATAAAGGATGGTTTGCCGATTTGAAAAAGAAAAAAAAACGCCAAACAAGCTGATGCACGAATAAGTGAACAAGGCCGAAACTACCAGACTCTAGAGAAAGAAACAGGTTATCGCGACGCATGGCTTCCCAGTGGGAACGCCATACGAATGTAGCAAGTATTCTACGCATCACATGCAGTTTCTTCCTTGCACAGTGAAGAACCTGCAGCACATAGCCAAGTTTTGCAAATAAAAAAAATGTTGCAGACTTGAGCCCGAGCAAACACTGACAATTCGCTACCCATCCAAGCCGGGGTTTGTCGCCTCATGGAGATTATCAGTGGAATCCCAGTAGGCTCAACTGCTGTGACTTTGGTGAAGAGGAACCCCTAGGTAGTGAAGGGTCCCGCAATACTAGCTTATGCCACCATAATGAATTGGCGTTGAGCCCCAATTGCCTAATCAAAACCCTTTGGATTTATCTAAATTAAAAGCCGCACCTGATACCTCGCAAAACTGTTCAGTCAAATGTAATGCCTCAAGCACACTGTTTCTATCAGAACAAAAGAAGGAGGCATCATCTGCAAAGGCTAAAATCTTGATTTCACATTGCACCAGGGAGAAACCATGCATAGTTTCGCTCAACTATATCCTCAACAATATCCCTCAACTGTTTTATACCGACTTGTATCTGTGCTTTTCAGAATTAATATAGCATGCCCAGAACAGAAAGTGGGGAGAAAAAAACGAGCATCGTAAGAAGCCTGGAAAACCTCCATAAAGACAGGCGCTAGGCAAGTGGAAAATGTTTCATAGAACTCGTTAGCAATGCCATCTGGCCCTGGAGATTTCTGAGCCGTCAGGTCAGAAATGGCAGATTAATTTTCGTCCAAAGTGATAGACCCCTCCTCTACAGAACGCTGCTTATCGTCAAGTCGGGGTAACGCTTCGAATAAGTGACAGTAATCTGATGTCACATTTGTGCCCGCACAATGAACAAACAGTTTGCGATAATATTCAAAGAAAGCCTTAATAATACCAGGACCATCGCTGTATCTGCAGCCACCATACTGAATTTCCAATATTTCTTTAGCTAGAGCAGTCTGCCTTTCATTACTCAGGGCCCTATGAGATGGTTGCTCTTCCAGAAATCTACGGGCCCTAGATCTAATCAAGACCCGTTTGTATCTCGGTCTCACACGGCTGAAGCTCTGCTTTTACGGCTGCGATATCTTCTATATAGGCACCTGCGCTAATCCGCTCTAACTCATGCAGCTCAACCAAAGAACGACCGAGCTCCCGAAGATGATGTCTCTTCAAAAACGCGATTCTTGCTAAGGCTTCAATAGCAATGTTTTTGTTTTTGTTAAAATAAGTCCCATTTTTGCCAAACTGAGAGATCACCGCTTGACCACGTGTCCTTCAAGCAAGTAGCACTCCGCCATGACGGCACAAGATCTAGCCATGAATAAAGGCGCATCTAGTGAATGCGCTCTTGCGATGCAGAAGTCTTCGCGCTTTCGCTACGTATATCCTGGCCTAACAGAGCTAGGCCATCAGCAATTTTTTTAATCCGCTAGAACTTATATTGGACATTCTCCGCATTTTTCTATTGTGTGTATGATTGTCTGTTTGTCTGAATACGGTTTTATGGCAGGCTGCTTACCTGCACACCGGGGTGTGGGCAACCTCCCCCGTTATATTCGGTGGGCAAGTAAGGAGCCGCAGCCTGCCCACCGCTTCAGGAGGCGGCTCAATGAATCTCAAGAGGCTGCCCGGGAAGACCAACCTGGATCGCAACCCAAGTCCCAACGATGGCAGCACCTGCCACAGAAGGAGAGTGGCTCATTGCTTTGGTCGGTGCACCCCTGCGCCAGGAGCGGCAGGAAAACTGCGATTGATCTATAACTGAAGAACGACAAATTTAGCATATATGACCATTAATGCATTGTCGCTATCCGAACAACTGCCATCCGTCAACATTGCATCGCATCACCGGAACTGAAATGAAAGCAGAACTGCTAGCGCACTCAACTTGCCTGTGTGTTGGCATATTAGTGCGCTATTGTTTATCGCATTTAGCCGCTGTCCATTAATGCATTATCGCTATCCGAATAACTGCCATCCGTGAACAGTGCATATC
Organism: Amblyomma americanum; assembly: GCF_052857255.1. NCBI lineage: Eukaryota > Metazoa > Arthropoda > Arachnida > Ixodida > Ixodidae > Amblyomma > Amblyomma americanum. The sequence goes on along the minus strand of NC_135497.1, from coordinate 35,799,997 downwards.
ATCGCCGGAACTGAGATGAAAGCTGAACTGCTAGCGCACTAAACTTGCCTTTGGCAACGTAACAAATCAACAATCATTTTTTGGGAAATCTCGATTGTTATGCTTATTAGTGCGCTATTATTTACCGCATTTAGCCGCTGTCTGTCTGTCCGCTTGAAGCCAGTATTGTGGCAGCTGCTTACCTCCCTGCAAGTGGTTTGCAACCTGCCCAAGTATATATATATATATATATAGCTGAGTTGGTATAGCACCGGACGCGATATTCGGAGGTCGTTGGTTCGGATCCCACCGGCGGCATGATGGTTTTTCCTGCTGCTTTGTAAGTAATTTTCTTTAAGCGATAGATTAGTGTAAGTATCACTATCCCAGTGATAAGCACAACAATTAAAAGACAGTACACATTCCCCTATCCATCCTTGTTTCGATTACCGTTTTCATAAGTTTGTATTCCAGGGGTGCATATATAAACACGCACACTTTCGTTCCGCTATATATACTCCGATAACAAGGCGCACCCGTACGGGGAAAGTTGTGTACCGAATTTGGTAAGCAAATAAAACGCTACGGGGTATGATATAGAAAATAAACCACAATTAAATAATAGCTAAACATTGTATACATGCAATTACTAATTGAAGCGTTACCATATCGCATCGCAAGCCGAATTCTAGGCCCACCTTGACCCCTCCAAACAAAGCAAATTCCGTTTTGGATATATCTTGAGAAGGTGCAACTCACAATGGGTAGACGTGTGTCGTAATTTCTCTGATAGATGGCGCTAGGCGGCGATCGCTCCGCTAGGTGGAAAAGTCATGTTACGTTTTTGAACCGCTCAGTGTTTTCTTCACAGGACGCGCTGGATGCGGAATTTTTACGCATGGCCAATAAAGCTGACGCTCGTTATTTCAATGTGTTCCAAATGATGGCGACTTTTTTTCTTCTTACGTACTGACGCCGAGGATGTGGCTCGGCATTAAGAGGTGCAAAATGTGCGGCTAAGGCTCGTTTCACATGCTGCGACTAGAACAAAAATAGTGGGCCTAGCCTGTGAGGCCGCAGTGCGATTTTCGGCCAATGCTTTCACATACAAGGCGTAAGCAGTGAATTCGGTCGGAGGGACAGGCAAGGTAGCTTGATGTTCGCATCGGCAACCCATGACTAAACGCTGCACGAAATATGTTGACGTTCTGACCAGCGTATTTTCAGATGCGAGGCATTATTTCTTATGTTTTGATTAGAGCAAATAGTTTTGCTTTCGCCGCGGCCACAACTCCCACGTGACCGCACATCGCACGCCGTCTCGGCGCTCCCCATTAGTTGCAGAGCGAACATGCCGACGCTGCGACTTTATGCCAACCGGATGGAACTCGATCGCAAGCCGTCTGCGACAAGACCGACGGCCCTCCCTAGTTGCAGACCGAGAGAATTCGCACTGCCGCCGGCGAAAATCGCATGTATGTGAAACGGGCCTTAGATTAGGCTATAACGATGCGCCTATGTGTACTTAGACACAAGTGATATTTGTGTTGTGTTGTGTTGTGTTGGGTTTTATGGCACATAGGTAGCTAAGGCCATCATGCGCCAAGCACAAGGTATAGAATTGCTTTTCTACAGAATGTTTTGGAGTATAAAAAAGAGGCGATGGTGCAGATGACTTAAAAAGATTGTACTGCCTAGGAATAAAAGGGAAGAAATTTGGAAATGGCTAATGGTAAAAGCCTTAAAGATGGTCAGGCAGCCTAAGCGGCTTTCCTTGGCTAGCAAGGATCCTGAGGCTCCCAACCAATCAAATAAACAGCCTCAGCCTACTTCTCAAGAATGAGAAAGTGGCTGAGGTGTATCATGCATAAAAGCGATCCAGTGGTTTAAAAAAAATTTACAGCTTTTCAAGTACGCCTGCTGCTTTTAAAAAGCTAAAAATGGAAGGTATGTTAACAATGGCATTATCAGCTAAAAGCAATGTAGGGTGGAAAGGAATGCATTCATGATAAAATTGAGTGAAGTACTTTTTTCTTAGTTTTTCTAGTTTTATACATGAGAATAAAATGTGGTTAACCGTAAGTTCATCTCCGCATTCTTCGCAAACAGGTTTATCTTGTTTTGTTAGCAGGAAGTTGTGCGTAAGGTTCGTGTGGCCTATTCTGAGACGGCATAAAATCACTTCTTTAAAACGTTCTTGGTGCACGCATGACTTAAATTCACCTAAAATCGGCTTTATTAAGTGTAGTTTATTATTCAATTCGCTGTTCCAAGCCGATTGCCATTTTTTCCTTAACTTCCTTTGTACTAATTTCATGCAGTCATTCAAGGGTATATTCACTTTTTTTATTTCCTTGCCACGAGCTTGAGCAGCACAGAAATCTGCTCGCTCATTGCCTTTTATGCCGACTTGACTCGGGACCCAGCAGAGTTTAATGTTTTGTCTTCTAGCTGTGGCTGTTACTATGTTGTGTATAATGTCACCAAGTATAGGAGTGATTGCGTTTCTTGAGTGGAGGGCTGTAAGTATACCTAAAGGGTCTGTGTAAATAATAGCGTTTTCGAGGTTCTCGCTGAGTATTTTTTCTACGGTCACATATACTGCGTAACATTCTGCAGTGAAGATGGATGCGCACTGTGGAAGTCGTATTGTTGTCTCCGAATTCCCTCGCACTACTGCACTTCCTACATAAATATCCGTTTTCGAACCGTTAGTATAAAAGGCTGTGAAACCATTGTATTTTTCCTCAAGTGCCAGAAATTCTTGTACTATTTGGTGTTGTGGAGTTTGCTTTTTGCGGAACTGTGTGAGAGTGAAATCGCACAATGTAGGAAAATCATACCATGGAGGCAGTAGACCTCGTCTTTGCGCAATGCTGGGTAATGTGTTCAGTATGCCGAGATTCTGGCAGATCTCTTCAAAGCGCAAGAGCAGTGGCCTGGTGGTTTGCGGTTTGTTGTTAAAGATTGTTCTGGATGGACACTTTGTAACTATTTGATAACAGATGTGTTTTGGAAGGGAACGGATTTTTAGGACGTATGAGCATGTAAGCATGCTTCTTCTATCTGTAAGTGATGGTTCGTTTGTTTCGACATAAAGACTGTTTATGAGCGACGTCCTGTAAGCGCCAGTGGAAAGACGCAACCCCAAATTATGCACTGGATCTAGTCGTTTCAAGTAGGATGGCCTTGCAGAACCATACACCAGGCAGCCATAGTCTAAGCAGGACCGTACCACAGAGCGATAGATGTGTAGAAGGCTTGCCCTGTCAGAACCCCCAGTGTTTGTGTGAAAGCAGTTTGAGTATATTCAGCGATCGAGAAGCTTTCTTTTTCAAGGCATTTATGTGAGGTAGAAAAGTTAGTTTTCGGTCAAATGTTATGCCTAAGAATTTGTGTTCAGTTTTTAAAGGTAACTGGCTTTCGTTTAGGTATAATGTGGGGTCTGTCTGTAGATCCCGTTTCAGTGAAAAAAGTAAGGCCACTGTTTTCTGTGGAGAGAACTGGAAACCATTCCTGTCTGCCCATGTCGCCAGTTTATTTATTGTTAGCTGTATTTGTCTTTCGCAAATGGATATGTTTGAGGATGTACATGCTATCTGAAGATCGTCAACATAAACAGAATACATAATGGACCTTGGGATTATTTTCCTAATAGAATTCATTTTTACGGCAAAGAGAGTTGTACTTAAAATACAGCCTTGGGGTACCCCATTTTCCTGAATAAAATTCTTTGAAAAGGTCGAGCCTAGGCGCACATGGAATGATCGATTGGATAAAAAGTCTTTTATGCAATTTATCATCCTGCCGTGGACGCCAAGCTCGGCAAGGTCTTGCAGAATCCCAAACCTCCATGTTGTGTCGTATGCCTTTTCTAAGTCAAAAAAGACTGCAAGACATTGTTGTCTGTGTATAAACGCATCTCTGACAGTATTTTCAAGGCGGACTAGGTGATCTGTGATGCAGCATCCTTTTTTAAAACCACATTGATGGCTGTCGAGAAGTTCACGGGATTGAAGGACAAAAGTTAATCTTATGTTTAGGACACTTTCAAAGGACTTGACGAGGCAACTGGTAAGGGCTATGGGTCTATAACTGTTCGGAGCGGTTGGTGGCCTCCCGGGTTTAAGAAACGGCACAATAATAGCTTCCTTCCAAGCTTTGGGTATTTTTGCTGATACCCAAACTTTGTTAAAAAACTTTAGAAGTGCCTCTACGGCAGGTTCAGAAAGATGGGCTAGCATTTGGTAATGTATTTGGTCTGGGCCGGGGGCGGTATGTTTACCGGCAGAAAGTACTGTTTGGATTTCTTGTATTGTAATGAAACTATTGTACGGTTCGTTTGTACCGCAGTCTGTCGGCAGTCTTTGTTTCTCTGCTGTCTTTTTGTATTTAAAAAATGAATCGCTGTAGTGGGATGAGCTGGAAACTTCAGAAAAATATTCGCCTAAAATACCTGCCTGTTGTTCTGGACTAGTCTGTACACCGGGAGCGGTAAGAAGGGGAACTGTGAACGAAGAGTAGTTGCCTTTTAGCTTTTTGACCTTCTCCCACATTTGTTTTGATGTGGTTGAGTTGTTTATCGACGACACGTAATTTTTCCAAGAAGATTTTTCTGCACTACGACAGATATAACGAGCTTTTGCTCTCGCCTTTTTAAATTTTATAAAATTCTCTTGTGTAGGGTATCTGCGAAAAATGCCCCAGGCTTTGGTTTGTTTCTTTTTTGCTTCTTTACATTCTTTTGTGTACCAGCATTTGTGATTTTGTTTTACTATTCCAGAGGATTGAGGAATAGCTTGGCCTGCAGCGGCAATAATACAGTTTGTGAGACATTCGTTTAGTTCGTCTACACTCACGTCGTCAGAAACTATTCTATCTAGGCTGGCTTTTTCACGGGACAGTGCCCAGTCGGCTAAGTGCAGTTTCCATCGTTGTGGTTTAGTTGGGATTACTTCGGGTGAATGTGCTAAGCTAATTAGTATGGGTAGATGATCACTTCCATATGGGTTATCTAAGACATCCCAATTAAAATCTGTAAAAATCGAGGACGAACTAAAAGACAAATCTATGCAACTGAATTTGCCTGAGCTAGGGGAACAATAGGTTTGTTTGCCAGTGTTCAGGAGGCAAAGGTTATTGGAGAGTATAAAATCCTCAATCAGTTGGCCTCTAGTGTCGGTTTTGTTACTGCCCCAAAAACTGGAGTGGGCATTAAAATCTCCGACCATCAAAAACGGTTCTGGTAGTTGCACTAAAAGGTCTTGTAAGTCTTGGAGTGTTATTTTAAGATGTGGATCAATATATACGCAGCACACTGTGAGTGTTTTAAATGTGTGCAGGATGGCCGCCACAGCTTCCAATTTGGTTTTAAGCTTGTGTTCTCGGGCTGCGATTCCACTGTTAACAATGATGGCTACGCCACCCGAAAGCCGGCTCACCTGCTCTCGGTCACGGCGGAGGACCTTATAGTGTTTTAGAATGTTTTCGTGTTTAAAGCCTAAATTTGTCTCCTGTAAACACAAGGCGACAGGTGAGTATGTGGCTAATAAGTCTTTTATGTCGTTTAGGTTATGTTAGAGTCCCCTACAGTTCCTGTGTATAAAAGCCATCTTGTATTATGTGGGTACTGAAAGGAACTAGGTTGGGTTTTCAGGCGCCCTTATTCGGGGCTTTTCTTTTTTTTCGGTCTATGGAGCCCCGCCGCCCTTTCGACGTCGACGCCTTAGGACTACTTTGACTTGTGTCCATCGTGTCCATCGCATCCTCCGACACGCTGGACGAACGTGCGAGCCGCACGTTTGTTTTCATGTTCGGCCTCTCCGTGTGGGGAGGGACCTTGGGGCCCGCGGACCTGGAGGCCCGCGCGTCCTGTTTTGTGGGTGGTGGCGCAGCGCTAGCTGCTGCCACCTTGGGCACGGGTGGCCCCGCTACAGGCTCACTGCGTGTGGCCTGAGTGGGAGCCAGAAGCGGCTGTGGTGCTGTGCCCCTTTGCACCACATCGGAGAAAGTAGGTTTGTGTATCGAAGCTACCCTCTTCCGCGCTTCCCTAAATGTTATGTTTTCTTTGACTTTGATTGTGACAATCTCCTTTTCTTGTTTCCAAACTGGACATGCGCGTGAGTATGCAGGATGGCTGCCCTCACAATTTACACATAGGTGTGGTTCAACTGCACAGTTTTCGGCATCGTGTTCATGGAAAGAGCATTTAGCACATGTGAGTTGGCCCCGGCAACTCTGAGAGCTGTGGCCGTAACGTTGGCATTTGAAGCAGCGTCGTGGGTTTGGTATGTACTGTCTTAGTTGGAGCTTTATGTAGCCTATTTCTACGGAGTCGGGGAGGATACTAAATGCAAATGTCAGGGCAATCTGCTTTGTGGGGATTTCTTCATTATCTCGTCTTATTTTTATCCTGTACACGTTGGTCACGTTTTGCTCCTTCAAACCTTCCAGAAGTTCTTCATCAGTTACATATTTGAGGTCATCATCTGAGATAACTCCCCTAACAGTATTCAAAGATCGGTGTGTGCTGATTATGACCGGTATATCACCGAATGACTTCACTTCTGACAATTTCTCTTGTTGGTGGTTGTATAAAACTTCTAAAAGAAGGTCTCCGTTTGCTAGTGTTTTGATCTTGTACCCTTCTCCTATGGCACTTGTTAAAGTCCTGGTAACAATGAATGGTGACACTTGTCTAGCAGTTTGTTCCTCGTGTTCGCTGTGAACAACGTGGAATCGAGGGAAGCTTGTAGCGTTTTTTTGAAGAATTTATTGTCTTGGTGCGCCCTATTTTCGAGGGAGATCGGGTTGAAAAAAATGAGAAGCCATGGAATGTGTTCTTTGTTCGGCAATGGTGGCAGCCACCCACCATGGAGCCCTACATGGGGACGGGACAGGTGCCTTTAAAAAGCCCTGTCGGCGCCAGCTGTACACCATCACTATAACCAAATATGGCGTAACAAAGGTTTGTCAGCCACACAAGGCTAACCCTCGCCGCCAGGAAAAAGGAAAAAACCAAGAAATGAGTGGGAGACAGGAGAGTTGTGAGAAAGGGGTAGGAAAGTGAAAGATGAAGTGGAGAATAGGAAAAGGCGACTGCCGATTTCCCCCGGTCGGGTCAGGCCGAAGGTGCCGTCTACAGGAAGCTGGGGCCAAAGTGGTGTGTTGCCTCCGCCGAGGGGCCTTAAGGTCCAAACGCTCGGCATCGGCTCAACCACCAGGATCCCCTTTTCCCCGGACACGGCGATGCCACGCACGGCGAAACGTGGGTGCTAAGGTCCGTGGTGATGCACTGTTCACCATCATCCCCTTGCGGGGATGTCCCTGCGGATGCTCGGGAACCCGCGGTGTCGCCACACACCGTCGCGACGCCTGCAGACTGCAGGCGCCCCCCTGCGGGGAAGTGATATTTGTATCGCCATGGATATCGAACTCCTTTCGGTAATCGTTCGTTCACCAAGAGTTATAGAACCCGTAAAGGTGCGCTACACTTGAGCGTAACCACTCCTTAACTACACATTTATAAACATTCATATATTACTGCAGAGGCATAGCAGAATTGCGATGCAACAACACCATTGTCTGTTAAATCAGCTGTTATGCACAGCCACTAAAAGGAAAAATTCTGAGGACACCTCCGCTCGGGGACACCCAAGGATAACCTAATTTTATTTCACGATTCAACCCACCACTTTCGCCTTGAACGAAGGAAACTTCCGCTCCGCACAACAGGCTCGACAAAGAGCAAGAAATGACCTGAAGAAGACTCCAAAAAAATTCCTTCCTTTACGCGGTAGTTCTGTCCCATATGTATATGTTCCCGAGTCATTTTTCTCCCGCATGCCCGTCGTACGATGAGGGAGCTACCCTATATCATATACTCTGGGAATGCAAGGAGCACCCCTCCACTCCAGAATTCGGACAACTCGTGCTTCCAGTTGACCGGGAGATCATGCATGCTGCGCAGCTCGGACCCCTACATACAGGATCGGATCCTCAAGTGCGCCTTTGAGGTCCCTAGCAGGCTTAACCTGGTGACGATCTAGTAGGGCAATGTAACTCGACCCAGCATAACTATCCCGCCAAATAAAAGTTTCCTCCCTCTCTCTCTCAGGGCACTTAAGTCCGCTTGCATGGAGGAATGCGAAAGCAGTGTTTGACCTTGATTTTCTTTCTGGTTTGGTAATTGGTAATTGGTTTTTGGGGAAACGAAATGGGGAAGTATCTGTCTGTTATATCGTTGGACACCTGAACCGCGCCGTAAGGGAATGGATAACGGACGGAGTGAAAGAAGAAAGAAAGAGGTGCCAAGTGAAGGCTCCGGAATAATTTCGGCCACATGGGGATGTTTAACGTGCACTGACATCGCACAGCACACGGGCGCCTTAGCGTTTTGCCTCCATAAAAACGCAGCCGCCGCGGTCGGGTTCGAACCCGGAACTCCAGATCAGTAGCCGAGTGCCGTAACCACTGAGCCACCGCAGTGGGTTTCTTTCTTGTTCATAACGTGAAGTGCGGCGTTTCGTAATTTCCGGTTACAACATACTACAGACTTCATTATTTCCGGTTACGATATACTACAGCAAATCGACATTTCCGTCTGCAACATGCTACAACGCTCGACATTTCCGGTTACCACATTCTACACTTCGTAGTTTCCAGTTACGACATATTACACCACTTCGTCATTTCCGATGACGTCACAATTTTAATACGAGATTTGCTTTTTGAGGAAAGGAAAGGGCGCTGTAGAGCTCGCATACCGTCATCTCGGTGGACACCTCAAACGCGCCTTCAAGGAAAAGTCTCAAAGTAGCCCGTGTCGCAAACTAGCCTCGAAGTTGACTAAAACATCTAAGCTGTATGAAGAGAAATGCTATGACACTACCCAGAACACTGTAGGATGAACGGTTGCTCAATATTAAAGTGCGTTCACAGGTGTCAACCTGCTAACAATGGAGAGCCTTACCCACACGCTGCTGCGTCAAACACCCCTCTTTGCTGTGCAGCAGCTGGCCAGAGCCGTAATACACGAGGAGCTCGAGGACCATCACTTTGTGTACACCAACGGCTCAGTGGCCTGCGACAGCTGCTCCCTTGCAGCGGCGGCTACCATCCCCGCCCTGCGACTGCAGAGCTAGCAACACGCAACCTTCCTGGGCTCCTCCACCACGGCGGAGTTGATGGGGATCCGGCTCGGGCTGGACCTGCTGCTCACCCTCGGCCCTCCGCCGCACAGGGGTGCTCTGGTGTAAGCCTCCCGCCCCGCCCTCAGCCGCCTGCAATCTAACGGCCACGGTACCCCACTAGTGTGGGAAATTCGCTCGCGCATCGAGCGCAACGCGCGGAGGGTATGTGCCGTGCGTGCACAGTGGATGCCTTGTCACTGCGGCATCGCCGGCAACGAGAAAGCTGACGACCTCGCTTCCGCTGCACACCAACTGCCTGCCAGAGATCTGACCCTTGCGCTGGAGGACGACGTGCGTGCGGCCCTCCACGACCTTCTCCGAAAGCAGCACCCCGACCCACGCATTGCAGGAGGTGAGCGCATCGACAGTATCACCCGCTGTCGCGCACTTAGACGGTCAAAACGTGCAATGATCCTCCTCGCGCGCATTGGCTGCGTGTGGCCCGGGGAACGACGGGAGCGTCACGGAATTGCGACGAGTGATGTGTGTGACGTATGCGATGGAGTGGAAACACTAGAACATCTGCTCCTTCACTGTGCCGCGTTCGCCGATGCTCGTCGCGATATGCTCGCGGCCTATAGGGCGCAGGGCATACTACCAGACTCCATCAAGACACTATTGTGGCCGCAGGGCAGAGCGCGCACTCGTGAGAGAACTTTGGTGAGCCTCTGTGCATTCCTCGAACACACGGGCTTGACGTCCTGTCTGTTTGCCGTCAGGTAGTTACACGCAGAGACCGAACGCTCGCGAGTTCTACCTTGAACGATTAATAACTGGACGCCCCACTCCAGTTGTAGCCAACACTGTGCTGTGCGCGTGTGTTTTAATTCCTCTAAAATAAACTAATCACGGGCACAACCTGTACACATTTCTTATTGTGTAAATAGTTTTTGTATATATTGGTTCGCCACCTATACTCTCTTCCTGTCCCTTCACCTCTTTGATTTCATTTCTCCATTCTGCCTGCTAGCGTTTACTTCCGCTGCCCCAGCTCCGGTGCTTCAGTATCGAAGGCAGATGCCGGAGATAGCAAAAATCTCTTCCTTCCTTTTATGCGAAGCATAATAGGGACACTACTTAGCTAGACCATAGCCAAGCCTGGCGCGGCCGCGACCACTATTGACATTTAATGACACGCTTGGTGCGACGTCATAGCTTAACTCCTGCTCCTCCCGCAAGGGGCGCTGCAGCCGAGCACGTGGTCTGACGTCACGACAGCTGAGGAGAGACGGGGCTCAACTCGCGCGGTCGCCGCGCGGCCGCGACCACCAAGGCTAACTCCCGCTCCTCCCGCTAGGGGCGCTGCAGCCTTGCACGTGGTCTGACGTCACGCCAGCTGAGGAGAGACGGGGCTCAACTCGCGCGGTCGCCGCGCGGCCGCGACCACCAAGGCTAGCTCCCGCTCCTTCCGCAAGGGGCGCTGCAGCCGAGCACGTGGTCTGACGTCACGCCAGCTGTGGAGAAACGGGGCTCAACTCGCGCGGTCGCCGCGCGGCCGCGACCACCAAGGCTAACTTCCGCTCATCCCGCTAGGGGCGCTGCAGCCGAGCACGTGGTCTGACGTCACGCCAGCTGTGGAGAAACGGGGCTCAACTCGCGCGGTCGCCGCGCGGCCGCGACCACCAAGGCTAACTTCCGCTCATCCCGCTAGGGGGCGATTGTCGTCGCGGCATTGTATAAAAGAGCCCCGCTCAGGCACAGGCGCAGGCTATACCCTTTCACAAATCTACTATGCTTCGCATCCTAGGCTTAACCTTAGCTAAGCCAGGCCATTTTTTTACCTTCATTTAAATAAAGAAACCACTACTACCAATGGGCTTCAAAAAGCGTAGCGCATCAAAAAATGCAGTACAGTGGTAGTGGGTGGCAAAGGCTTCCAGACGTGAGCTGTTGGCTCTTGATTCGTGTGAGAACATAGCACTTGTGGAAGCCATGACCTCACGCTTGGATGGAAATCGGAAGATGAAAAAACAGACAGAAAACGGCGCAGTTGCACAAGGTGGTCATTGAAAAATCCATAGCCCGTATTTATATTGGCTGTTTTCAAGCTGTTCCGCCAAACAGCTCAGTTAGCCGACTAAAGTGTTGCTTAGTTGTGATTCAGCGATGCCACTACACTGACATGCCCAACGTAATTAGATCACGTAGTTAAAGAGAAGTACGCTCATAACAAGCGCACATTTCCATGTTTTCTAGCAAGACATGAAGAAGCGGCTGCAGCATGAAGTTCGATTTCGATAACACTCAGTAACAGGTAAAACAGAAGTTTTAGGCTCGATTTCGATGGCACTGCACATTCTGTACAAAGAAAAGCTAAAGGGCTGAACAGCGCCCAATATTGCGAGTCACAATTTAATTATTTTTGTAGCGAAATAATGCGCAAGCGTCACTAGTCAGTACTGCGCATGCGCCACGCACCAAGCGACAGGTGTTCCGCCGCTGCGGCACGCATTTCCTCAAAATCCTATTGTAGCGAACTTCAGCGTGTCATCCCTTGAGCTATGTGGCGGCGTCGTGGCATTGAGCCGGTTGGTCACGTGGTGCGAAGCAGCTGCTGCTGCCGGCGGCACCGCGAGCCAGCGTAACCGACCTGCAACAGCTGTGCGCATGCGCCGTGTTGAGTGGAGAGGGGAAGAGAGTGAATCCACGTCCAGGGACGAAGATGAAGAAGAAACGCCCAGCGAAACGGAGCGGCGAAAGACTGACTTTGCAATTCGACTGAGCGAGTACCAATCGGCCAGATGTAGCTCTCGCGAAAACCTGGCCCTTCTAAACATCGGGGACCGCATATACAACTACATTGCCAATTTCATTTGGTTAACCCCGTACCAAAGCCTGGAAACGATCCTTCTATCATTTCCAGCCTCAGACCAAATGTTCTCACTTCAACCGTCTGCAAGTTGATTGAGCGACTAATCACAATAGGATTCAATATTACCTGGAATGCGCTACAACTTGGTACCACTCTGCTCAAACTGGCCTTCGTCCCAATTTGAATACACAACATTGCTTGTGGCAGCTTCAGCGAGTCATTAATCGAACTTCCCGACACCTCGTGCCTGATTAAATCCTCGCGGTCGACATGAGAAAAGCTTCTGACAACGTCGATCAAAATGTCATCTTTGCGGGGCTGAAGTCAAGACGGGCCGATCCGCAGACTGGCACACGTTGTCTCGCTGGTCAAGGCAGGGCGAGTGGTGTTCTCCCGGGAGTCGAACGGGCGCGCTTCTCGGAAGCTTGAACGACGGCTCGGGCTAACAGACAGCGGTTGCAGCCCCTCATTTATAGGCGTGGTCCGCGTCTGTTCGTTCTTAGCGCCAGGGCAGGCGCGCACATACACGCAGCTTCATCTGCACAAACTCCTTCTCCTTCTTGCGCCGGGCGCGCGACCCCATTGGTCGAGATCGGAAACCACCTTGTAGAACAATCTAGGTCATTCGCGGCACGCTGAGTCATCGGCGCCGGAGCGAAGGGGGGAGGGAATCACTTTGGTGCGCACAAGATTACCGTGTCTCGTTCGGGGATAGACAACTCGTTAAGCTCGGAAATTGGCAGGGAGATCAAACGCTGGAAGCATCGGCGCAGAACGGAGTTTAAAAGCGAACCCAGTATGTCTCAGGATGCTGAATACAATTTAACCGGTAGCCCATCCCGAAGAGGAGTCGATACTAGTTTCACAGAATCTAAAACACGTTTGACCACATCTGTAGTGGGAACTGAACATAGCGCACCATCACCTCAGAGGACAGTTGCTGCAACGCCGTCACTAATTAATGTGCTGCGAAAGCCCCGGCATCTACGGGCGTCTGACTGCGCCATATATCCTCGAAACGGGCAAGTAATCCCGCAAAATTTAAAAACCTGTGAAGCTCACTGCGTTTCATGAGTGGCGAAGGCCTCTAGATTTCGGGAAATAGCCCAGAGAACCGAAGCGGACGGCCGCTAGGGGGCCGTGGCGAGCAGACGTGTGTCACGTCGGTTCTGTATTCCTGCAGTGATTTCTGCGGCAAATGTTATGAGATCAACCAGAGCGGGTTAAAAACGTAAATCGGAAGCTGAGAGGACTCTGCGGACACCAGCGTTTTGTCCGTAAGTGGATGTTTCACATTTTGGAGCCAAAATTCTGCCAGCCGTGGTGCCAATGTGCTAACTCAAACGCCGGCCACTGGGCCTAACGAGGGCTAAGGCTTACTGAGGCCCCCGGTGCCGCCACGTCAGCTGTGCTGCCGCCAACAGGTGGTATGAATATCGCCGTGCATGGTCGCAGCGGCGAAAAGGGCGAGCTCGACGCCACGGATTGGATCACATTACTCAACAGATGCAACCTCGAGGAGAAATGGGCGCGGAAAGCCAAGCTCGCCTCCGAAGAGGTGAAAGCGATAGACACCCCACCACCATCACCGAAGCGCGACGGCAAACAGCAAGCGGAGAAATCGATCGCCTCGACCCAAGTCAAGCTTCCCGAGAAGGTTGGAGAATCATTTTCCGCCCCAAATGAGGCATGGTATTCACACAGTACGATGGACCGACCCTGACAGAAGACATACATGTAACTGCGAAGATTGAATGGAACACGGCATGCCAGCTCGTCAAGAACGAGAAGCAAGAAATTTTTGTCTTCATCACCCCCCGCACAGAGCAAAATACAAGCTCTTACGCCTCACACACCTGGACATTGGAGGGAAAGTGCACGAGATTACCGTTCACCTGGCCGTACCCGACGACATCTCGAGAGGAGTCATCCACGGAATAGGAATTAACACCTCACTTCAAAAGATCAAGCAGGGGATATCAGAACATGAGGAGAACCCCAAGGTGCTGGATATCAGACGACTAGGACAGCGCAAGACCATTATGCTCACATTCACCACCAAGGAGGTACCGAGGGAAATCAAATCCCTTGGTGCCATCTTGAACTGTTACTTGTGCAATAAAATGTACGACGTATGCTATAAGTGCGGAGACCTGGGACACCGATCCGTCGTATGCGAGAGCAAGGAGGAGAAGTGCAGGGCCTGCGGCATCCCCAACCCCACAGAGGGAGACGACTGCAAACCCACCTGCAAGCTGTGCGGCCAGCCGCACCCCACCGGCAGCAAAACCTGCCAGGAGATCTTCAGAACCCCATACATCGTTAAAAAACGACAATGGGAGAAGGTCCAGAAACAGGAGTTGGAGGATAAGAAACAACCAGAACATCGCAGCAGGCGGGATGAGATCAAGACGCGGGCCACGAGCAAGGATCGACACTGGTCCACGTCCTTCCCAAGGGTACTGCAGCAGGCCACCACCACCCCACACATGAACCAAGAGGCACCACCCACCAAAAAGGTCGGCTGGGAAGCGGGCAATTCCCATGACTCAGACATAGTGAGGAAGCTGAAAGACCAAATGAAACAACAACACGAAATGATGAGACAGCAACAGGAGCAATGGAAGCTTTACCAGGAGCAAACACAAGCTCAGGTGAAGGAGCTCCGTAATCACGTTATCGGCCTGCAAAGGGAGACCACTGAGCTCAAAGCTCAACTCAGACAACCGGAGCCGCATCAGGAGTCCATTGACGATAAGTAGTAGAGGCGTCTGCACCGCCAAAGAAAAAGCGAGTTAAAAAGACAGACTGGGGCCTTGAGAAGGCCGAGAGCGCGGTAGACAAACTAGAGGTAGACATGCAGCGACTCAAAGAGGTAGTACAACAGGCGGTCATACCTACCCAGCGTAACGCGCAGAGGACCGACCAACTCTCAGCCCCGCTCAGCCAACTAGTTATCCCAATGGGAACTGGAATGAACCAACAGGCAGAACAACAAAGACAGATCCTTCTGCGGTTGAATAATGGACAGACTCAACACTAAGGCAAACACAATATGGCATTGGAACAGTAGGGGCTTCACAAAAAAAGAAACCTTCCCCAAGCCTACCTTGCGAGACGCGGTGGTTCCGACATCATCGCGCTGCAAGACTGTCGGAAAAACGTTAAACTGAGCGGATACAAACATACCCAGGCCGGTCGCGATACATTCAGACTGATACCCTGAGATATCTCCGTCATGCAGCATGAGGTAGGTTGCACACAGATTGACTACGGGTTAACAGAGATTATGCCGCAGAGGCGGAAATAACGCAGCCTGCAAGTCCTGAGCGTCTACAGCTCTCCTAAACTAAGGAAAGGCTGTGGCTTCAGGGACCTCTTTGTCAAAGCGCAAGCACTGGCAGAAGGGCAGCAGCGTCTCTTAATAGTAGGGGATTTTAATGCGCCACACCAAGCATGGGGATACAGCCACTCCCCGATAAAGGGGAAGGAAATATGGGACCAAATGATAAAGTGCAATTTAAGACTCCTTAACAATCTACTCGCACCAACCAGACAGGAAACCAGCGTGTCATACGACACCTTCCCCGACCTGGCCATGATCGGAGCGGACGTTGAGGCTACATGGCACAACACGAAAGGGAACCTAGGCAGTGATCACAGAATCATAGAGATCGTTTACCAAAACGGGGTCAAAATCAAACGCGAGAGGAAAACCCTCAAATCCATCAATTGGCAGTCCTTCCGCGACAACGGAGGGGGTTCCAGGGAGATCACCGACAAACCTGAATGCACCAATGGCATCACGTAGCCGTGCAAAGAAGCTGAGGAGAAAATAGAATTACATTAGGAACAAGACTGGGTTGATAGCCACATGAGACAGCTGTGGCAGAAGAAAAAAAGAGGCAGAAACCGAGCTCGCCCAAAAAGGGGAAAACCGTAACCTGGGAAGGAAAATAGCAGCTCTCAGCAAGGAAATTGGGACCCATGCCCAAACACTAAATAGACAACACTGGAACGACATCTGCGATAGACCAGACGAGCAATTAAGCTCCGTAACCACCTGGAAACTATTGAGACACCTCCTGGACCCAGACAACAACATAGCTGATACCAGGAGAAAAATGGAAAGACTAACACAAATTCCAGGGGCCGCAGGAGGGTATGATCAACCAGATAAAAGAGAGGTATATAGGAGAAACAAACACCGAAACACTCCCCGACTATAGCGGCGAAAACAACGAGGAGCTAGAGCAACCAATAACCATAACAGAGGTCCACGCTGCCTTAAACAAGCTCAGCGGAAAAACCGCGACTGGCCGAGATGGGGTCCACAATAAGATGCTTAGAAACCTCGATGACGACTCCCTTTAGCAACTAACAGCATTCATTCAATAGTGTTGGGAACGGGGGGACATACCTGGTCAGTGGAAGAATGCAAATCTAGTCCTCATCCCCAAACGAGGAAAAGAACTCAATCTTGAGAACCTTAGGCCAATATCGTTAACCTCCTGTTTAGGGAAGCTAATTTAGCACGTCATACAGAATAGGCTCAACGGACTCTTGGAAAGTAAGGAACTGTACCCAGACAACATGTTTAGATTCAGACAACTATCCAGAAACGACGTCATGCTACAATTCAAAGAAAAAGTATTGGAAAGGAAGACTAGCGACACTAGAGTCATAGTGGGAGGAGACGTCAGCAAAGCGTTTGACAACAGCAAACACCAAACGATCCTGTCACGCCTCAATCAATTAAATGCAGCAATAAAGCTATACGACTATATTAAAAGCTTCCTCACGAACCGAACGGTGAAGATAGAAATCGGGGGCGCAGTAAGAGAAAACATTAAGCTAGGCAACACGAGAACACAGCAGGGATTGGTGCTATATCCCGTACATTTTTTAACATTTCAATGATCGGGCTGCCTGAACGACTCAGAAAGCTAGAGGGCCTCTGCGACACTCTCTACGATGACGGCCTCACCCTTTGGGTCGACAGAGGGGGAAGCGATGGCCAAATAGACGGCACCCTACAAAGGGCAATCTGGGAAACGGAAAGCTATCTGAGACCCATAGGGCTAAAATGCTCGCCGGAAAAATCGGAGATGCTAATCATGAGCAAGCAGCACGTCAATATCTCGCTCCTGGAAAACAACACCCCGGTCCCAATTGTGGACAAGATCAGGATACTGGGTGTGTGGATACAACAAAATGGGAAAAACACCGAAACAATACACAGACTAGAAGACAGGACCAACCAAACTTGCAGGCTTCTCAAGGTGATAGCAAACAAAAACGCGGGGATGAAGGAGGCGAACCTACTTAGGCTTGTCCACTTTCATCATTAGCCGAATCACCTACGCTATCCCGTACTTAAAGAAAACTAAAGCAGAGAGAGACAAGGTAGACATCCTCATCAGGAAAGGTGTCAAAACAGCCCTAGCCTTACCAGCGTGCACATCAACCGAGACTCTCCTCAACCTAGGAGTGTCAAACACCCTAGAGGAAACGTACGAAGAGAAACTCACGGCACAATATGTCAGACTAACTGGCATCAAAACGGTCAGATACATCCTTAGGAAATTGGGCTACCAAAGGCAAGAATCGCGAGAAGGGATAAGCTCCATCCCCAAAGAAATTGCCAACAAGCTAAGAATACCCCCAGACCAAGAAACATGCACCCCATACACAACGAGGAACGCAGGAGAAGCAGAGTCCAAAAACTCCAAAGCTCCTCCTCCAAAAACAAGTGGTAGTGTACACCGATGCAGCAGAGTACCCATAAAGGGCACTACGTTGCAGTAGTAGTGAGCGACAAAGGAGAGCTAATCTCGAGCTCTAGCGTAAGACACTCTTCACCATAGGAGGCAGAAATGGCGGCGATTGCCCTGGTAATCAGAAACCCATTAACCAAAATAATCATCACAGATTATAAAACTGCAATCAAGGCGCATGACAACGGTAAGGTGTTCAACGAGGCCGGCAAAATTCTGCAAGCAGCCAAGGAGAACGCACCCAACGACCTAATTAGCATAATACGGGCACCCGCCTATAGTGGACTCACAGGAAACGAGATCGCCAACGAGATCGCCTGAGGACTCACACACCGGTCCGCACATATACAGAACCACATATACAGAACTTCTAGAGCACTCTAGAGTGGGCAGGAGAACCCCCCATAGATTTCTCACAAAGACGGAAGAAGTAATCTGGCAGAAACTGCAGACGGGTACCTTCCCAAACCCGTATCACCTATACAAATGGCATCCTGAGGTGCACTTTTCCAAATGCATAAAACTGTGAAGGAATAGCGACCCTAAATAACATGCTCTGGGCTTGCCCAGCGCTAAACGATCTACATGGAAACAAATAGTCTTGGGAATCCTCCCTCCATAGCTGGGAAGAAAAAGCCCCAAAACAAGTCATCGGTCAAGCTCAGGCAGCCGCCGGAAGCCAACTGATTCCAGCCGATGTCTAGGGGGGAGGTAGACGGTGAACGGGGGTGCTGGGTCTCACCCGAGCACCCATACTGTCTGACGGGTACAAATAAAGTGCTTTCTCTCTCTCTCGAAACCTGTGACGACACAGCATGCTATAAGTCGCGGGACCACGAACTTTAAACGTAGCTTCATCTTACAAAGCGTACCATCTCAGTGTGGGCATATTGGCGACGCCGACAACGAACAGCCACTGCTGAGAGGGATGAAGGCACTATGAGGCGTTGGTACTCACTCTGCAGTTCGTCATACCATGCGGACATGAGCGGAGTTAGGAAGTCTGTCCGCTGGACAACTCGAAGTTTCGCAGCTGTGTCTTCCAGGTCATCTGACAGGCCACGGCGCAACGCGCTGCCCTCCACTGAGCAACACAAGCGGTATAGTTCTTTTAGCGCATACCACGCACCGTGCTGCTGTCAACCAGGGAAGCGCGCAGAGCAGGTGATAGGCTCATGTGTGAAAGCGATTTGTGCAGCATGCGGAAATAGAGAAAAGTTTATTTAATTCAGAGCACGCTATGAGCTCCACACGACCCCATTGCACTCGAGTGTTCTTGTTCCCAGTGGAAATCGAGAAGTGTTAGTGTGGAAGTCATGATGCCACGGTCTACTTGTTTCAAAATTAGGGGAAGAAACCGCGAGCATTTCTGGTCGGTGGTCATGTCTGTAGGTGTGCTGTAAGTAGGTACGAAAGCAGAAAGCGCCCGAGGCACAGTATATGTGTGATCCAGCCTGCTGGCGTCGACTCTTGGTGCCATGTCCAACAAAACTGTGAGCGGTGCGTGAGAGTTCAAAAGATTTCCAGCTCGTTGACCCCTGCCAAGCCCTCGCACAACACAATAAGTATCAAGAATGCATCTAAAAATGAGTGTAAAAAATGAATGTGGATTGTCTCAGCTAATCTACGATATGCAAAGCGAAAGCTGTCGTCGTTCATTGTGTTGACTGGTGTTGGCGTTGACAATGTTCTAGAATTTGAGGAAAGCAAGGGCGCATAGCTGGCTCCCTGGGTCAGTGTACGCCGTTAATCGCTCTTTGAAATACATTGCGGTGGTGAGAGAGAGATGTGGGCTGCATGCATTAACGCTTACGGTGTTGTGGCAGACACGCGGTTGGTTGGCTGCTTTTTAAGGCAAGGAAATGGCACAGCATTTGTCACACATCTCGGCTGAAACCTTAACCACCTTTTCTCACTGCGCCTAAAGAAAGGCACCCAAGCTGTTTCAGCGCACAACCTAAAACTGATATCTTTCGCCTAGCTGGTTCTGGAACTACTACTCTAAATTTGCATATTTTACCTGCTGCTGCAGGCGACTGCGTTTTTATGGAGGCAAAACGCTAAGGCACCCGTGTGCTGTGCGATGTCAGTGCATGTTAAAAATCCCCAGGTGGTCGAAATTATTCCAGAGCCCTCCACTACGGCACTTTTTTTCCTTTCTTTTTTCACTCCCTCCGTTATCCCCTTCCCTTACGGTGCGGTTCAGGTGTCCAACGATATATGAGACAGATACTGCGCCATTTGCTTTCTCCCAAAACCAATTGTTATTATCATTATTACTATTATTATTATTCTGCCGGTCTCACTTGCCATGTGCTTTGACTCCTGCTCCGCACATGTAAAACTATACTTGGCTCCAAAGGAAAAATAAATGATTTTGAAAGATGAGCATTAGGCAATGAGAGCATACATGCCATTATCCACCTGGTCATTGAGAAACATTAGCAGGGGGAAATGTGGCCACCGCGCCTGTTTCGGATCGCTTCCACCTGAACCACTTGGTGCACCATCTTTTCAGGCATGGTGTTTTTTTGTAAAGGTGTCCCTCAGGCTTTTCCATCGTGCCCGGACATTACAGCCTGCAAGTATAGTTTCACAGCATTGGACTCTGTTCACCACATATCCTATCAAGCACAGCAGTCAGCACGCCTGTCTAAAGCACTCGAGCGCTGCCCTGTCGCACAAAGGCAGTGATATAATCAGGCAGGTACACTGCTCTAGAGTGTATGCTTGTATTGGAGAACAGGTACGGAGACTATATGTGCTGTGGCAGTTGCAGAGTACTTGTTATAAGAGACCAACTGGATTTAACTTCCTTCGCTGGCTGGCTGGCAACCTTGGTCGCACGGAAGGGTGTGTGTCGGCTTCTATCTCTGTTTTCGCTTTTCGCGGTCTTCTCGCGTGTGGCGTGGATCGGACAGTGCCCTCCGTGAGACGAAATGCTGACGACCCTTATGAAAATGGTCTATAGACTTTTTATAGACTCTATAGACGCTCTTTAGACTTTGATTTATTTAAATAGACAGTCTATAGAGAATCTATAGACTAAAGTCGATAACCCCCTTAATTTCCTTTTGGCTATAGATGATCCATACACTACCTCTAAACTGAAGTCTATAACCGCATCAATTTCCTTCTGTATATAAATGGTCCATAGACTATCTATAGACTAAAGTCTATAACAGACAATTTTCCTTTGTCTGCAGACGGTCAATAGATTATCTATAGACTTAAGTCTATAACCGCCTTATTTCCTTTTGTCCGAAGACTGTCTATAGCTTATAT
Source organism: Amblyomma americanum (assembly GCF_052857255.1). Lineage (NCBI taxonomy): Eukaryota > Metazoa > Arthropoda > Arachnida > Ixodida > Ixodidae > Amblyomma > Amblyomma americanum. Next base: position 35,778,953 of record NC_135497.1, on the reverse strand, counting down.
ATAGACTAATGTCTATAACGACCTTAATTTCGTTCTGTCTGTAGGTGGTCCATAAACTATCTATAGACTAAAGTCTTTAACCGCCTTAATTTTGTTCTGTCTATAGATGGTCCATAGAATATCTGTAGACTAGTCTGTAACAGAAAAAAGTTTTCTTTGTCTAGAGACGGTCATTAGATTATCTATAGACTGAAGTCTATACCTGCCTCATTTCCTTCTGTGCATAGCAAGTCTCTAGACGATCTACACAGACCAATGTCTATAGCAAACAATTTTTCTTTGCCTATAGGCGGCGTGCAAGGCGACGGCCGTGCCACAGGTGGCGGCTTTGCTCCCATCTTCCAGGAGTGCCGTTTCTTCGATGAAATAAGGTTTGTCCGTGCATCTTCATTGCAATAGGAGCCCGAAGGGATGTCCAATAACAACTGTTGTGTGGTTGGTTGCTCTAACACATATAAAAATACGCCGGAGACGCGATTCTACTCGTTCCCAGCGCGGCCCTTTGAGCGGGAGCGACGACAGCAATGGATTGCCGCTGTTCGACGGCAGAGGTGATGAACTCATTCCATTTACTTTAAAACGTCAAATTTTTTATACACGCCTATTTTTTGAGTGATGCTAGGAAGTGTTTGGGATAGTCGTCGTCTCATCATAAATCGTCGTGCTGCTGCAACTCAAGTTCACATTGGTAAGCAGTTGTCTTGACTGCGCATCGCAGCTAGGGCATGTGCAGGGCGCTGTTGCTTTGGTGCTGGTATTTTGAAAGAACTCATTACGGGTATTGCCTGCACCGTGATTATGCGCTCAATTGTTGGCAGTATACGTGTGTAATTTTCCCCCTGCATGAGTGCATTTTGGTGTCACTGTCGAGATAGTTCCGCTATCGCTCGAAAGTTTCGCATGTTGATATTTATCGTGCCTCTGTGTTTTCGTGTTTAAACGTTTGCTTTTTAATTGCGATAATTTTAATGCACTCGTTGTGGGTATTGTCTACTCCGTGATAATGTGCTTTATTTCGATTAGGATATGTGCATACTGCGTATGTTGTCCCCTGCATGACTGTGTCTCGGCGTCATGGAGATAGTTTCGCTATCGCTAGAAGCTTGATCTTTATTTTCCGCATGTTGATGTTTTGGGCCTGTATGTTCGCGCATTGAAACTTCAGATTGCTACCGCGTGCAATACCTCTGCTCATTTTGCATGGATGTGGTCTGAGCTTCGTTTGTGACGCGATGACCGCATGCTTGCAGTGATTTTGTGTTGTTAGGAGTGGGGCTCCAACCCCTCAGCAGGCCACCGGTGTTGGGAGATTGCGCTTCGATCCCACCGCTGCCACCAGTTGTTAAATGCGGGCCCCTGATTCGCCTGTGCCGTCTCTCGCCAAGGTCGGTGTCCCCGGGTTCCGGATCGGGAGACTGCTGTAGTGGGGTTGACGAAGAGATGAGAGGGTCTTCGAGGTGAAGGAGAGACTGAAGGGTTTATTTACATTTATACAAAGATTGAAAGAGTGAATCGGGAGCTGGCGAACACACGCCAGATCGCTGCTTAAATAGGGTCCGCTGTCCCCAGGTCCCTAGTTGGGGAATCTAGTTCATTAAAAATGCGTCGAATCACTGTGATGTAGATCACGTGTCCAGTCTTCCGGGTCCGCCCCCATCCACACACTCTTGCCACTTCTGGCAGATTAGTGTCCGCGCTGTCCAGGCTTCAGTGATGAATAGCCCGAAGGGGGTCCCATTGAGAGCGTTGAAGGTCAGTCACCTGCACTTCACAGCGGTAGTGTGGGGGCGAATGGATCCCACCGCAGTTCGCAGAAGCTGTCACGTAGAGCGTGGGAAAGCACAGTCCAAGTCGAAGTTGTTTTCGAAGCACGAAGATTCCAGAGACGTTGGCTTAGCCAAACCCGGCCGCATTTGTCACGGCTGATTTGCAGTTCCGCCGCTCGCCGGCTCCCCCGCCGTCCCCTCCGGGAGAAAAATGTCCCGGGTTGGTCCGGCGTTGAGAACAAAAGACAGGTTCACTAAAGCCTTTCTCAGACAGCGGGGAGCCGTTTCACCCCTTAAACAGCAGGGGGGGGGGAATGACCCTTGTAGACGCCACCACCTGCACTCGTAGCGCTGCAACCACATCGACGGCCCTTTGAAGCCTCGGTAGATTGATGAGTCCCAGTGGCTTTAATATTCTTGGCATGTTGGCGTCTCCAAACGTAACAGCTCCTCCGCGGCCAGGACAATCTCGATCGGCCAGTGGTCACAATCACTGGTCGAGGAGAGATGACTTGAGTTGTAGCGTGGGAGGCCCTTCTGCATCTTGTCTGCAAGCACAGAGTAGAGTCCTAAACCTCGGACAACGGAGGCATTAGTCGAAATCAGCCACTCAACATGGCGCCACTCCCCAGGCAGTGCACGAAATTCACCCGAGAGCCGCCAGGCTGTTTTGCAATACTACTGCATTGTCAATGTAAACGTAAGCACAAAATTTTGTAGCTGACAGCAGTAATCTCGGCTACTAAGAACAGCTTCCATGTCTGCCAAATTCGCTGCCAAAGTCCGATTCGCCGAACACGGCTTGAAGAGAGGTGGCAAATTTGGAAGCAAAAGAAAAAGGATAATAGGACACCACGCCAAAACAAAGCTAACTAGCACCTAAAAAAAATACGAAAAGGCACCGAATTGCCACCGAACGGATACCTCAATTATGGGAATAACCTGCTCAATCCGTCGGCATTGCCATGACATTTGCCCCTTTTGTATCGCACAGAAAAGTTATATTGCTGGAGGGCTAGACTCCATCGAAGCAAGCGGCCATTCTTGGGCGACATTTGACGCAGCCATGTAAGCGGACAATGATCTGTCTCGAAAGTAAATTTCGCCCCGTAAACATAACAGGCTAGCTTCTGTGCGGCCCAAACCAGACAAGCGCATTCCTTTTCCGAAGCGCTGTAGGCTTCTTCCCTTACGGTTAACTTCCTGCTGGCATAACGGATAGGGTGCTCCTCATTGTCGTCTCCGACTTGGCTTAATACGACCTCCATACCCCGGTCGCTGGCGTCACACTGGACCACGAATTCCTTGCTGTAGTCCGGCGCGCGTAACACGGGCCGCGAAACCAGCACGCTCTTCAAGCTCTGAAACGAAATTTCTTTTGCTGCGTCCCAGATAACGCTATTCGGCTTTTCTTTGCGAAGCGCATCGGTCAAAGGACTTGCTAGCTGTGAATAGTTGGGTATGTACCTTTGGTAGTACCCCACCAGACCGAGAAATGACCGTACATCCGTCTTAGTTCGGGGCTGCGGGAATTCAGCGATAGGGGCTATCTTGAGGTCTGACGGTCTCCTCGTCCCCATCACTTGTACAGAAAGCTGCTACAGCTGTTCTCCGCAGAAGTCTGTAGCCTCACTTCATTCGCTTAATCTTTGAATAGCAAAATCGGCTAGCTAACCCAGCGCCGCTAAACACAGGTACTCAAATGGGCACAAATTCACGTACTTTCATTGCCTCTGCAATGCGTTAGCTACACTATCGCGAATGAGACAAACGTTTGGTATCTAACTATGGCCCCCAACAAAACTTGTCGTCCGGTATTTGCTAAAGATACAAAGCGAAACGTGCGCTCAAAATTCAAACACGAAGAAATTTGCTTACTCGGAACGGTTCTACATAAGCAAACAGCTTATCATCAACTCGGGATATGTCTTCGCTGAACTCCTGTGAGTGCCTTTATCACTTAGTAGCATCTCAAAGATAAACACGTCCTTTCTAACCCAATCGCCCAATTAACTTTATTTAAGTGTTAAGAAAACAGTGACACTTGATCAAATCTAAATTTTTTAACCTAAAACAAAGTAGCATTTCATTTCTCGTTTTTACACGCACACACAAAAAGAGGAATAAAAAAAACAGCTACTTCGAATTGCTACGCGGGGTCAAAAATGGCTCACCACCCCCGCGTCGAAAGGATTAGTCCTTCAGCCGCGCCCGCCGGGGTCGCGCTCTGACTGATTGTACGACTGTCAACTCGTGACAAAGGGCAACTGAAAGAAGACATTCCTGATCGCTACTGTCCTCTCCACAGTCCCTCGACGCGCTCAGTAGGCCCCGGTAGCTCATGCAGTGCCGATGACCGATTCCGGGCGACGGACAGCGACCGGAGCGAGAAGCTGCTCTCTGTTCTCGCCCCAAGCAAGCCCGCCTACCCTTTCGCCCTGCGCGCTTCCTCGAATACAGTGCGGAAAGTGCAGGACCCATCCTTGTCAATTGTGGGCGCCGAACACGCCTGCATGTGTGGTCTTTATTGCTCGACCCCTGAGCTCGCATGCGCCGGGTGTACCGCAATCTAGCACCCTCTGATCTTTCCTGCCACTTTGCCTTTTTCTTTACCGCCTTTCTGTCAGGTCGGGGTTGTCTGGGTCTTAACGCTGGCCGATGCCCTTTCAAGAACCTCGCTCCTGTCCTGCTTGCAAGATGCGCTTTTCTCTTTCTGTTACTTGGGGTTACCTTCAGAAGCATCTGCGCGTGCCGCCTGACCAGTAACTTTAGCTGCAAAATTACAAGGTCCCATGCGGGAAGTCTTTTCTTTCGCTTCTGCCGCACTTTTATATGTGCTAACGTTAGCACCTGTCTGCGCTCCTGGATTTAGGGCTTGGCATTTCAACCGTTTTTTCTTGGTCCGTGCCCTCTTCCTGTTTTTACGCCTAGACCCTTCCGTTTGTGGCTCCTGATCGCAACTAGCTTGATCTAGTTTTTCAGAGGCACCTCGGAGACCTTCATCCAATTGCAAACTGGCCGCTTTGCCTTCGCAGGTCAGTGTCAGCTCCACACCGCTGACAGACGAACCTTCCGCTGCCCCCGAGTTGGGCAGTTCGCTTTCCTGAAGGCAGTCATCCACCGCCCGCTTATCGGCCTGAGCGCTTACTCCTGAAACGGCCTGCTCGTCTGCAATTGAGCTTTCGTCCTCTGTCTCAGCGTGGCTTTCGATACTGCGTTTCAACATTACAGCTCCGAAGTCTTCCTGACGGTTGTGCGCTGTTTCACAGTACTGTTTTACGTCGTCACGTCTGTCCAACTGCAACGATCCGGCCTGACTCGCTCTCTCTGGAGTCTTGCCTCTCAAGATCTCATCATCCAGTTCCTTTAGCTCATACGTGTGCGCTGTTTCACAATACTGTTTTATGTCGTCACGTCTTTCCAACTGGAACGATCCGGCCTGACTCGCTCTCTCTGGAGCCTTGGCTCTCAAGATCTCATCTTCCAGTTCCTTTCTCTCATGCGCAAGCTGCAACCTTCTGAGCTCCCATTTCTTTTTCTCTGCCGCTAGCCTTTGTTCCTCTATGTTTCTCCGCTCATCTTCCTTTTTCTTTAGCTCATCTTTCTTTTTCTTTCGCTCAGCTTTGAGGAGTTCCCACGTATCGGTAATTATTCCTTCCTCGGCGGTTTCCAAGAGCAATTTGCAAATGTCTGTCTTTTTGATCTTAACCCCTACCTCTACATCCAACTCTTCACACAATGACAGCAAATCTTTCCTTAGCAACTTCATTAAATCCATGTTTGCTGCTCCGAGCCTTGACTTTGCTGAACAACTGTTGACGTGAGCTACACACACTCAGACTCACTGATCAACTTCCCTCGATTCCCAGCAGTTCAAAGTTATTAACCCAAACATTTGAAGCCTGGCGAATCTCAAGCAAAGTTCAAACACTCACCCACGGAAGCAACACCACGCCGCATGGTCGATCCAACCGCTGCCAACCAGTTGTTAGGAGTGGGGCTCCAACCCCTCAGCAGGCCACCGGTGTTGGGAGATTGCGCTTCGATCCCACCGCTGCCACCAGTTGTTAAATGCGGGCCCCTGATTCGCCTGTGCCGTCTCTCGCCAAGGTCGGTGTCCCCGGGTTCCGGATCGGGAGACTGCTGTAGTGGGGTTGACGAAGAGATGAGAGGGTCTTCGAGGTGAAGGAGAGACTGAAGGGTTTATTTACATTTATACAAAGATTGAAAGAGTGAATCGGGAGCTGGCGAACACACGCCAGATCGCTGCTTAAATAGGGTCCGCTGTCCCCAGGTCCCTAGTTGGGGAATCTAGTTCATTAAAAATGCGTCGAATCACTGTGATGTAGATCACGTGTCCAGTCTTCCGGGTCCGCCCCCATCCACACACTCTTGCCACTTCTGGCAGATTAGTGTCCGCGCTGTCCAGGCTTCAGTGATGAATAGCCCGAAGGGGGTGCCATTGAGAGCGTTGAAGGTGAGTCACCTGCACTTCACAGCGGTAGTGTGGGGGCGAATGGATCCCACCGCAGTTCGCAGAAGCTGTCACGTAGAGCGTGGGAAAGCACAGTCCAAGTCGAAGTTGTTTTCGAAGCACGAAGATTCCAGAGACGTTGGCTTAGCCAAACCCGGCCGCATTTGTCACGGCTGATTTGCAGTTCCGCCGCTCGCCGGCTCCCCCGCCGTCCCCTCCGGGAGAAAAATGTCCCGGGTTGGTCCGGCGTTGAGAACAAAAGACAGGTTCACTAAAGCCTTTCTCAGACAGCGGGGAGCCGTTTCACCCCTTAAACAGCAGGGGGGGGGGGGGGGGAATGACCCCTGTAGACGCCACCACCTGCACTCGTAGCGCTGCAACCACATCGACGGCCCTTTGAAGCCTCGGTAGATTGATGAGTCCCAGTGGCTTTAATATTCTTGGCATGTTGGCGTCTCCAAACGTAACAGTGTCCATTTTTTTGTAGTTAATTGTGTCTAGAGGCAGGACAGCACATTGCATTATCAGGTCTCTCCCGCCGCGGTAGCCCAGTGGATTCGGCTGTTGATCCCAAGGACATGGGTTGGACCCCGCCGCCGGAGGCGGCATTTCGATGCAGGCGAAATAAAAAAAATGCCCGTTGGCTGTACGATGTCAGCGAGAGTTAAAGACCCTTAGATGACATCATAATCGCTTAATTTAGCGGAAAGGACAGGACAAAAGAAAGGACGAACACGCTGTCCTGTGCTGTTAAATTAGATGGATATGATGTCAAAGCACCAGCTAGCCCAACAGCAAACTCTTTTGAACCCCAGGTGCTAAATTAATCTGAAGTCTTCCGCTACGGGGACCCTCATTGACCATGCAGCCATAAACCAAACAATTTATTCCCTTTTGCTGTAATGGCTGTGTTTATGTGTGCTTCTGTCATAATTTTATTAGAAAAGACGGGAGCCTGTGGGAGCCGACCACACAGCAGGATCTGCAGCAACCATTTTGTAAATGGTGAGAAATCCAACGGCCCTCGGAGTCCAGCATATCTGCCGACCCTATTTCCAAGTGAATACAGACGCACCAAGACACCTTCTGCTTACAGATACGAAAGGTAAGATGAACTAGAGAAAAAATTTCAATCAAATGGTGTGCTATGTGGCTGGAATTATTAAATGTGAATGGAACGGAACTTGGAATGAACTGTGACAGAGATAACCAAACAGGGCAGGCGATACTGGAAATGTTATGATTGTTTTACATACTGTAGGTCCTAGTGGCTAGCAGTTGTGGTGGTAGGATTATAACTACGCATTGTGTCATGGCTTTAACCATGCAGCTAGTATGAAACTGATTCAACTAGTGCTAGACCAAATACAGCAATAGTTCATAGATTCATGAACTGTGGAGCAATTTTTGTTGCTTGTTCTATCTAGGTAATGACTTTTCTCAATGGATATTGAATCACAGTGTAACAATCCTCAAACAGTTGTCTTAATCCAGGTTGCGGTGACGTGAACCGAGCAAAGAACCCACATCAAGCTGTGTGCAGGAAGTGGCTACTGTTGAAGAAGGCTACGATTCCACAAATGGACTCATAAGTGTATGTCTCTTCACATACCCATCCTGAAAAGCTTTCACAACATCAACGTTACTAAGCTGATTTCACAAATTTCTGTGTTGACTTGAACAACAAACAAAGCTTTGGAATTTCTGGCAAGCTAGATTTAATGCTTTCTCTCAGTTTCCTTGCCCTTAATATGCTTGTGTCTATGAACATGACGATGTCCTAGTCATTGCTTTCTTTCTTTGTATCAGTTTGCACATAGCATGCTGACATTTCGTGCTTTCAGTTGTGTTGCTATCTAGAAAAGTTGCCCAAGGCATTTTTAAAACATTGTGTCAGTGATCATAACACACCAGAAGTCTTCCTTAATCGTTACAGCACTCTTTCAGGTCATTTGCATATATGTCATTCATATTTTTCTTAAAAAGATTGCAGTTTATACTGGTGCTAACAAAGCACTACGATTCACTGCATGACTGCATTGTGTAATGGGGAGGAAATTTTGGACAAAAAACGAGTGACTGTGCCTTTCAATGAATGCAGGTGGAAACACAAACAGACCCCTCTACTTGGACCTTGGAGCCAGATATGCCGAGTCTGTTCCTTGGCTGCATGCAAGATTGCAATGCTGAGACACAGGTAGGATGGGAACTAGTATGCACATTTGCTATAATTTCATTGCACCTGAATAGACTTGTACCTAAAATTACATATATTTTCTTGTTGATACCTTTCTGCAGCGCCCCAATTTTTTGAAGTGTGGACTTGGTGTTGGGCTGTGTAGGTACAGCTTTGAGATAGCAGCTAGCGTGTATGATAGATAAAATACTTCAGTTTGGGAAATAAACTATGTGTTAGTATTTATCTTAAGCACATTTTCAGTTTTGTCATTGTTCACTGCATAAAACCTTTAAGCAATATTTAATACAAATGTGTACATAAAATAGCTTTGTTACCCTCTAATAAGCACGGCTTCAAATGATTGTGTGCGTAATTTCTTCCAGGCTACCTTTCCTAGCTAGAAGGAAACAAAGGACGCCGCATGGGGCACTTTGTATGGCATCAAGGACAGCGCGTGTGACCCAATGAACATCGACAGCTTGAAATCTACCTGTAGCTTTCGAGGCTACCCAAGTGTATCTGCCTGCTCCAGTGAAAAGGCCTGACATTTTAAAATACATTGCTGGTGTGTCACTGCCAGTATTTTCAAAATTGCAGAGCATTGTTGTGGAGGCGCTTAATGTCAGTGGGGAAGATGAAATTGTAAATGCATCAAACTCCTCCTCTCTCTCATGAAGCTACAGCTCAACCTTTCCTATTCGGCTTTAGCGGTCTTTTTTGGTATGCATAGGACAACTTGTTCACGACATTTTTTTCTGATTTTGAATCTTTTACATGCCAAAAGCCGCTATCTTATCTACTGGCCCTCACGATCAACCACTGAGCTCATGATGCGTGAATGTTTCAAGCCTGAGTATGCAAAATGTCGAGTCATTATAGATTGCACTGAGGTTTTCTGCTCAGCACCAAACACTGTGCATGAGAAAGTGGTGATGTTTTCTAATTATAAAGGCACATACACTGTCAAATTTCTTGTAGGAATAACACCTAGCGGAATTATCAGCTTCTTATCAAGGCCTTATGGTGGCCGTGCCACCGATTCATTCATAACAACTGATTCTGGCATTTTGCACTTGCTTAGCCCAGAAGATCTTGCGCTTGCTGACAAGGGCTTTCCTCAAATCAGAAGTGCACTTGTGGAACGAGGCGTGCTATTTCAGATGCCTACTTTTGCACGACCAAACCAGCCTTTTACTCGTGAGGAAGTTTTTACCTCATACAAAGTGGCAAGTGCAAGAATACACGTTGAAAGATGTATTCAACGTATGAAACTTTTCAGGATATTGTCAGAAAAGTCTGCTGATTTGCTTCCTCACGTCTCAAAAATAATTGATATGTGCGGCGTGCTTACAAACTTACACAGCCCAGTGATTAAAGCTAAAGAGTAATGTGGTAATGTGCAAGCTGTCATGTTCACCATGTACAAAATAGACTGAGATGACGTTACAGTGCAAGTATAATCTTTTGAGGGCTGGTTATTACCATGAATGCACGAAACCATTCTTTACTCCAGGAAATCAGTACTTCTTTTTTTAGGATCTTCATGTATCTCTATCAAAATAGTTGCACCCAGGCAGTGTTTAGTAAAAGGTACGCATTGCAGGATACATTTCTTTGTCAAAATTTTGAAATATATCCCGCACAATACAATGACTAATGCCCCTGGTGCCACAAAACACCCACGTTGTATCTGATAACGTGGGCATGCCAGAAGATAGACGTGGCACCCGTTATATCAAACCCGAGTGCAGAGCAATGGGGGGCAGTGCTCTCCAGCGATGGCCGGGTCGACCAAGAAGGACTGATTCGGCGAGCACAACTCGCAGCATCATCCAGAGGAGCCCTGGACTAGGGGCAACAGACTGCTCTGCAAGAATATGGACGGAGCCATCTGAAGACCGCAGTAGACGAGTGAATCTAGCGCTCAGTACAGTTTTTCACTCACTCACACACTCGCACCTTTGGGGTGCTGTCGTACTGTGCGAGGGCTCCGGCTTACGTCAGCCGTAATTTTTTGGTTGCATTGAACTACAGGAGAAAGAAAAAAGAAACAGGGCAGTGCTGTTTAATCGAAATGTGTGTTAATGCTTTTAACAATCGTTGTTATCCTTTTGATAGACTAACAACAAATCCGTGTTAGTGCTGCGTACGTACAATGTTCACTGTAGGTCTAAAATAAAAAGTAAAAAAAAACAATGTCAGAAGTGGGGTTCGAACCCACGCCCTCTTTCGAGGACCAGAGCTTAAATCTGGCGCCTTAGACCGCTCGGCCATTCTGACCATGGTGCGGCTACTTTTACGAACAGATATTCACTCTGTGAAAGTGTGTGCGTATACATGTAGCGTCTCTGCCAAAAGTAACCAAAAAGCCGCGATGGCAGCGACAGCGGTCTCTCAGCCGGGCGGCGGCGCTGCGGTCCCGGGCGCTGGCCACTGCTCTCCGGCTGCGAGTGTAACATGGGCGACGTAAGCCTGCGCCCCAGCCCTCCTTCCCCTGATGATAAGAAGCAGATAGTAGAGAGTTTTAGTTTCACGTACGTAAAGCTCTTACGGGTGACCAGTGCGCATGCGCAGAACGCAAAGGGTATGAGCGAGTCTCACGTACGTACGTGAGATTCGGATTTTTACGTTGCGGTCTTTGCGTTGCTTGCGTACGTAGCGTTGACAAACATGGCGGCACCCTGCCCGCCGCTTCATGGCGATAACAGCTTCGTCGCTAATCCCTCGAGGCGATATGGTGTTCTAAACTGTTGTATTCGCCTTCAATTTGCCCATTCTTACCCTCGCATAAGGTTTCAAGCGACAGATAGCTTTTGTTTTTCAGGCAGAAGGGCGATTTTTCAGCTGCTAACCCTGTCGAAGTAGCGTTTGTCGTCGTCATAGCAACGGTCTCGCTATGAATGGCTTCGCTTAATGACTTGTCTTGCATGATTATGGCTACAACCAGTGTCTGTGTTTCTTAGTAGATGGCGCTAGGCGTAACGCGCGGCGTGTTTCGCGTACGTGTAACTATAAGGGTTTCAAACCACCTGCGTGCAGGCTACGTAGACTTCTCACGTTTGCGTACGTGAACCCTCTACGTACGTGAAACTAAAACTCTCTAGTACGTTAATGAAAATTGTTTTTTTTTCAGAGAAAGGAAATGGCGCAGTATCTCTCTCACATATCGGCTGACACCTGAACCGCGCCGTAAGGAAAGGGATAAAGGAGGGAGCTAAAGAAGAAAGTAAGAAAGAGGTGCCTTTTTCGAGGGCTGCGGAATAATTTCGTGGCGACGAATTTCGCACTTTGCGGTGCTGTCGTAATGCACGAGGTGCGCCTTACGTCAGTCGTAATTTTTTAGCTGTATCCGACTACAGAGGAAAGAAAAAAATGATGTTGGTTTAACTCTGGCTAACACTGGTCGAAAGCAAAAAATTAATGTGGATTAGCTCAGCTAATCCAGGATATACAGAGCAAAAAATGGCGGCGTTCACTGTGTTCATTGGCGTTGGCGTTGACAATGTTCTAGACGGCGATGGACGTGACCAAAGGAAGGGCGCATAACTGGCTCCCTGGATATGCGGACGCCTCTTTGAGCTTTGATACATGTGGCGATGGCGAGAGAGAGATGTGACCTGAATGCATTAGCGCTGACAGCGTTGTGGCTGACATGCGGCATTACAGCGTTCACTTTGTGATCGCTGCAATCAAGAATTAACTGCATGCCACCTCCAAGACTGGCAGTGAGGGTGCGCTGCCTATCAACTGTGTGGAACGCAATCAACGCAGCCTTTCGCAGTTGGACACTTACGCCACGTACGCCAAAGCGACATTAAAGCTTCCACTGACCCACGGAGCAGGTTGTGCGCCTTTCCTTTCGTGAAAATGAACGGCCTTTGCAAAGTTGTCAACGCCAATGAGCTCTATGAACGCCGTGGGCTGTCTTGTTTTCTTTGGTTCTTGAGGAAAGGAAATGGCACAGTGGACACCCGAACCGCGCGGTAAAAGAGGGCATAAAGGAGGGAGAGAAAGAAGATAGAGAAAGTTGGATTTTGAGGAACAGCGCGGCCGGAACTGCGGCGGAACACCTGTGGCTCGGTGCTGCTAGTGGCGCATGCGTAGTAGTGACTGTAGAGCGAGGGAGAGAAATATCCGCTGCGAGGCACGCGTTGTGACGTCATGTGCCTCATCGGAGTACCACCACGGTGAAATCGCAAGTTCGCGGCCAGTAAAGCTTTCGCTTTAAAAGGCCCGCAACAATTAACAGGCGAGCAAAACGGCCACTGGTGAAGTGGCCGCGGAAGACAAAGCTCGAAATGCCCTGCCCACGGAATCCCCGCATGAACCGCTCCCCAAGAGACACGAGTTGCCACGCAGATGTCGCGCTACCACAGAGATTCCGGAAGCGGGTAATTCGGACAGGTACTGGAGCGTGAAACACCCCACTTACTTGTTGATCACAAGTATGCAGCAATGCCCAACCAAGTTTCCAAACAATGTGGCGTAAATGGTCTGGGACCCGCCGCGGCTACTGATCCGGAGTTGCCGGGTTCGAACACGACCGCGGCGGCTAATAAACCTGCATTAAGCCAGCTCGTGTATAAACCACGATTTCTTCACTGAAATGTCATTTGCATACATGTGATACCTGTACAATGATGGCTCATTTTGATGTCCATGGAAACCAGACCACATGTGTTAGGAGTTCATAGCAGTGTAGATATTTTCGGAAAAATACAATTCTCTTAAAAATATTTGCGGACTTTCGCCCACATAGATGTGGTCTGTGATGATGTAGACACGGCGGCGTACCGATGTGCTTCACGCTAGAAGCGTTCCGTCTTTTGTCGCATTGGCATTGCGGGCTCCTCGAGAGCCATAGTCTGAGGCACCAATCGACTCGGCGGAAGCTCCCTCGTTAAGCAAACTGCCGCGTTCGGCACTTTGTGCGGAGGCGGAAGGAACACCCAGCAAAGAAGTAGCGGTCCTGATCCTGTTGCTGCTGTGTCAGTGTTCGCAGCTGACTCCCTGGTTGTCACATCCCCCCCCCCTTTAATTGGGTGGGCAGTGCACAATCCAGGCAGTTCGGTGCTCGCGTAAAAGAGTTGTAGTATATGCCTGTGGCTGCGAGTACGTGCAAATTACGCGGTTCCTGGGAAAACAAACAGGTCGTGTCGTGAAAATCACAACGCACGTGGCGGCGGGCCTCTCGAAAATTCGCCCCGCGCCGGAGAAGCAACCGGGACGCGTGAACAAAAAGCTGCCGGCGTTGCGCAAGGTAATACAGGAGCCACCAACGTCAGCACGCTAGCTTGCGCTTGAGAGCCAACAGAGCGAATTGGATGATTCCAGCGGCTCTCTTGCCTTTGGTAAATGACAGTGCGAACAGTGACTGAACTTACTGAGTGCGATGTAGAGATGGGGCGTCTGCGAGAGGTGAAGCGTTAGTAGCACCTCATGGCACATAGCCGCAGCTGTTCCCCCGCTGCGCAGCACCGCGCTTTTTCTCAAAATCCAACTTTCAATTTTCAGTTTTCTATTTCTTCGACGAGTGATGTGTGTGACGGATGCGGTGCAGTGGAAACACTAGAAAACCTGCTCCTTCACTGTACCGCTTTCACCGATGCTCGTCGCGATAAGACGCTATTGTGGCCGCAGGGCAGTGCACGCACTCGTGAGCTAACCTTGGTGAGCCTCTGTGCATTCCTCGAACGCACGGGCTTGACGTCCCGTCGGTTCTCCGTCACGTAGTTACACGCAGTGACCGAACGCTCCGCGAGTTCAACCTTGAACGATTAATAACTGTACGCCCCACTCCAGTTGTAGAAAACACAGTGCTGTGCGCGTGTGTTTAATTCCTCCAACATGAACTAATCATGTGCAGAACATTGACACATTTCTTATTGTGTAAATAGTTTGTATATATTACTTATCCTTACATCCTCTCTTGTTGTCCCCTCCCCTCTTTCATTTCATTTCTGCATTCTGCCAGCTATCCGTAATTTCCGCTGCCTCAGCTCAGGTGCTTCATTATCGATGGCAGATGCAGGGGCTAGCAAAAATCTTTTCCTTTCTTTTTACTATTATTTTATTAAAAACTCACTACCACCACTTGTTTCTCCTTTCCCTCCCTCCTTTATCTCTTCCTTTACGGCGCAGTACGGGTGTCCACCGAGATATGTGAGACGATTACTCTGCCATTTCCTTTCCTCAAAAATCGAACAAAACAAGCGAGCCAAAGCGTTCATAGAGTTCATTGGCGTTGACAACTTTGCAAAGGCTGTTCATTTTCACGAAAGGAAAGGCAAACAACAGGCTCCGTGGGCCAGTGGAGATCTCAATCACGCTTTCATGTACGTGGCGTTGGTGTCTAATAATATAATAACAATAATTGGTTTTGGTGGAAAGGAAATGGCGCAGTGTGTGTTTCATATATCGTTGGACACCTGAACCGTGCAGTTATGGAAGGGACAAGGAGCGCGTGAAAGAAGAAAGGCAGAAAGATGTGTCGTAGTGGAGTGCTCCGGAATAATTTTGACCACCTGGCGATCTTTAACGTGCACTGACATCGCACAGCACTCGGGCGCCTTAGCGTTTTTCCTTCATAAAACCGCAGCCGCCACGGTCGGGTTTGAACGCGGGAACTCCGGATCAGTAGTCGAGCGCCCTTACCACTTATGGTGTCCAACTTCAAAAGCCTTTCATGTTGCGTTTCGCACACTGCATAGGCAGCGCGCCTGCTCTGCCATCCTGGGAGGTGGCACGCAGTCCATGGTTGATCGCGAGAGATTGATCACCAAATGAACGCTGTGGCCCAGCTATTTCTGCAGTGCCGCATGTCAGCCACAACGCTGTAAGGGCTAATGCAATCAGGCCACAACTCTCTCTCACCACCGCCACATGTATCACAGCACGAATGAGGCGTCCGCATATCCAAAGAGCCAGTTATGCGCCCTTCCTTTGCCCAAAGCCATCGCCGTCTAGAACTTTGTCAACGCCAACGTCGATGAACTCAGTGAACGACGACGTCTTTCGCTTTGTATACCGTAGATTAGCTGAGATAACACACATAATTTTTTATTAGAAAGGGAGTGGGCGTATCTCGTCGGGCCAGCATACTGGGCACATGTGCGTGCCGATGTCGGTTCACAACAGCTTTCGTTTTTCTCCCAGTGTTCAACCTGCTTTCAGCATAATTTGATTAGGGAAACTTCTTTGTGTCTCCATGCAGCGCCCCTCCTGTGGCTCGCCGCAACCAAAGCACAGTTTAGGCATGCATTGAATGACCCGCCGCGCTAGCTGAGTGGTTAAGGCGCTCGGCTACTGATTCGGAGTTCCCAGGCTCGAACCCGACCGCGGCGGCTGCGTTTTTATGGAGGCAAAACGCTAAGGCGCCCGTGTGCTGTGCGGTGTCAGTGCACGTTAAGATGGATGGATGGATGGATGGATGGAAAAAACATTTATTAGAAAAAATGGAAGAACAAAAATCTTCCAGGGTGGTCTCTTACTGGTCCAGGAGTCCACGGGCTTTTGCCTCACATAAGGCCCGATCCACCAGCCATTTCTGACCGGCGGACTGAGCGTTCCGTAAAGCAGCCTCCCAGGAAGAATGAGTGCAATTGGGGATGGTGGTACTTCCTGTGAGGAAGGACTTTCCCAAAGGTAGTGGAAAAGTGTGAATCTGGACATGCCACAGGTGTTACAATTAGGAGGAAAAACGGGGTGAAAGCATGAGATACGGTAGGGTGAAATAAAGCAGCCCGTCTGTAATTGCCGCCATGTGGCGCTGGATGAGGGCGACAAAGTAGTGTGGGGTGGTGGTAATGTCATGGGTCTGAGTTTGTATAATGCGGAGATTTGATGATATGTATAAAGGACCGATGGGGCCTCTTGCGCAGGGTTGGGTGCCTGATCGTCCGGGGTCCGGGAGGAGAGTTCTCGGGCCAGCGCATGAACGCTCTCATACCGGGGATCGAGGCATACCCAGGGATCCACGACAGAGTAACCGTTCGGTCGAGAGAGGCGGCTGTGGCAAGAACACTCCCTTTAGGTAATGGCGGTATGCGGCCTTGGAGTCTGCAAATTTCTGTTATGTTTTTGTCAATGGTGGAGTGGGCCAGCGCAAGTGCGAAGGCGGCTCCTTCCGCCTCTGCAGGGGAAATAGTTCGGATAGTGGCTGCGGCCCCCACAGTGCCGTCTTCATAGGCTGCGACTGCCGTGAAGAATCCTACTTTAGAATTTTCTGCCACGTCGACAAAGGATATCGAAGTGGTTGCTGTATGTTATGGTGTAATAGCTCGATCGAGCCTGCCGCCTACCCTGATGGAGGCCATCGCTCATATTGCGCGATAGAGCTTCTGATATATGCGATCCTGCATGCGCAGAGAAATCATGTAAGGTGTAGGACGTGTTTGGTTGGGAATGGGTGGATTGAGATGGAGCTGTCGCAGTAGGCATTGTCCTGTTTTCGTGCGACTCAGGCGGACTAATTGGGTGGTGCGTTGAGCCTCTATTAATTTGACAACGATATTGTGGAATCACAGTGCACGTTAAAGATACCAAGGTGGTCGAAATTATTCCGGAGCTCTCTACTACGGCACCGCATTCTTCCTTCCTTCTTTCACTCCCTCCTTTATCCCTGCCCTCACGGTGGGGTACAGGTGTCCGCCGATATATGAGGCAGATACTGCGCCATTTCCTTTCCCCAAAAAGCCAATTATTTTTATTATAAGCATTGTGGTTGGCCTTCGAAGCTGCCACGTGATATCTTGTCTCATTGAGCGCACACGCGAAAGCAGCAGCCGGGGCCGCTTTCACGCCCCCTATTCCAGCATTTTTTGTGAGTGAGAAAAGAGCATATTCCGACAGCTACTGACCTCCAGGTACAAAAGAGGCCTTGAGATTAAGTGCGCTGTTGGACACTAACAATACAGCAGTTGTTATTACGCCCGCGAAAAAATCACCAGCTGCCAGATATATCAGCTTCGTGCACGACGCAAAATTTCCCCGGATAGGGTCATAACGAACATCAAATAAACATCATTGGCCATTGCGCGCAAAGTATGTCGATTGGTAACGACACTCTACTTTTCAAAACTAATTTGATGCGGTAAACTGAAGTTACTGCGCATATCCTTCTCTGTCGAGCATCGACAAAAATATATGGAACACGCAGCAAACTCAAGCATGGCCTGCATGTAGCCTTTCTCTTGACGATTCGTCGGCTTCAGCGCGTGGTTTGACGCCGGTGCTCACAGCTAGGCGGGATATCGGGTGCCCGGCCTGCTGAACTGTGCTGCTCCTCAACATTTGCCGAGGTCACTGGAGTTTCCAGGTTTTTCAACCTCCTCGCTGCACAGGGCCTGTTGCAAGCTTGTGCTCCTTGTGTCTGTAGTAGTCTCCGCTTTCGTGACGATTAAAATCGCATGGCCGTGCGTTTGGCGCGCTTAACGGTATATCGGCGTCGAGCTGATTTCACAAGGTCAAGCGGCGGTAAACATAACCTCACAGGAACTTTTTCTGACCGATAAGGCGGCATCGGGTGCAAAGGCCATCTTCGATCTGGCGCACGCATTCTGCGCAAGACACAGCTGTCGTACAATGATGTATTGTGCGGGAAAGGCAACCAAACCATGTGCTCGCGACGAAATGTCAGGCACGCGCACTCTTTTACAGCGGTACGTGTCGGCTTCGGCGCTCACAAAACAGAGATAAATATTCCTAATAGATCTCTCGAGGTTGAGATTGAGGTGTTGAATGCTACAGGTGGGGTTAGCCTTGCTTTGTCTGCCGGCAATTGCTCCACCGCAGCGTCCCTTCGATATTAACAATGCCGCATCTACCCCGCTAAGCGCGCAGTCTCTTATAATAGCACACATTCTCTCCCGCAGTCACCATCTATGCACACAATCAATCCAAACAGTTCACATCACAGTCCACTCCAGAAGTCACCATCTATGCACATATTCAGTCACAATAGAACATAGGCCATTGTAGTGCCACACTCCATACACACATTCACTCACAGTATAAAGTAGTCCACTCCGGAAGACACAATCTACGCATACATTCAATCACCGTAGGCCATAGTCCGTTCCTGCTGTCACCATTTAAAAACAAGATCCGTGTTCTGCAGAAATGTTAAAAGAAGGCGTGCAGCCTCCCTTCTGCATGTCTGGTTTCCACTCGGGTAGACAATGTCCTGCACTGTGCTGTGACGGGTTCCTGTCTTCTTGAAGGAAGCGAACATCACATGCCTTTCCGCGTTGTACTCTGGGCAGTACATAATATAATGTTTGATATCCCCGCACACACCACATAAAGAGAAGAGCGGAGACGATGCTATGCCGGTCTTATGCATCCATGCAGGAGTGCGAGCAAAGGCCGTGCGAATTCGATGTAGAAGGGTCGCCTGAGATCTTCTCAGTCCCTTGGTCACACATGGCTTGTGGGACGCACTCCACAGGGTACTAAGTGATCGAGCACCGTTTTCCTGCCGACTTTTCCCATCTTGAGCTACTTTTTTGATGGAATCCTTGAGAGAGCTTTATGGGCGATACTGTCTGCCACCTAATTACCGTTGACTCCTATGTGAGAGGGCACCCACTGGAAATGTAGTGTAACGCCTCTGCTGTGCAGATTCTGCACCAAGCGCAGAGAGCTTAGAGACAAGGCGTCAGTAGGGAATCCGCGCTCTAACCTCTGAAGGGCAGATTTTGAATCAGTTAGGAAGACAACAGATTGAGCCGGACAAGACCCTAACTTCCGTAAAGCCGCCTCAATAGCAACACTTTCAGCCGTTGTGGAGGATACGACAGCAGTACAGCGTACGGACGACTTACAGTCCAAAGAAGGAATGTAAAAAGCCGCTGCGCTAGCTTGTTTGACCTTGTCCACAGAACCATCCGTGAAAATTTGAAGATGGCAGGCATACTCTGTTTCCAAGTATTCCAGTACAAGCGAACACGTTGCTGCCAAAGGACAGCTGCGCTTTGCGCTCACATGGGGAATTGTGACCTTACAGTCGAGGGTCGGAAAAGACCAGGGGGTTTCAACCGTTTCCTTTGCCTTCGTACATTAATGATTAAAGAACTAAGAGTATTGAGTGTCAAGTAAGCCTTCGACTCATATCTCTTGCAGAGCCGCTGGAGAAGAGATCGCCCAGCTACTGTCTCTCCTAAGCGGTCAAGATGCATTAATAATAGCCTCTGAGAAGCGATAAGGCTAAGAGGTTTCGATAGGGACTCATGAAGTACTGCCTTATTCGCAGCCGCCTGGGGAACTACAATGGCTCTTCTTAGGCATTTTCTATGGACAACTTCGAGACGCTCAAGTTTTGATGCCGAGGGGGAAATTAAAGGTAATTGATACATTATCAGCTGACCACCAGCGCTTCATGAAGTTTGACCATTGAAGAAGGATTGTTTCCCCATTGCTCACGTGCAATTCTACGGATCGCATTGAGACGAGAAGATATAGATGAAACAATCGCGTCTACAGCTTTTCGCCACTGTAGACGGGAGTCACTAATGACGCCCAGGAAACGCGCGTGGTTGAATTGACGGATGCAAGAGTGACCGAGGTCTATCTTCCACCGCGCTTCACGTCTTCCTACACCTGGAAACAGAATAAAGCCGGATTTGTCCACTGACAGAGCCAACCCCACACCTTGAAGGTAAGCTTGTGCCGAAAGTATAGCCTGTCGAGCTATCAGGGCTAATCGCTTGTGTTGGTAGCCAGTAATCCAAATACAGATGTCGTCAGCATAAAGGGACATACGCACTTGCCTGCAACTTTTTTCAACGAATCAGGTAGGCCAGCTATTACGGCGTTAAAGAGCGTGGGGGAAAGAACACTTCCTTGAGGCACACCTCGTGATAGAACCCTTTCGGTGCTTAACGTACTCCCTAACCGTACACGAACCGCGCGATCAGTTATAAACTTGTAAATGAATCTTAACATAAGGCCCTTTATGCCCATGCCTTGCAAACCGTTTAGAATTGAGCTCTGAAGCACGCTGTCGTAAGCTTTCGCAACATCAAGAAAAATGGCTAAGGTGGAAAGGCCGGAAGCTCTCTGGTGTTCAATGTGACTGATCAAGTCTAAGACGCTATCTTGGGCACTAAGACCTCGGCGGAATCCTGTCATACAGGATGGCAGTGCCTTGCTGTCCTCAAGCCACCACGATAAACGTTCATTTACCAGCTTCTCCATCAACTTAGCTACACAGGAGGTCAATGACACAGCAGCGATACGAGGCAGGGTCTGTCATGCCTTTTCCAGGCTTCAGTAAAGGCACTACTTGTGCCACCTTCCATGACGGAGGAACATCGCCAGTTTCCCAAACTCTATTGATGAAGTGGAGGAGCTCCTTTCAGAGTTGCAAGGGCAGATTATTCAGCATTTGATTGGTGATGCCGTCGGGACCTGGTGAACACCGGCGCCGCAGGCCACATAGCGCAGTCTGAAGCTCACGAAGCGTGAACGGGACGTCCATGATAGACCTGGAGGAAGCAGATGGTGAATATATATATCGATTCCAGAATCAGCGCGGACGAGTGCGTCTGCAAATTCCTCTGCCAAGCACGCAATAGGTTTTTCCTTGCGTATTGCAAGAACTTCAAAAGGCTTCGAAGGGCGAGATTCTCCAGCAAGGCTGCCAATAATTCGCCATATTCTCGTTATCGGTGAGAACACAGTCAAACTAGCACAGAATGAGGCCCATTGCGACCTGTACAGCTTGTTCGTGTGCCGTCTAATAGCAGAATTCAGAGTAGATCTCTCCTCCTACTGTGCGCCATATATCTTTCCTCGAAGACTCGTTTTCCAGATGCTGAGCCTTATACGGACCGCGGAAAACATAGGCTTGAGTTTTCAAGGCTTACATATTCGGTTGGTACATGCATTTTCGGCCTCGTATTTGGCGCTCGACGCGTGTGTTGAAGACTACCTCAAAGCACATCGGCACCAGGCTAAAAGCCAGTTATGTATATATTCCGCTGTGTGCGCGATGACAGACAAGCCTGCTTGCGCTCCGCCCCCTCCCCAAATACTAAAATATGGTCTCAGTCTCTTTTCTTCCTAAATATTAGTAACTCCGAATATTTGGGTGCGCACTGGATGGAGCCCACAACTATTAGCTTGTTATTTGTACGGTATCCGCACACATAGTAGTCTTTTATGCATGCTCCCAACTGACCCTCAGGGAGGTTCAAATCGTAATGTTGTCAGCATACAGCGCGTGCTTGACACCTTGTATGATGTCCAGCCTACTCGCTAGTCCGGAAAGGGCAATGTTGAGGAGCAAAGGAGACAGCGCTGGCCCCTGCGGTGCGCCACAACTTCGCAGGCTCGTATAGTCTGACTTTACTTCTTTGATATTGGGGCTAACTCTTCGGTTCAAGAGAAATTATTTGATATAATTATACGTCCTTATACCACCATTACAGTCCTGTTAATATTTGATTATGATAACATGTTTGACATTATCAAAGGCACTTTGAGGCCTAATGTTAGAATGGTTGTGGTCTATAAGCCTCTAGGATTGTCAATGATTTCTTCTTTTAGCTGTAAAATAACGTCTTTAGTCGAAATTTTTGGTCTCAACGAGAATAGCAATCTTTGGAATGAAGCCACATTTATCTAAATCTCTGTAAATTGTGTTATATTCGCCGGACGGCCGTAATGCGCGAACCTATGCTGCAAGGCGCGTTCCATGCTTCTCACCTCCCGAGCAAAGTCGACCACATATCTAGGATGGTCGCGCACGTCTTACCAAAAGCTGGTCTTTGACCCCTCGCATAAGATGAGGTACCTTATTTGCTTCAGATATTGAAGGATCTGCGCAGTTGAGAGCCGCGTCATGTTTTCTGTAAACAAGGCAACGCTCTCATTTGGCCGCTGCGCTCAGGTCTGCAGGGCAAGTTCTGCTCGCTCCCTCCGTTCGTTGCCGGAAACTGTCGCCGGAAATCACGCCAGGAGGTAATGGCGGACTCGTAGTTTTCAAACCACATCTTGCCGGCGTCTTCGAGGGCAAAATAGACAATCCTTAGCTTGCGCTCCTTGTCCCACAGGTCAAACGTTGCAACCCGGTCGTAGCTGGCCAACCAATCCTCCATGTCTTCAAACTTGTAGCCATGAAACGAAGCGCGAGTGCGAGGCGCATGGAGAAGCAGTGGCGTGCAACTAAAAGAATTCTGGATGCTCTGGCTTTCCGCAGTGGACGTCATTGTGCGGGGTGGTGTCGTCAGCGGCCGGATCTCAGGATCCAAGCCTCGCAAGCGGCGGCTTGCGTGGTGGACAGGTGCCGTGTCCATGGGGCGCAGCTGGGCGTCGGAGGCTCCCGAGAGCTCTTGGTATATCACCCAGCACCTCCACCAAAATGTCACCGAGACCAGGTAGAATGTTAGTACAAAGGGCAGAGTGGTACACAAGGATTTGCAGAGCAGCCACACAGCCAACCCACGCTCGAGCAGGGAAGGGGGAAGAAGACCAGCGGGTGCTGGTCGCACCTCACGGCGGAGCCAGTTAATGGCCAACAGTGTGATTATATTACTTCTTTCATCAACCAGCCGGTGCACGACGTTAGCGATATTGGCCTCAAATTCTCGATACTGGTCTCTTTTCCAGGCTTCAGAATAAACAGAATTTCTGCCGCCTTCCAGTCCTGAGGAACTTTTCCTTGAGACTAGCATTTCATAAACTCACTGATAGCCTCCATTGACTCGTCCAAGTTAGCTGGCATTTGGTAGTCACCCGATAGCCATGTCAGGGCAGGTATCCCTCCTTATGTCCAGGAGTGCGGCACGCATCTCCCAGGTTGTGATCTCCATGTTCATTTCCTCATGCTGTGCGCCCGTGTAGTCTTCCATTTCTAGACCGGCAGCCTCCGATTGTATGTACTCTCTCCTTTTAAGTTCTGCAATGAGCTCCCTTTCGCTAACCTCGAAGTTCTCTATGGCCTTCAACCGATTTGCTTTGCGCTCTGTTTTGCTCCTTCCTGGGTTTAGCAGGCATCTCAATATGGACTAGGTTATCTTGAGGTTAACTCTGCTATTGAAAGAGTCGCAGATGTTGTGACAGTTAGCCTTGGCCAAATTCGAGGCATACTGCCCTGCGTGCTCCGTAAGCTCCGCTTTTCTTTCAAAGCGAAAGCATTTCTTGGCTTTGACAGAAGTTGTAGACAAAGGCTGTTCACAAAAGTGTTCGCGCGTTTACGGCCATTAAAATAAGAAGAAAATAAAATTGTAGCATGAAAAGAAAATGGGGGTCTACGTGGAAATCGAACCCGGGTCGCCGCCGTCTTACCAACTACCATCTTAGGCGCGAGCAGTTGTGCGTCTTTTGTTTTCTCAAAACGACCGCAAGGTTTAGACTCCGTTGATTTTGAGGAAAGGATATGCGCATTACTGGCTCCCCTGGCTCAGTGGACACCTCAATCGTGCTTTGAGGTATGTGGCGGTGGTGTCCACCAGCAAAAAACTGTGCTCTCGCAGAATACTTCATGCATAGCAATGCTAAACCGCCAGTCATTTTTGTTTAACTTAACATGCGTCACGGTTGCTATGTTTTGGCACAACAAAGATCGGACGGACAAGATTCTTGGTCGGAGTTGGTGAGTGTATGGGTGCTTTCGCACTAATAAACACCAAAAACAGCAAGCCGAATTTGCAAAAACAGAAGCTCTCAGGCGATATTCGGTGGAACATTTGAATGCGAGGTGGTACACTTACGTTCGTTGCATACTTAGGTTCGTTATATCCAAAGGTTTCCGACTAAAGTTCGTTTTATTCCGGGTGGCATAATAAGGTTCGTTGTGCCACGCGACACGCGTGACAGTGATCGCCATTCGAGCTTGTGACCCTAACATTTCTAACGCCATAAAAAAAACGAAATGTCCAACCCCTACTTAAAATGCATATAAAGGCGCGCACAGAGCGCCTGAGAGTAGGGAACATACATGGGCGCCACGTGTAGGCTCCCTAGCCCAAGAAGCTTTTCGAGGTGGAAGGTGTTGTGGTATGGGGTAGTCACCCGAGCACTGGGAAAAGCTGGGCGTGCTCACGTGATGCCGGGCCAGCGCGCGCCCCACCCGAAGACGACAAATGTAGCGCGAAGCATATACAAGGGGTGGCCACGTGGAAGCTTCTTTTCCCTTTATTGAGTACAAGTGATCAGCAACCTCTGCCTCCAGATTATTGGCCGCTCCACCAGTACGGGTATGTGACATCTTTTGAAAGGCTAACAACCACATCTAGTGGAAGCTCCATCATAAGCCCCGATGCTCAACCGGCAAACGGATCATAAACAGCTGTGCTGTGAAACATGCTGAAAACCGGACCGAACTACTAAAGGGGCACGTGGACTCGGAGCCAGAGGAAGACGGAAGAACACGACCTTCGAAGGCTGGAGCCAAAGGCGCGCAATAGAAGAAGACGAAGATTGTGCTGCTGGACGCGTTCAGTTCGGACCAGGATGACGCTGGCGACCAGGGTGAGCAGTGGCCAACGAGAATGACGGGGCGCGCCGTTTGCTCTGGACGTTAATGAGTCAGAGGAAGGCATGGAGTCGACCATGACGCCCCTTGACGAAAAGCAGCGCTCTGTCGACGAGTGCCAGGTCTCTAAGGGGGCCATGCGAGGCATCCAGAACACGGACCCGCTGTGGTTTGGCGGGCTGACGCTGGACCCGCAGTCCGTCAAGCAGTCGAGGTCCCCACAGGAGGTCTGCGGGCTAACGGGCCAGAGGAAGGCCGCCAGAGTCGAACCGGATCGATAAGAGTGGCGAATACGTGTTCCAGAGCCAGACGGTGCTCTCGTCGTTCAGCTCTGGAGGCACACCCTTCTTGAAGCCACATGACTTCGACCGGTGAGCTGCTATTAATGCGAGAGGGTTAGTACCCCGTGCCGAAAAAAATTGCCCGGTGTCCGCGTTGGCTTCGGCGACGGTTTGAAGCCTTGCAGCCGGAGAAGCCGGCTACTCTGGCCTCTCCGACAACCTAGGTGGGACATTTAGGTCACGTGGCCTTTTGGAGTCTTCGCAATCTGCCCGCCGGGTTGTGAGCAAACTAATGATCGTTGCAGGTACCAGTTAAATTAATGACTGGCCCCGAGAAGTTGCCCGGTAAGAGCAATCGAGTCCCCTCATGCACCACCGGTGGCAAACCCTTCCATCGCGGGGCGGTGGCGCATCACTCAACCACGGCACTATTGCGTCAGGAATGGTACGAAGATTTGGCTTGGCTTATGAGGGTTTAGCCTCCCAAAGCGACCGAGGCTATGAGGGACGCCATAGTGAATGGTTCCGGAAATGTCGGCCACATGGGGTTCTTTAACGTGCACTTACATGGCACAGTACACAGGCCTCTAGATTTCCGCCGCCACAGAAATTTGACCGCCGCGGCCGGGATCGATCCTGCGTCTTTCGGGTCAGCAGCCGAGCGCCATAACCACTGAGCCACCGCGGCTGCTTAGTGGTACGAACACTCCCAGCGACCTATGAATGAAAAGTGAAAATTACAAACTACGCATATATGGGCATTAACCCGTTAACGCTATTGCGTCTTACTCGTAAAGCGGAGCTTGAATGTCCCAGTTTTTAACGCCTTAACGTTAAAGGCCCCGTTTGCCAGAAAATCCTGTCGGCGTTGTCGGCGTCGGGGTTGTGAGCGAAAAATCACGAGCATGTCTCTGGCTGGTAGTCGTCAGAGAGCAACCTAGAAGGCAGGTGAGACACTAGGTCACGTGACGTCTTCACAACCTGCCCACCGGAGAGTCAGCAAACTTCCCACCGTGGCAGGTTCCAGTTAAATTAATGATTTAACGCTAGTGAAGACCAACCTGGGCCACACAAGGACCTCTGCTGACACCTGCCATCACGGGGCAGTGGCGCAACGCTTACCTGCTGCACCACTGCGCCATGAAGGGTATGAGCACTTCCAGTTGTCTATGAATGTACAGCATAGAAAGACAATCTTCATATATGGGAATTACGCCTTACCTTATCGCGTCATGCCTTTAAGGCGAAGCTTAAGTGTCCCCTGCCAATTTTTCTATTTTCTTTCTGCCTATTGATTTCGCCTGTCCTGCCTCGTTTCTCCTGTAGTGCTCCTTTTCACCCTTAATCCTGTCCGTGCGCATACTCATGCTCCCTGCCTTTTCGCCGTGCAGAGGCGGCTTCCAACTCGTTTTCGGCCGTGGAGACACTTCCTCGGGAAGAGAACTTCGCCAGCGTGGAACCGGCTCCTTGCTGACTGTGGTGGCGCTGACGGCGCCACTGCGCATGCTCAATATCTGTGATATCGATTTCTTATTACTTATGATGGAGGTAGTGTAGGGATAATGTTCTTAATATCTGTGCAACTGCAGCACGGCTGCTTGCCGACGCTTAACGCGGTTGATATCAGTGATTTGCCGATGTTGTTTGTCGATTTCACTGGGAAATAATAATGCGCTCCGCAAGACTTATGATAAAGCTTTTTCTAATATGGTTTGGCGTCAGAGCCCCCTTCTGCGATGTAGACCGGACAGGCGGGGTCCTGAGGTATTGATGGTCTTGATGCGGTTTCGTATAATCAATATTCTTCCTGTTTGTGGTTACCCGCGCAAATTTGTGTTTTTGTAAGTCTTGAGGCTTCATTTGCTTGGAATTATCTTTTATTACTGGCTATATTTATTTCAGCTCTAATTAAATAACCAATTACTCCACATGCACGTCATGATTTCTCCTGCGACATTTTGATGCTCTATCTAATGCATGCATTCTAACTCAATTCGTTCGGACGCTATCGTGATGACAAGCTCGTGATCACGTGAAACCGCTAGCACAGCCATAGAATGCTTACGCATTAATAACGGGTGTGATAATGCGGGCATCTGTACTGCGTCTCAGTGGTCACAAAAAATCCGTAAACTTACTGCAGCAGAAAACGAGAAGGTTGCCGTGCGATGAACATTAGTTCATGTTCGTGGCTGGTTTTTGGGGTCGTCTAAACTACAATAAATTATCTGCCGTCACTATGAGGCCGACTTCTTACGATTGTGGTGGTAGCGGTTTTTTATTATAAATATAGTAAACAGGAAGAAAAAGGTTTTTGCTAGCCCCGGCATCTGCCATTGATACTGAAGCACCTGAGCTGGGGCAGCGGAAACAAAGAATAGCGACTTCTACTCATGGCATAATTGAAAA
Source organism: Amblyomma americanum (assembly GCF_052857255.1). Classification (NCBI taxonomy): domain Eukaryota; kingdom Metazoa; phylum Arthropoda; class Arachnida; order Ixodida; family Ixodidae; genus Amblyomma; species Amblyomma americanum. Next base: position 35,751,367 of record NC_135497.1, on the reverse strand, counting down.
AAACGCCTCAAGACGGAACACTGTGGCGACATCAAGACTGTTTGCAAAAATGGCCTGTTTTCAGGCAGTTTGCCATGCTATAGCTAAGAAAAGATGCGCACCCTCTCCAAGACCAGCAACAGAATTGACCGCTTCGTCGCAAAATTGCAAATTACTTCGTAACTGAAATTTGTCTTTTTAGACCATATACCTGATGGCGTAGCTAGTCACCGGTGATCCTATGTGATCAATGGGCACGACAAGGAAGGTATTAAATCGGCTTCTAATAAAGCTTAACCGGGGTGCAAGAGAAAGGGGGGGACTTTTTCCCGAGAACGAAGGTCTTACTATACGTCGCGGTTCGAGATACGCATCTTGCGCCTCCTTTGCGGGCTGTAAAAGCATTGGCAGTATATCGTGGAAGGTGGTCCACATTTATTGGAGGAGGCCCGGTAGCCGCGGCTGGTGAGCCGGCGGAGCGGGCTGCCTACGCTGCTGGCCAGGCCGGTTGCCGAATGTGTTCTGTTCTGCGCGAGCGAGGTCGCGCTGCAAGCTTCATTTTCGTCATCAGCGCCGCTTGCGATACCAGCGCAGCTACAGCAGCGCTGCTGCGAGCTGGGCCCTGCCGGGCCCGCGTTTGCATCGCCTGTACCCTACCGCGCCTGTCGTTGCGCGCCTACTCACGAGTCCGCATTTGAAGAAAGCGCGCTCTGGACACGTCGCACTGTGCTATCATGCACAAACAAGCGAGCGAAGCTTCTGGTCTTCTATCGCTTCGCCATTATAGCGCACTTCGCATACCATAGTATGTCGTGCAGATCAAGAGCTACTGTATTAAGTGTGCACAGCAAGTCATTCGAGGCGAAGCAGACGCCCAGGAAATGAACTGAAATGAAAAATGGTTTTATGGGGAAGGAAGTAGCGCGGTATCTGTCTCGCATATTGGCGGACACCTGAACCGCGCCGTGAGAGAAAGTTCATAATGGAGGGACAGTGAAGAAAGGAAGGAAGAGGTGCCGTAGTGGGGGGCTCCGGAATAATTTCGACCACCCGGGGATCTTTAACGTCCACTGTAAGGATTCTGGCGACAGCCCGTCTAGTTGAGCTGCGTAATCAGCCCGGGACACCTGCAGCCGTGGTCTCTTCACGGCGATAGGCTGCTCCGTTCCCACGGCCTATCCCGCTTGGGTTATTGGATTCGAGACGGACGACTCTGCCGCCGTTTGTAAACAACATTGCTACGGAAGCAGTTAGTGACCGCCGACCCGAGCAGGGATAGCCCACGCATTCTACTGTGCCGCCTCGCCGGCGCTTCGCCCATTCGGACTTCCCGGAAGACGTGTGCGGCTTGACAGCGTGAGAACTGTCGTTCGGACTGATGAAAACGCTCTCTCTGGTGGGGGAGATGTTACAGCGGCACCCTCTCTCTCCGGTGAGACAAGTTACGGGGCGTGTCCCTATGTGAAGTGTGGTGTGTGTGTGTGTGTGTGTGTGTGTGTGTGTGTGTGTGTGTGTGTGTGTGTGTGTGTGTGTGTGTGTGTGTGTGTGTGCGTGTGTGTGTGTGTGTGTGTGTGTGCGACAGCGCAAGTTAGGCCACGCTCAACCTGGCGAAGACCTCCTCGAACCTGGGGAATCCTAGGGACCGGACCCTTTTAAAAACCGGACGACGAGTGCCATGAGGAGGAATCCTCGATCATACTCGGATCTTCTCAGATCCTCCGACCTTCCCCCATCACCCTCCAATGCGTTCCTAAATCTCGTAAATAATGCAAAACAAACCCCCAGTACAGTTTCCTTAATAACCAAGTCCGACAACGCCATTCGTGGAAGGGACCTGCGGCCCAGTCAGCTCACTCAAGGACCCCCCTCTCTAACATGCATGGATGGATGGATGGATGGAAGGATGGATAGATGGATGGATGGATGGATGGATGGATGGATGGATGGATGGATGGATGGATGGATGGATGGACGGAGGGATGGACGGACGGACGGACGGACGGACGGATGGATGGATGGATGGATGGACGGACGGACGGACGGACGGACGGACGGACGGATGGATGGATGGATGGATGGATGGACGGATGGATGGATGGATGGATGGATGGATGGATGGATGGATGGATGGGCTGAACCCTTTAAATCGGGCGGTGGTTCAAGCCACCTAGACATGACTTGTGAAATTTTACTCTTGCCTTACCGGCCGCGGTGGCTCAGTGGTGAGGGCGCTCGGCTACTGCTCCGGAGTTGCCGGTTTTGAACCCGACAGCGGCGGCAGCGTTTTTCTGGAGGCAAAACGCTAAGGCGCCCGTGTCCTGTGCGATATCAGTGCACGTTAATGATCCCCAGGTGGTCGAAATTACTCCGGAGCCCTGCACTACGGCACCTCTCTCTTGCTTTCTTCTTTCACTGCCTCCTTTATCCCTTCCCTTACGGCGCGGTTCAGGTATCCAACGATATATGGGACAGATACTGCGCAATTTCCTTTCCGCCAAAACTAATTATTATCATTAATATTACTACTGCCTTGACTTTAGCCGCCAATCAGATAACTTTCGCTTGGTTACTTTTACCCGCTTAAAATCTACTTTCCCTTCACTCTCCTTAAACCCCAATATTTTGGATAAATCAGCCCCGCTGCTTTCCATTGTAGGGTGAAGCCGGCCTCCAGCTTGAAGCGCCCTCACGCACTGTGCGCCACTTCGGTACGTTGCACCAATCACTACGCAGCGCCACCACGCCGGCATGGACACCCGGTTGCAGGAGGCAACGCGGCGAGTTGTGCGCAGTGTTTCGATAGTACTATACTCAATTTCCGGGCAAGTTTCAAGCCAACGAAGTTCATATGTGTGTGCCGGAATATCAGAACGTTTCTTCGCGGTACGTAGCAGCATTCCACTCTAGCCATTATGGTGAATTCCAGAGCTCTTAGTGAGTACAGATGTCCACGCAACGAACACTTGTTTGTCAGCGAGTGCTCTGAGAATGAAATACGTACGTCCTTTGACGAAAAGATATATTGTGTGGAATAAATATAATGCGCGAACTTTGCTGCCAGTAGTGGTCAACGGAAGGCTTTTAGGTTATGTTTACGTCCCGTGACCGCCATGAGAGCACCTCGCGTATTCAGCTTAGCGACGCCTTCTACACTTCGCATCCGATCTGCGCGTCTCAGCACAGCTGGCCTTGCTCGCTCCTCGTCAGCCCGGCCTCGGTCAGAGGAAAGTGACCAGTCGAAGACACCGTGAAGCGGAGAAGCCCAGCGCATATGCTACGTCAGCGCACGCGAGCGTTGCAGCTAGGCGGAAATTAGGGCAAGTTGGTAGGTGCTCATTTTCGCTCTCAGCGCCACACGAAGGGGACACAAGACGAATGACTACCACAAACAGCGCCTGTTTGTGGTAGTCCAACTTTTGTCCCGTTCGTGTTGCGTTGCAGCTAGTCTTGTTCACCGTGGTCTTGTTCATGCTCTTGCCACTTGGTTGCTGGTGATTCTCGCAGAGCGCTTTTGTAGCGAGAGCTACGCTGGACTACAAGTCGAGCATATCGCGGTACTTGGGAGAGACCAGTTGTGCGCATGCGCTGTTGCCATGGAAACCGAAAAGGAGCAAAGTGCGGCGTGCCCTTCGCCGTCGCCGCTGCCACGCCCCCTCTCCACCGTCAAACCGGAGCCTGAGGTCACGCTTGAGGAGCAGTTGTGCGCATGCGCCGATACCATGGTGACCATAGAGACCCTGCAGCTGCGCCACGTTCTTCGTCGCCGCCTCGCCGCACGCCGCTCTTTCACCTGAACCCCGTGTCGCATGCGCAGTATTCCACAGGCAGAGATCTAGAGGGCCTCTGTATCACAACGTTTTACATGCATGCAGAGAAGGAGAGTCCAGCCGCTGCTAAACGGTGGTATATACAAGAGAAGACTAACTCTTCTGATACTGAGGTTGTCGCCTGGCAGCTGGCTTGAACCAAATAAGAACGCGGGAGTCTGTGTGCACGTGAAAAAGGTATCACCGCTGTCAGACATCTTCCTTCGGTCGCGGTTAATAATGGTGAAGCATGCCGCGTTCGGCTTCTGGAAAGCGGCATTTTCATCCAAGGAGTCTAGGTGGCATAGGGAACATTTATCAAGCAGACGATTGATGTGGTTCCCACATGTATGCCAGTCTACGGCATGGTTTCACAGTATTGTGTGACTTGGGGTGATTTCTACAGGAAACAGGACTCTTTATGAAGTGTTTGACAGAGAAGTTTTACTTTAATTTAGCTTCGAACCCTCACGCCCGGACTACAAAATGGGGAACTACTATAGAGCTTGTACACTAAACAGGCTCTACGAAATTGAAATAGTGTATCGAGAAAACTGATACCGCTGCATGCTACTTCATAGACCATCGGGCCGTCTTCGTCTCTGTCAAACAAAAAGAAGAAGAGGTGCGTATACCCAATGTCTCTCATTGCTAAACATACAGTGACCACAACAAGCTCATCCAGGGAAACGTACCTCCCGCTACGTATATATCGTGGCATAGACGAGATAAGCCAGTGCCAATTTTTAATGCCAGTGGCGCACCGAGCAGTTGTTATCTGAAGTAGGTAGTAGGTAGGTAACAACTGACTACTTTATTTCTGAGAGGTCTTAGGGAGGGGCTAGAGATCAGACGGCCGCAAACCCTTGCGCCGCGGCGGCCTTCGCAGCCCATGTGACCGTCCTCTCGAGCGGCAGCTTCCGAGCTATGCAGCAGTGCCTCCCACTGGTCAGTTGTGGTGACTGTTGTGTGTGTGAAGGTTACATTTTGACATTTCCAAAGGGAGTGGTTTGGTTTGGTTTATGGGGGTTTAACGTCCCAAAGCGACTCAGGCTATGAGAGACGCCGTAGTGAAGGGCTCCGGAAATTTCGACCACCTGGGGTTCTTTAACGTGCACTGGCATCGCACAGTACACGGGCCTCTAGAATTTCGCCTCCATCGAAATTCGACCGCCGCGGCCGGGATCGAACCCGCGTCTTTCGCGCCGGCAGCCGAGCGCCGTAACCACTCAGCCACCGCGACGGCTCCCAAAGGGGGTGCGTTAGTGTGGCTGGTTGTGAGCAGAATTACTTTTTAATCCTCCTGTTGGTGTGGCTTTTCCTCTATGCATCCAAGTTCGGGCCATAAATAATAGTAAAACAAAGTGCTGCGAAATCACTGACCTGCCCGTCATTGAAATGCGATGGAAGTAATAGTTAATAGGCTCTCACCACAGAGTCTACAAAGCAGACACACACCTATTTCATTGACTAACCGAACGATGTTCCACAACCAGCGCTCTGCATTCAGGAACCTCCAACAAATGAGCCATGCAAAGCGAGCGGCCGTTTCCTACCGAGCGCTCTGATGCGTGAGTGTACTGCTACAGCACGTACTATCAGTGACAAAAGTTCCAGGACGCGAGAAAAAGCTATTAGGCGCATAGGAACAATATCTGCAAACGAGCACCTCATTTCCTTGCCGAAAGAGGCGGTGGTTGCCTATTCCCAGAAGGTACTCGACGGGTCGTTGAGTGCGTGTAAATTATCATTTTTGAGCATAATAACAGGGCTCAAGGTTTGTAGAATGGCTACTGACGTATTCCTTTATAGTGACCCCCGCGACAACATGTTGAACACTCCACCGCGAACAACATCTTAGAAAAGGGGCAATATTCTGTAGCGCAAGCGACCATACCACCAAGCCCTTTTTTCGCCGAAACAACACCTCAGCCAGCGCTGTCTGAGCCACTCCCCAACCAATGCCTCCTGAAGAACATGCCTGAAGCGTTAGGGGTTTTTCTGCCCATGGCCGGTTTCGAGTAGCGGCGGCGGAGCGCGCTTCGCTGCCTCGAGACCGGCCGTGGTCAACGTTTGCCGTGGTTCTGCTCGCCGTAGAGGGCGCACCCGCCGTATGGCGGCGCTGTCAGATGACCCTCTAGCAGACGACACGAAGGCAGCACAGAATTTTCTTGTGACTGCCATTGCAGCAAAAAGTATACGTTCTGGTGCGCTGTTTGTTATATTTATATGGTGTGTTTAGTGTTACCGTTTGACAAGTGACGCGTCGATTACTGCAGTTGCTGGAGCGAGTAACGAGCGAAGATGATTTGCTGTTGCGCTCCGTTTTTCATGTCCAGTCAGCGAAACAAGAAGCCCAGCGTTTCGTTCCATGAAATTACTGCCGGCTTAGAACTCCGCGAAAGACAGCTCAAGGTAATTAGAGGAAAAATCTGGCAGCTGTGCAAGAGAGCAAATTATTCTGCAGTTTGTAGCTTGCATTTCCAGTCAATGAAATGCTGCTGTAGATAGTTTGACTCCATCCTGCAAAGACAGGGGTGGACTCTTTTACCCGACATCAGCGCTCCGAAGAGTGTTACATGGCCTCAAGATGTTCGTTGAAATCATGCTCAAAGACCGAACGCATTTTCCAAGGCCACTGGACACATGCTTGCTCTACATCTAGTGTGAATAAAATCGCGGGTTTGCCGGTCCTGACCTGTGAGAACAAGGAAAGCGGCAACAGGGAAGCACTGCTACATATTATATGCAAGTTCATCACACCGTTGGTAACAAGCCATGCACTTGACATACCAGACAAGAACGCAGATGCGAAGATGAACAAGAAATCTGTTTCCCAAAAATTCTTGCAACTGCAGTAACACATGCCATTTTCCCATTTAAGTGCTCACATGTCTGCGCTTTCAAGCGCAATTTTTTTTAAAGGTTCACAAGTGACTCGCCATGTCTGATACCCAAAGCAAAAAATCGAGCTCAGCAGAAGAGTGGCCCAGCATCAGCTGCCAAGCAATAAATGGCTGTCCCAACGTTGGCCGCCTTTTACGGACCGTGATTGGTTTTTGTTCGTGGCCTTTCATTTGGCGATGACCGGCAGCCTTTTGGCAAGGGTCATCGGGCCAGCACGGTGGCCGTGCTTGGGAGGTTCATGGCCCAGTGGCAGGGTAGAGACGGCCCGCCCTTATCGCGTGCTCTGTTCTGTCATTCATTGCAATAGATATGTGATAATTGATTGAAAATTAGATTTGTTAAAACCTTGATTATCAGACGATGAATATGCAAAATGTAAACATTGACCTCATGTTTACCAGCGGCACCTGAGTAACTACGCTCTGGTAAGCAATGGTTCAAATAACAGCAGCAAGATTCGTTTGTTTTGAAAGTTTTATTTGCAGATGCATGAATAGATCTGCAACATACACGCCATAAAAATAAGAACCACAAAGCTTGCAAAATACAACCACATGCGCTTAAAGTTGACTAGCACAACAACATCAGTCAGAACAGCAAGAGTTGCAACATACTCAAATAAATGAATACGCCTTAGTAGTGTTAACCTGCAACTGCACTTTCAAATGTAATTGAGGGATATTGGCATCACGCAATGAATATAATACTGAGAACTGAATAACTAGAATACGCGCACGCCATCAGCAGTAGTGGGGGCATGTTTATACTCTGTCTGTCCTACCTATAGTGCAAATTTACGTAGCTATATAATGTGTCACTAAATATCCAAAGTTGAAGAGCCACATTTGGGATAAAAACGAAGTTCTTATTCACCAGATTGAAATAGTGCTTTCATGTGATACACTGTTGAGCTCAACACATTCCAGCCAGCACTGAATCACAGAATATAAACACACCGGCCACAAAAAAAGGAAGCGCCAAGTGTGTAAACAAATGGCCAGAGCACAAAGGCTTACAACAATGTGGCAGCAAAAACAACCCAGGGGCAATTCAGTGACTATGTGTAGCCTACATGTACCAGCAACAGATGCAGAGCAGTAGAAGAGCGCTGGGTGTTTAGGATCTATTTTGCAAGTACGTGTTACTCACCAGCTGCAGACTTCCAAATGTACACATTAAAAACCTGTTACATTAAAGTAACAAAGGTGTCCTAGGTCTTCCAAAAGAAACTACATAACTAAAAAAAGCTCACTCACAGAATAGAAAAACAGCAGCATCAAGAGACAATAATTCACGGCTCCAAACATTAGCATCTGCAAGATTTCACAGTTTAAGGACTTAACCGCAATACATAAAAGAGCAGCACATTCGCAAATGTAACAACATACAACGCGTAACGAAATGTTCTTCCATGTGAACCCCAGTTGCTTTAAAAGCCTCTTTAATGCACTGTAGAAGACAATGACATGGAAGCCAAGGGTTTATTAGGATGTATATTATGTTTACAAAACAGGCTATCCGCAATAGAAGGCAAGGAAAGAGAGGACAATAGCTGTTTAACACAAGTGCTGATTATAGACGGGACCTGACCTCATAAGCATTATTAACAGGAGAACATTTTTTACACAGAATTATGACACCCACCTGGCACTGGTTTAATCGAAACACATGACCTGTGCTTGTTGCATGCAGTGCCAGACCAACTGAAATAATCTAGCGGCTGCTTTACCTTCTACCTCTTGGTTGAGCAGCACACACCACAAGTGCAAGTCGTGGGTGTGGAACCAAGCAAAACCACTTGGTTGTTCTTTATACTTTGTGAAAAATCCTCTCTGTCTAAATGGTCATGGGAATAACTCCCTCCTGTCGTCAACATGAGCGTAAAATACATTCCTCGACGCTTTCTTTAAATAACTCGTTGCTTTTTTTTTATTCGAGAAGTGTGCCATGAGGCATAAGTTGAAAAGGAAAGGGGGGAAGGAATGCACGGGATTGAAAGTTAAAAGGAGTGAAGAGCCGTTGCGCTGAGGTAGTCGCAGAGGTTGTTAATGAAACGGTTGTCCATTGTCCTCTTCACGAAGTCACTTTCGCGGTTCCACCGCAGGCCCACCTCCCTGAGGAGCCGTTTTCTGATAGCAGCCGTCGCTGGGCACGTCCACAACAAGTGCCGAACATCACATATGTCCGGTGCAGCGCCACAGTGAGGGCACCTGTCAGGTAGTGGCAGATCTTTGACACGCCACCGATGACGGACAGATGGTGTCAGAGCCGCCCCTGCCCGAATCCGGCGCACGGATACCTCCTCCTGCCGAGTAAGACTACGGGGGAGAGGGTGCGAATACGGAGGAATTAGAGCGCGTGTTCGCTGGCGCAGACCTTCGGAATCGGAAACGTGGGACAGGAACGGATCTGGGGGAAGAGGGGAAGGTGGCGGATAGTCTAATGTATGAAGATGAGTCATAGCATCCGCTTGAATGTTATGTGGATCCTGGGCATGGCCGCGAATCCAGTGTATGCGCACAGGACATGGATACTTTGCGCAGAGCACATGAATAGATTGTGAAATCTTCAACGTTCGTCGAACAGCCTTCAGCTGTTTAAGGGCGGCGCGGGAGTCGGTGTAAATGTGAACTGTATTGAATGTTGGAACGAGCGGAAGGGAAGCAATGGCATTGTAAATGGCTTGAAGTTCCAATGCCAGGGGAGTGCACGTATCCGCAGTATACGTTGCGCGAGAGTTGAGATGAGGATGAGATGGACTATACACAGCAGTAACTCCCCTCTCTGCAGAATGAGATGCATCCGTGTATAATATGCACCCTTCAGGCAGATACGCTGCTGATACCGACGGGGAAACAGTGGGGCGATTGTCAGTGAGCTGGCAATAGGACCACGGTGGAAGTGTCTTTAAACGATGAAGTTTGAGAGACTGTTTTCGAGCTCTATTTGCCACCCGTTGGTCGATGATTTCACTGAGTGTATTAAGTTGGGCGAACTGCTGTAGCACAGGTATGGGTGTTAAACGAGGCAGATATGTTATGACGCGCATAGCCTCACGATTGATAGCTTCAAGGGAGTCCCACTGTCTGCGGATGAGACGTTGAAATTGAGCCTGATATACTATCCGTGGCTGAAGTATAGAGCGCACAAGCTGGCGGGCCGTATGAGCACGTGCGCCACCAGAGCGCATAGCTATGCAACGAATCAGACCTAGAGTAGCGTGAGCCGATTTACGGGTGGCTGTCAGCCACGGGGTGCCAGTCCCAGATGTATGGAGGAGAAGACCAAGAATACGAACAGTTTCTACCTGAGGAATCAGAGAATTATGTACCGTAAAATTTAAAGGGGGAGCTTTCCGTAAGGCGGCTTTATTTCCAATTCGAATGAAACATGATTTAGTAGGAGAGAGTGTTAGACACAAAGGTGGGAGGCGAGATGTCAATACATCCAGCGCGTGTTGAAGGACCGACTGATGAATAGACGCATCTGGATGACAGCACCACAAGTTGATATCATCGGCATATGCAAGCACGCGGATAGAAGGGATGGTCTCTAGGGCTCGAACAAGATGAATTAAAGTCACATTAAATAATGTGGGGGCGAGAACGGAGCCCTGCGGCACTCCTCTATTGGAAGTGAAATTACCAAAGGGCTTTCCGTGGACACGCACGCTGAATGTTCGATTTGCTAAAAAGGCGTGAATGGAGAGGAGGAACCGGTGAGGGAGACCAAGAGTTTGAAGGGAGGCAAGAATGGCAGAGTGAAGGATGTTATCATATGCCTTTGTTATGTCTGTAGCGATTACGGTTCGTACAAGGTGACTCTGTGGAGAGTGGTCAAGCACGTCAGCAGCCAAAGTAGCAAGGCCGTCCTCCGTTCCAATTTGTGGGCGGAAACCAATTTGGGAATCTGGGTAACAATCATAGGATTCCAGCCACCATGATAAGCGTGCGGCTAGAATGTTTTCATAAAGCTTGCAGATGGTAGGGGTAAGGGAAATTGAACGAAGGGCCTAGAGAGATACTGGTGGCTGACCTGACTTGGGGATTGGAACCACAATAGAATGCTTCCAGTCTCCCGGCATGACGCCAGAAAGCCACACTTCGTTAAAAGTATCAAGTAGGGTTTCCAAAGCCCTCCCTTCCAAGTTACGGAATAAGGAGTTAGGTATGCCGTCGTGCCCGGGAGTAGTAGTAGTTTTTAAACGGTCAATGGAGACCAGCAGCTCTGCCATGGTGAGGTCAGAAGTAATCCCATCGGGGGCTCTGTTACCGATAAGTCAGGTGGAGACGTAGCGGTGCAGTCATGGTTTGGAAACAATTGACGGGCCGCTTGTTGTGCAAATGTGTCCTCATCCACATTTAGCGCGAGGCGAATGCTCTCTGTGTAATCTGCAACCTGAGAAGGGCGCTCCATGGCGTGAAACACTCTCCAAAGATGTCGATTGCCCTGCGTAGAGGACAGGCGGGCACACCATGCAGCCCAGCGTTGCCTGCCTAGCCGCTTTGCATAGCCCCGCGCCCGTGCGGTAGCGCGGTGAAGAGTAGGAAGAGCCGAAGGGTCATCGGGGTGACGAGTAGCGTAAAGATCCGCCTGGCGACGAAGAGCCCACAGATTCAAGAGATGTATGTCCGGGTTTGGGTCGTCTTCATTTACAGTAGTGGTAATAGTGTGAGTAGCGAGAACAGCAGATAGAGTAGACAATGCTGAAGAGGGGTTGAATGTATATAAATGATTGTCTGCGCGTACAGAATCCCATGATGTTGTTCGCACAGTGCGGCGTATTTTCCGTAGACGCCTAGGCGTGAGGGAGATAAAAATAGGGCTGTGATCGCTACCCCAAGTATCATAATCAACAGCCTAACGAGGGTTACCGGGGCCTAACCACCAAGTCAAATCAGGTGAATACGGGCCACCTCGTGGGCGGGTAGAAGTATTCGGGTGGTTTAAAAGTTGAAAGGAATGATCTGAAAAGCTCCCTTGGATGTGTGAACCCCTTGAGGAATCCGATGGGTAACACCACGCACTGTGTGCGCCGTTGAAGTCACCACCAACTAGAATAGGGATACCCGAGTTGGTAGAACGTAGAAAACGAACCCATCCCAGATTGGGAGATGCGGAGCCAGGACGACTATAAAAAGAAACTAGAATAAGGGGTGTGCGTGCAGGTTTTACGAGAAGAGCGACAACCTCTTGACGTGTGTTGCACCACCGTGAAAGGTCGAGCGGTGTGTGCGGAACTGAACTGTGAATATAAATTGCAGATTTACCTGGGCTGAGGGAGGAGGCGGTGCAACGACGATCAGGGATAGATGGTGAATGGTATGCGCAGAAACCTGAAAGGCGTGGGAGTGCATTATGCTCTTGCAGTAGGAACGCCCATGCCCTCAGCTTTCCGTCGCGAAGGCGGATGTTCACTTCAGAGGCCTTATTAGCGAAACCTCGACAGTTCCAATGCACCACCACCGATGATGATGCGCTATCCATGACGAGGCCGAAGAGCTTCCACGATGAGGGATGTCACCTGCTTCATCAGCGCTAATATCTTGTCCACTGTCGGGGTAGTCACGGCTAACAGGTGGTCGGCACCTGATTGTGGGCCAGTGCTTACCCTAGGTGATTCCTCTGATGATTGCTCCCGAGTTATGAGAATTCTTCGAGAGGATTGAGAACGACGTTGCTCCCGGCGCTTGGTGAGTTCGTCTAGTCGGCAGGGAGCCTCCGCGATTGCATTGTCTAAAGCTGTGTCTTCATCTGTGGTAGCCACATGTGATGGATGCACTGGGCGTTTGGGCGTACCATATGATCCGGGAAGGTGAGCCGCTTGTGCATATGTACGCTGGCGAGGAGACGTATGGTGAGCAGCAGGCTCAGATAAAGGAAGTTCAGGGAAGTCGTTGTCGTCACATGCGAGAGCTGCAAAGCGATTACTTGTAGGAACATCCATTTTTGCAGGCGACTTGTGAAACTTCTTCCCTTGCCTCTTCTTTGGACAAGCGGGGGAGCGAATGTCATGGTCCGGCGATTTGCACAGGGCACAATGAGCTGTTGGTTCATTCATGTCGGCCACAGCTGCTGGATTAGGGCAGGTATTTTGCATATGTCCTTCTTTGTGGCAGTGATAGCAAAAAAAACGACGACGTCGGAAGGGCTGTAGTTTGACGATCGCACCGTAGTAGGTAAGGCACTTCGGGAGAGTCAACGGGCCTTGCAGGATGAGCAGGTATGAGCCCCGGCGACCCATAGGCCGTGCTTGCAGTACAACATGAGTTGAGCAGCGAATATTTGCGCGCACCTCCTCGGGAGGGCTCGTGCTGTCGACATGATAAACCATGCAGCGGAGTGTGTCAGGACCAGATGCAAAACATATTTGCACCGGGACATGCTTGCTGTCATCCAGGGGGATCCGCGTAACTGCGCAGAGTTTCTGGGCGTCCATCAAGGATGACAAGTTTACCGTGATGGTGTTCGATGGGCGATGGACGACAAACCCGCAGTAGTTCGAAGAGCCAAGGGCATGGTCAATTGTGGCATGAACATTCCGGGCAGGAATGGCAGTCATATCAAAGCGCAATGTAGGCGTGATGGTAACGCGGAACGAGTTCGCAGCAGGCGGAAGAGAGCCTTGACTCACGGGAGGCATCTGTGGAGGAGGCTCAGACGCTGGTGACGGCCCTTGGTGGGAATACTGAACTGGCGCGACGGGCACAGTTTCTTGAGGGAGTGCCACGGGCACGGTGGCGGTAGAGCAGTCCATGTCACAGGCCAAAGTCGTAGCATCGGAAGACGGCGCAGGCTGGAGGCCCAGAGGCGCTGACGATTGCGTGGACGTGGAGGCTGCGTCAGGTGGCAACACAGCGGGCATCCGCGTAGCCGTCCTCGACAACGCAGAATACATGCAGACGCGTAGCGCGGCCTCGCTCGGCAGCGCCGAGCTAAGCCTAGCTTGCCCCTGAGGCTTCCGGTTGGGTTTTCTCACTTGAGAATGCGCCCGCCGTGCCGGGAATTTCTCCGCAGGGGCGTCGTCAGCATTCGGTCTCACGGAGGGCACTGTCCGACCCACGCCACACACGAGAAGACAGCGAAAAGCGAAAACACAGACCTAGAAGCAGACACGTATCCACCCACTAGGTCTTCGTCTTCTTCCCAAAAGAATGAATATGGTCCCGGCGGCCACACATTGAGCAAGTTTCTGCAAAAGGAGTTCGGGCCATTGGCATCCTGCGCAGGCTTTGTAGTGCTAGGTCAGGCATGAGAAGGCATACGCTTCTGATGATTTATAAAATGTACGTCCGCCCAATTTTGGAGTTCGGGTGTGTTTTATTCTCAGGAGCTCCTGCCTATAAACTTCGCCCTCTTGTGCTTTTGGAGCGTGAGGCGTTGCGCCTTTGTCTGGGGCTTCCAAAATATGTCCCCAATTCTGTTCTGCACCTTGAGGCGCGAATGCCTTCGTTATCAGCTAGGTTTCGCCTTTTAACAGTTCAAACATTTTTAAAATTGTGCGACTCACCTCTTCACGCTTCCAGTATAATATTTCTTAGTCAACCTTCCGCCTTTTTTGGTGCTGCCTGGTCTCGATTTCATACCCCGCAGATATGTTACGTGCAGTCCCTCCTTGATCACATAAATATTCATTTCACTGATGTCCGCCAAATATATAACAACTCCTCATCTGTCCAGATTGAATTCGATGACATTTTCCCATCGAATGCAAAGCTGCAGCCCTTCCCGCTTCTTCAGGGTCTATTGCAGGACCACCTAAGGTCCTTTCCCTCTCATGTTCTTATTGCTACCGATGCCTCGCAGGATCGCGAAAAGGCAGGTGTGGGAATGTTTTCACCTTCACTGGATTGGTCTTTTTCTCTCCGTCTTCCTGACTTCACTCCAATTTTTCTGGCTGAATTATTAGCAGTAATCTTAGCCTTACGAAAATTAGAATCTACCGTTTCCCAGGTCGTGGTTATGACAGACTCTCTGTCCATTTGCTCTTCCTTATCCTCACCCACTGACTCTCGGCCATTACGCCTCTTTAAGTTCCTGATTCCGCTGCATTTAAATTCGGTAAGGTTGCTTTGGGTACCAGGTCACATGGGCTTTCACTTAAATGAGGTTGCAGATTCCTTAGCAAGAGCCTCTCTCAGCGGCCCAATTGTTGCTGTCCTACCATCGTGTGCATATACAGCTGCGGTGAGGTTTCGCAGCTACACAATATTTCAGGAATTTGCTGCCTCTGCTCTTACATCATCTCCCGAATATCAGCATCTTCTGCATCCTTGGAGTAGCAAAGACTGGCGCTCACGCAGACTAGAGGTCTCTTTCACGCGTTTGCGTTGCCGGGTTCCCCTTCTAAATTTCTACCTTCACAGATCTGGACTGGCAGCTTCCCCACTGTGCCCTTTTTGTGCCGAACCTGAGACAATGGATCACTTCCTGCTGTTCTGCCGCCGCTTTTCTCATTTGAGGAAGCGTCTTTTGCAAATTCCATTTCATCAACTGGGCTTGCCTGTGTCTTCCGCGGTTGTTCTTTCCATTGGCGCTTCTTTGCTTGGACGAAGCGACAGGAGTGTGCGCTCTGCTGTGCAAAATTTTCTTCAAGAAACGCAACGACTCCCATTCTAATTTTTTTTTTCTTCCCGATCTCAGTCAGTAAGACATTGCAACATTACAGGCATTGTGTACTATTATGCACATTAAGCAATTGTCCCGTCTTCGATCTCCAAGTTAACTGAATCGCTTTCCTTCCCTCTTCCAATCAATCAGACTACATACTATTTCTACTGCTTTTCCCGTCAAAAATTTCCTGTATCCAGTAATTAACCGCCTGTGTCTTGGCCACTCCCCCGTAGTGGGTATGTGCCAGCAACGTTTGAGGCCTTCCTTCCTTCCTTCCTTCCCTTCATGACCAATGGCGTGCGCGAAAAGAATGAACTTAATACAGAGCAGTTGGTTTCAAACATTTTCAGCAGGAACATTTCACTTATGCAAAAAGAATATCTAACAGTTCTGTACACAAAATGTGACAATATTTTTGAACCTCAGGCTGGAACACTCTGGGGCCACAGCTTTATCCTATGCCACTGCTGCTGATCCTGGCACTGTCTTCTTTCATTACGCACGCCCTCCCTGTCCTGGGCCCCCGCATGCAATCGTGTGACCAATTGGGGCTCCAACTGGGGCAAGTGTTGCATCTGGAAAGCCGCTTCATGCAAAGCCTGCACACGTGCATATGGAAGTTCAATGCAACCTTGTGCTGACGCACATACATACAGTACAGTTACGTTCACAACATTCATGCGTATTACACTATGTTTAGTGGGCTTTTGAAAAGAGCCAACTTTATGCCTGACGAAAACGTTGCCGATAAAATTGCATAACAAAGTACAATGGGAACAATAGAAGTTACATATGCATTTAGGTCTCAATTTATCGGATTATCTCCGAATATGACCATGGGTACAGCACTCACAAGCATGATTACAAGTATAAATTCTGCATAAGCTAGCCTACCGGCATAAACCAGCATTCTGGGGAAAGCAGCCGCACCGACCCATACAACGTGTTGGCTAATATGCGAGTATATATGTTGCATGAATCACGACGTGTTGTCCGCAAGCGCGTGGTGAATATATATATATATATATATATATATATATATATATATATATATATATATATATATATATATATATATATATATATATATAAAGATAAACGTATTTGGTTGCTAAAGGCAAAAATTCAAAGTTGAAAACGCTTCATTTAGCCATAGATTTATTTTGAGTCGACGTTTCGGACAGAGCCTGTCCTTTCTGTCCGGACAGGCTCTGTCCGAAACCTCGACTCAAAATAAATCTATGGCTAAATGAAGCGTTTTCAACTTTGAATTATATAAATATATAAATATATATATATATATATATATATATATATATATATATATATATATATATATATATATATATATATATATATATATATTTCGACATATCAAATGTGCCTGTATTATCACTTCTTGCACTTTAGGGGTAGCGTGAGGGGTGAACCAAAAGGAAAACGCGGCCTCTTTCATATTTTAAATCACTCAGACGCTTGCAGTCTGCCCTAAAAACCGAAATAAAGACTATTAAGAGATTCTCTCGCGAGACCTGGAACAGAAACAGCTCGTGAGAACAAATTACTTTACTAGTGCAACCAAATACCATGCGCACTTAGCCACTTATGAATGTCGCCGCGTGGTATCCCTTTACTCATATCTTGCGCACTATCGCAAAGAGACCATACAATCAAAATTTGGTGCCTCATTTAATAAAACCTCGCATAATTTTAAGTGGGTCCTCAATACTCGTCACGACATGACACAACCTGCCATCCGTGACAGCGGCGCCTATGCACCGACAAAACAGTGTGAACGCATTTGAATTTAGGTTAGATAACATCTGAACGCTTCGCTGTCACGACGTAAATACAGCGAAAGTTTTGAACACGTTCGAGTTAACGCTTGCAAACTTAATTAGCAACGAGCCTCAGATAAGCAAGACATGAAAGACACGCAGTACGTCAACACGCAGCTTCATTAATAACACCGCGGAAGACATCTACTGTTGAGCCCAAACGGCAGTTTCTGCCACAACGTGTTTCAGCAATCATCGCTTACCTGAATTCGTTAGACACCGGAATAGGATCCCTTACTTGCGAGTTCAAGCAAGCCTGCAAAACGTCCGTTACATCCGCGCCACGCCCCTGCCCTTCCAGTTCCATGATCCATCGAGCGGCTATTCCCGCGCACAGCGCACATCGGCCGCCAAGAACAAAGACGTCTGAAGCGCTTGCGCAAGGGTTAATCACTGCTACCGCCGCTATGTGGCGCCACCATCTGAAATTAAAAATAAACAATAAGAAAGATAACAGCATGTAGATAAAAAAGTGCACAGACCACCATCCGCGCGCCGAGGCTCCGTTAATTGTTTGAAAACTAGCATCGTGCGTGAATGCATCAAAATGAGGCAAGGTCTTTTTGTCACAGTAATCTCACTGCATGTTTCAATCCGTCTCCGGTGCGTCTATACAAGGACGCCGCGAATAACAAAACATTAAAAGAAATCCAAGGTGCACAGCCCGAGCGCAGGCCCGCAAAGGCAGTTGTAATTTGGCAGTGAGGTCCTACAAGCATCCTCAAATGCATCTTGTTGTTAGCTGACGTACTCTTAAATCGAACTTATATTACCGAGGCTGCATAAAAGCACGCTCATACCATTCGAGTGAGGAAAAGCGTGCGATAAGTGCTGAACTGAAATCAAGGAGCCCGAGAGACGTACACAGTCGTTCGGCCAGGCGGACAGCAGAAACCTAACTTTCCTCGGGCAGACGAGCGCCTTGAGGAACCACAGCCGGAGGCTGAAAGTTAACGACGACGACCTACAAAGGCTGGAGCGAAAGGCGCGCGACAGAAGAGGACGAAGGCTGTCTCTTGGACGTACACGTCCTTCTTCTTCTTATTCGTCCTTAAGAGGACGAAGAAGAAGAAGGACGTGTTCGATTCACACTAGGGAGAAGGCTTGCGTAAGTGCCACCTTACCCACCCTTAGAACCCTTAGAAGCGTTCTGTTCTGTTCTCCACGTGTTCGATTCGGATCTGCTCTGCTCGTCTGGGAACGATCGGCTAAGTTTCGGGTGTCTTCCCGTTTTGTGGGCTTTAAGCACGCGTTAATGCGGTAAGCCTGGGCTATGTCTACCCAGTCTCCCGGCCAGGGGAGCTCCACCTGGTCGGCTTCTCTATCCCCTGACCTCCTGTCTTTGGAAGCTTTTTTGCGCAGTGGCATCGGCAGTATCCCTGTTGCGCTGGTGCCTCAGGATGGCAGTGCAATCAAGATGACCAACCCTGGAGCTGTTCGGGCTGCTCTCCAGTCAGCCACTTCTCATTATGAGTCAATCTCAGATGTACGCCACTTTGGACGCGGCTGGATTCTGTGTAGATCGCCAGACCTCGACTATATCAGAGAGTTACTAAAGGCCTCATCCTTTGGCTCGCTTCCGGTAAGTTCATTTATCTCTTCACCTCTGGCTTCCACGAAAGGTATCGTTCGAGGCGTGGACTCTTTCCTGTCTCCAGCAGAGACTCTTGAGCTTCTGTCTGCTGCAGGTGTTGTTGCTGTGCACCGCTGTAGCCGGGATGTAAACAACATGCGGGTGCCTGCCGAATCTGTGATTGCCACTTTGTCGGATCTTCCTGCCCCCCTCAAATCAAGGCATAGCCTCTATTTTTTCGGGTAGACACTTTGTCATCTAGGCCTCCGCAGTGCAACAACTGCTGGCGCTATGGCCATAGCGCCGGCGGTTGCAAATCCAACTTGCGGTTTTGCAACTGTGGGGATGGTCATGCAACGACCACCTGCAGTGAGCAGAACGAGAAGTGTGGCTTTTGCGGTAGGGCTCACTCTGCAAACTACTCAAGTTGTCCCTCCCGAGCGCAGGAAATCCAATTTCTAGAGGTAATTGACGGAAAACGCTGTTCGCACCGGGACGCTATTACACAGTTGAAAGAACGTGCCCACGGTTATGCAGGTGTGACCGCTCGTCAAGGAGTCATGTTAGACTCGACGCTGTCCCAGGCAATTGCGGCTGCTCTGGAGGCTTCAATGTCTAAAATGGTAGCAAGGATTGTCGCAAGTGTATCGGAGTACCTTACAAACGTTCTAGCGACTCAGCTTACACATGCTGTGCAGGCCGGTTTGGCCCCTCTCTCTACAGCATTTCCCTGTACTCTTACCCGGTCTACAGTTCCTGAAGCATCTAAGCCCTAGGAACGTACTAAAGCCCCTTCCGCGGTACTTACCTCGGATACTTCGAGTGATGATGGTATCATCTATGATTCCGTGATGACGGAGCCTGATGCGCCGGTTCTCAAACGCAGCGGGTCCCCTATGTCTTATTTGTCGCCTTCTCCACGTGTCCAGCCCTAATCAAAGAAGCAACAGCTTGACATCAAGCCCAAGGATACCATTTTGGGGCAGGCAGTTGCTGCTGCAAGGCTTTCGCAACCATAGCGTCGTTGCGAGTTCTACAGTGGAACTGTCACTCAATTCTTTCAGCTTCCACAGATTTATTCTGCATTTCTACCCAGCTTACTCCGGATGTCATATTATTGCAAGAAACGGGGCTTTCAACCAACTAACATTTTCATTTTAAAAATTACCGTTCATTTCGGTTTGATCGCCAGTCAAGAGGAGGTGGTTTACTAACTTTAGTCTCTTCAAAATTTTGCCAAAGGGCTAAGGTATTGTTCCAGCAAATGTCTCCTGACTGTGAGATTTTGGCATTAGACTATGTACTTGTTGGGTGCTCTCCATTTTCTATAGAAACTTGTTATTTCCCCTCTGGAGTACAGGATATTAAACCTCAGGACAAGTTACTCGCTAACTGTAAAAACCAAGTTCTCGTGGCTGGCGACTTCAATTCTCACCATGTGTCGTGGGGTTTCAGGACTAACCTATGCGCAATCGCCTTACATTCAGGATCAGCCACTACCTTCGCGCACAGAATCAATCTGTTTTAGATCTCACGTTCACTAGTCCTGGCATTGACGTAACAGATTGGTCGACTGTTGATTGTGGCACCTCAGGTGACCATATACCTATTCATTTTGATATCGTATCTCGTGTAACTCCTGCGTCTTCTCAGTTGCGGCCACATATAAATTATGACAGATTTCAGACGACATTGCGCTCTGCCCTTGCGGCAGTGGCTAACATCGCCGAGACCCACCAGTCAACAAGCATATGTCTGGCTATAGAAGAATGCCGTAAAAAGTCGGAGTTTCTGGTGGGGCCAACAAAAGGGAATTCTTCTACCTGGTGGAATGCGGACTTTACGAGAGATTACAGGCGGAGGAATGCAGCTTGGTAAAAGCTTCTTCATAACCAATGCCCAAATAACTGGAGTGATTATAAATTCTTTGCAGCCACCTTTAAACGCACAGTTTCACGTGCGAAGAAAAATATCACTTAGAACATTTCGATTATCTTTAGGAGTCCGACAACCGACGTTCACTATTCAGCTTTTGGAGTCTAGAAAACTGTTCACGTCCTCTAGTAGTTAGTTATGTCACCTAAAGAAGCTAACCAGGTGGTTGAATTAATTTCTACGGGCCTGCAAAAGCTGTTTTCCTCTCTACTGCCTTTGCGACCAATGCTGTTTGCGTCAGTGGTGCCAAATAATAATGCCTCACAAGTTAATCTATCGCAGCTTTCCCAAGTTGTACAGAGATTACCTGCTGCTGCGACTGGCCCTGATGGTATCACTACAAAGATGCTCAAGATTCTCTATGAGGAGTCTCCCGACTCTTTATTGCACCTCATAAACTACTCTATCAAACATGATTGGATACCTGCTGAGTGGAAGCTGGCCAAGGTGAATCCTTTACTGATAAACCAGAGTGGATGCTATGAATTGAATAATATTAGGCTAATTTCTTTAATATCAAACGTTGTAAAGTTAATAGAAAAGGTGTTATAAATTCGGGTGCCAGCCTTCGTGGACAGAAAAATATACTCAGTCCGTGTCAACTCGCATTCCGGCCACAGTGTTCGATATGGAATGTACATGCTGATCTTAAGAGTAGAATTCTCCTTGCTCGTTGTCAATGCCTGGTCGCGACTTTGGTTACGCTACAAGACGCCAAAGCTTACGACAGTGTAGGACACTTCATCCTAATACATAATCTACAGGCTCTTCAGTTTCCAGATTATATAGTTGCTTGGATATCTGCATTTCTTTATAATAGGGAATTCATTTCTGTCCGTAATGGTGTTCATTCGGAGAGGTACAAACAAATGAGAGGTGTACCGCAAGGAGCTGTTATTTCTCCTGTGCTCTTTAATATTCTGGTTGAGCTCAATTCCTCTCAATCAACATGTACGCACTTACGTCTATGCGGACGACATTCCGTTTTATTCAGCTGCGCCGGATATACATTCTCTGCATGGTCTGTTGCAGTCATACCTGAGTACACTTGAGCTCTTGCTGACCAGCTTACACCTGAATTTAAATCTTAGCAAGTGCCCACCCTTGTTTTCCGTCTACAGAAACCTGTAGTGGTCTCTCACTTGCCACTTGCAACCTATACCGCAGGCTCAATCCCTTAAATACTTAGGAGTCATTTATGACGAGAAACTCATCTGGCGAACCCACATTGATCATGTTGCGGTGAAGGGGGCTCGGGCCGTGGGCATGTTGCGCAGACTGTGTAGTGCCAATACGGCATGCGAAGAGATGCGCTATTAATTATTTACAAAATGTATGTCAGGCCAATTTTAGACTTTGGATCTGTGTTGTTTTCAGGCTCGGCTGCATACAAACATCGCCCTCTCATCCTTTTGGAGAATGAAGCACTTAGGATGCGCGTCGGCCTCCCCAAATTTGTGGCTACCAATGTGCTGTATCTTGAAGCCCGCATTCCTCCTCTCTTATCTCGACTTCAATTTTTAACAGCGCGGACTTACCTAAGAATCTACGAATCTCATTTCCACCGTTCACAAAGCATTTTCTGTTGCCAGCCGACCTCCTTTTTTAGTGCCCGCTGGTCTCGTTTTCATACCCCGCAAGTAGTGTTTGTGCTGTGAAGAAGATGATGATCCAGACAAAGCAGATGACTCGTGAAAACGAACATGATGGCCCTGCGCGTCAGCCCTATTGCTATCACCACGTGTGTCTGTGCCCGACCTGGTTGCCAACGGATTGTTCTCGCCGCTGCTCCCTTCCTCCCAGCTCTTTTAAATACACCCCCGCCATACAATTGGTGGAGGAGCCGGGGTAACAGCCCTGGAATTGCGCAACCGTACTCTCCCGCCACCTGCGATGCCTCACGACGTTCAACATCAAGCCGTGCAAGTGGGCCCAGCTGTTACCTGCGCCGGCTCCCTTCGGCAACGGGACCCGGCCATCTTCAGTGAGACCGATGATCAGGATGTCAAAGATTGGCTCACGTCTTACGAGAGAGTGAGCCTTTACAACCAATGGGACGATGCCAACAAACTAAATAACGTAATTTTTTATCTCACCGGCTTGGCTAACCTGTGGTATCGGAACCACGAGGTGGACATCCGCACCTGGTCTGCTTTCAAGACAACCTTCTCAGCAGGTCGGCTAAAGTTTTACCAGTTACATAGAAGACGTCATTGACCTATGCAAGCGTGTCAACATCGACATGTCAGAAGCTGACAAGATTAAACACATTTTGAAGGATGTTGACGACGACGCCTTTCAGTTTCTGGAAGCGCGCGACTTGCGCACCTTTGCTGAAGTCGTCACCCTCTGCCAAAGCTTCGAGGAGCTGCGGAAGCAGCGGCTCCTGACCCGACAGCACCCTAAACAGGTTGAGTCGCTTGCTGGACTGATACCAGCGCCTGACACCTCATCGCTGCTGCAACAAATCAAAGACTTTGTTCGGGAAGAAGTGGCGCGTCAGCTTTCTCTTCTGCCGAACTCTACAGGGCAAGCTACAGACTTTGCACCGGCCCTTCGGCAGGCCATTCAAGAGCAGGTTGCCGAGGCTCTTCCACCAGCCCATCCGACACCACCTGTGGCCGCTCCGCTGGCATACGCCGACGTTATCGCCCAGACGCCGCCCCCAATGGCAGCTGGCCGGACATACGCGGATGTAGTTGCCAGACCTCGAACGCCTACCTATGCTTTGCCTCCAACACCTGCGGGAGCGGTGGCTCCTTCTCTTCGGCCGGCTCCGCGAGTCAGCAATCCTTGGTGCACCATCGACAACCGGCCTATCTGCTACAATTGCGGCTTGCCTGGTCATGTGGCCCGGCTTTGCCGCCGCCGTCTCCCAGTCTACGCGCCACGTTCTCCAGCTCCCGCGTATTGGCCTTCCACGAGTCAGTACTCCGGATCTGCTGAGCCGCCGTCTAGTCGTCCTTTTTCTCCTGACCGTTCAGCCCTTTCTAGACGCCGTTCACCTTCACCGAGGCGCCGCTCTGTTTCTCCTATGCGACGTCGCTCCAATCTCCCTCAGGAGGAAAACTAGGTGCCGCAGTTCCTGAGGCGAGAACTGCGTCCCCGTCGAACTTTCCAAGGCCTCACATATCCTCTGCTAATCGGATCGAAATTTCTCACGAGGGCTTTACTGTCTTGACCCCTGTGGACACCGGTGCTGCGATTTCTGTTATGGACGAAAGGGCATCGCCTGTTGTCCTTGTGAAAAAGAAAGGTGGCTCCATACGCTTCTGTGTCGATTACCGCCGCCTTAATAAGATAACGCGCAAGGATGTCTATCCGCTCCCCCGAATAGATGACGCCCTGGACAGTTTGCAAGTGGCGGAGCTCTTTTCCTCCCTCGATTTACGTTCTGGGTACTGGCAGGTCCCCATAGAAGCGGCCGATCATCCCAAAACTGCTTTTTTGACCCCCGACGGATTGTATGAGTTTACTGTGATGCCATTCGGCCTTTGTAATGCCCCTGCAACCTTCAAACAGATGATGGACACCATTTGCGTGGAATCAAGTGGGAAATGTGTCTATGCGTTCTCGACGACATTGTCGTCTTTTCCCCCGACTTTGAAACCCATCTATCCCGCCTGAAGCACGTTTTGACCTGCCTCTCTGACGCTGACCTGCAGCTCAACTTGAAAAAATGCCGTTTTGCTGCGCGTCAGCTGACAATTTTAGGACACGTTGTCTCTAAGCAAGGCGTTCGTCCCGACCCAGCTAAACTTCGCGCTGTCGCAGACTTTCCCAAACCCACTTCCATCAAAGACTTGCGCAGCTTCTTAGGTCTGTGCACTTACTTTCGGAGGTTTATTCGCAACTTTGCTTCGATTGCTGCGCCTTTAACACAACTGTCCGGCAGTTCCGATTTATTGATGTGGTCTCCGGCGTGCGAAGATGCGTATAACACCTTGCGCCGAATCTTCACAGCGCCGCCTATACTGCGCCATTTCAACTCGACCGCTCCAACCGAGGTCCACACGGACGCCAGTGGTGTCGGCCTCGGCGCCGTACTCGCCCAGCGCATCTGTGGTTTTGATGAACACGTTGTTGCCTACGCAAGCCGCACACTTACGAACGCTGAAACTAATTACTCCGTCAGTGAAAGAGTGTTTGGCCATCGTATGGGCCCTTGCCAAATTCCGCCCGTACTTCTATTGCCGCTCTTTTCACGTTGTGACGGACCATCATGCGCTTTCTTGGCTTTCTTCCTTGAAAGACCCATCCGGCTGCCTTCCCAGGTGGGCTCTTCGTCTGCAAGAATATGACATCCGCGTGGTCTATCGTTCCGGCCGCAAGCATCAAGACGCTGATGCCCTGTCCCGCTGCCCACTTTCGGCCGAGATCGCCAGCCTTTCCGCCTCTGACGTCTCCCTGTCGTCCCTTCACACCAGCGACATGCATTCAGCGCAACGTACTGACCTCTGGATCGCTTCTCTTCTCGACTTTCTCTCCAACCCCACGGCTCCTTCTCCATCCCGTGCTCTCCGCCGCCATGCTTCCCACTTCGTGATTCGCGATAACCTCCTCTATCGCCGGAACTACAGCACCGACGGCCGCAAGTGGTTACTCGTTATTCCTCGCCACCTGTGCACGAACATATGAGCCTATTTCCACGCCGACCCACAATCCGGCCCCGCGGGAGTTTTCAAGACATACACCCGCATCCGACTGCGCTATTACTGGCGCGGCATGTAAGCCTTCGTACTTAAATACGTACGCGCCTGTCTCGTCGCAAGCCATCTCCTCATCGTTCTGCTGGAGAGTTGCAGCCACTCTCTTGCCCACTACGCCCGTTCGACCGTATCAGCATTGATTTCTACGGCCCGCTTCCGTACACTGCGGCCGGCAACCGTTGGGCTATCGTTGCGGTTGATCATCTCACGAGATCATCTCAACAGACTGCTCTGCAAGAATATGGACGGAGCCATCTGAAGACCGCAGTAGACGAGTGAATCTAGCGCTCAGTACAGTTTTTCACTCACTCACACACTCGCACCTTTGGGGTGCTGTCGTACTGTGCGAGGGCTCCGGCTTACGTCAGCCGTAATTTTTTGGTTGCATTGAACTACAGGAGAAAGAAAAAAAGAAACAGGGCAGTGCTGTTTAATCGAAATGTGTGTTAATGCTTTTAACAATCGTTGTTATCCTTTTGATAGACTAACAACAAATCCGTGTTAGTGCTGCGTATGTACAATGTTCACTGTAGATCCAAAATAAAAAGTAAAAAAAAACGCTGTCAGAAGTGGGGTTCGAACCCACGTACTCTTTCCAGGACCAAAGCTTAAATCTGGCGCCTTAGACCGCTCGGCCATTCTGACCATGGTGCGGCTACTTTTACGAACAGATATTCACTCTGTGAAAGTGTGTGCGTATACATGTAGCGTCTCTGCCAAAAGTAACCAAACAGCCGCGATGGCAGCGACAGCGGTCTCTCAGCCGGGCGGCGGCGCTGCGGTCCCGGGCGCTGGCCACTGCTCTCCGGCTGCGAGTGTAACATGGGCGACGTAAGCCTGCGCTCCCGCCCTCCTTCCCCGGATGATAAGAAGCAGATAGTAGAGAGTTTTAGTTTCACGTACGTAAAGCTCTTACGGGTGACCAGTGCGCATGCGCAGAACGCAAAGGGTATGAGCGAGTCTCACGTACGTACGTGAGATTCGGATTTTTACGTTGCGGTCTTTGCGTTGCTTGCGTACGTAGCGTTGACAAACATGGCGGCACACTGCCCGCCGCTTCATGGCGATAACAGCTTCGTCGCTAATCCCTCGAGGCGATATGGTGTTCTAAACTGTTGTATTCGCCTTCGATTTGCCCATTCTTACCCTCGCATAAGGTTTCAAGCGACAGATAGCTTTTGTTTTTCAGGCAGAAGGGCGATTTTTAAGCTGCTAAGCCTGACAAAGTAGCATTGGTCGTCGTCATAGCAACGATCTCGCTATGAATGGCTTCGCTTAATGACTTGTCTTGGATGATTATGGCTACAACCAGTGTCTGTGTTTCTTAGCAGATGGCGCTAGGCGTAACGCGCGGCGTGTTTCGCGTACGTGTAACTATAAGGGTTTCAAACCACCTGCGTGCAGGCTACGTAGACTTCTCACGTTTGCGTACGTGAACCCTCTACGTACGTGAAACTAAAACTCTCTAGTATGTTAATGAAAATTGTTTTTTTCAGAGAAAGGAAATGGCGCAGTATCTCTCTCACATATCCGCTGACACCTGAACCGCGCCGTAAGGAAAGGGATAAAAGAGGGAGCTAAAGAAGAAAGTAAGAAACAGGTGCCTTTTTGGAGGGCTGCGGAATAATTTCGTGGCGACGAATTTCGCACTTTGCGGTGCTGTCGTAATGCACGAGGTGCGGCTTACGTCAGTCGTAATTTTTTAGCGGTATCCGACTACAGAGGAAAGAAAAAATTGATGTTGGTTTAGCTCTGGCTAGCACTGGCCGAAAGCAAAAAATTAATGTGGATTAGCTCAGCTAATCCAGGATATACAGAGCGAAAAATGGCGGCGTTCACTGTGTTCATTGGCGTTGGCGTTGACAATGATCTAGACGGCGATGGACGTGAGCAAAGGAAGGGCGCATAACTGGCTCCCTGGATATGCGGACGCCTCTTTGTGCATTGATACATGTGGCGATGGCGAGAGAGAGATGTGACCTGAATGCATTAGCGCTGACAGCGTTGTGGCTGACATGCGGCATTGCAGCGTTCACTTTGTGATCGATCTCCCGCGATCAAGCATTAACTGCATGCCACCTCCAAGGGTGGCAGGGAGGGTGCGCTGCCTATCAACTATGTGGAACGCAATCAAAGCAGCCTTTCGCAGTTGGACACCTACGCCACGTACGCCAAAGCGACATTAAAGCTTCCACTGACCCACGGAGCAGGTTGTGCGCCTTTCCTTTCGTGAAAATGAACGGCCTTTGCAAAGTTGTCAACGCCAATGAGCTGTATGAACGCCGTGGGCTGTCTTGTTTTCTTTAATTCTTGAGGAAAGGAAATGGCACAGTGGACACCCGAACACGCGGTAAAAGAGGGCATAAAGGAGGGAGGGAAAGAAGAAAGAGAAAGTTGGATTTTGAGGAACAGTGCGGCCCTGAGCTGCGGCGGAACACCTGTGGCTCGGTGCTGCTAGTGGCGCATGCGTAGTAGTGACTGTAGAGCGAGGGAGGGAGAGAAATATCTGCTGCGAGGCACGCGTTGTGACGTCATGTGCCTCATCGGAGTACCACCACGGTGAAATTGCAAGTTCGTGGCCAGCAAAGCTTTCGCTTTAAAAGGCCCGCAACAATTAACAGGCGAGCAAAACGGCCACTGGTGAAGTGGCCGCAGGAGACAAAGCTCGAAATGCCCTGCCCACGGAATCCCCGCATGAACCGCTCCCCAAAAGACACGAGTTGCCACGCAGATGTCGAGCTACCACACAGATTCCGGAAGTGGGTAATTCGGACTGGTACTGGAGCGTGAAACACCCCACTGCACTTGTTGATCACAAGTATGCAGCAATGCAAAACAGTTTCCAAACAATGTGGCGTAAATGGTCTGGGACCCGCCGTGGCTACTGATCAGGAGTTGCCGGGTTCGAACACGACCGCGGCGGCTAATAAACCTGCATTAAGCCAGCTCGTGTATAAACCACGATTTCTTCACTGAAATGTCATTTGCATACATGTGATACCTGTACAATGATGGCTCATTTTGATGTCCTTGGAAACCAGACCACATGTGTTAGGAGTTCATAGCAATGTAGATATTTTCGGAAAAATACAATTCTCTTAAAAATATTTGCGGACTTTCGCCCTCATAGATGTGGTCTGTGATGATGTAGACACGGCGGCGTACCGATGTGCTTCACGCTATAAGCGTTCCGTCTTTTGTCGCATTGGCATTGCGGGCTCCTCGAAAGCCATAGTCTGAGGCACCAGTCGACTCGGCGGAAGCTCCCTCGTTAAGCAAACTGCCGCGTTCGGCACTTTGTGCGGAGGCGGAAGGAACGCCCAGCAAAGAAGTAGCGGTCCTGATCCTGTTGCTGCTGTGTCAGTGTTCGCAGCTGATTCCCTGGTTGTCACATCCCCCCCCCCCCTTTAATTGGGTGGGCAGTGCACAATCCAGGCAGTTCGGTTCTCGCGTAAAAGAGTTGTAGTATATGCCTGTGGCTGCGAGTACGTGCAAATTACGCGGTTGCTGGGAAAACAAACTGGTCGTGTCGTGAAAATCACAACGCACGCGGCGGCGGGCCTCTCGAAAATTCGCCCCGTGCCGGAGAAGCAACCGGGACGCGTGAACAAAAAGCTGCCGGCGTTGCGCAAGGTAATACAGGAGCCACCAACGTCAGCACGCTAGCTTGCGCTTGAGAGCCAACAGAGCGAATTGGATGATTCCAGCGGCTCTCTTGCCTTTGGTAAATGACACTGCGAACAGTGACTGAACTTACTGAGTGCGATGTAGAGATGGGGCGTCTGCGAGAGGTGAAGCGTTAGTAGCACCTCATGGCACCTAGCCGCAGCTGTTCCCCCGCTGCGCAGCACCGCGCTTTTTCTCAAAATCCAACTTTCAATTTTCAGTTTTCTATTTCTTCGACGAGTGATGTGTGTGACGGATGCGGTGCAGTGGAAACACTAGAAAACCTGCTCCTTCACTGTGCCGCTTTCACCGATGCTCGTCGCGATAAGACGCTATTGTGGCCGCAGGGCAGTGCACGCACTCGTGAGCTAACCTTGGTGAGCCTCTGTGCATTCCTCGAACGCACGGGCTTGACGTCCCGTCGGTTCTCCGTCACGTAGTTACACGCAGTGACCGAACGCTCCGCGAGTTCAACCTTGAACGATTAATAACTGTACGCCCCACTCCAGTGGTAGAAAACACAGTGCTGTGCGCGTGTGTTTAATTCCTCCAACATGAACTAATCATATGCAGAACATTGACACATTGCTTATTGTGTAAATAGTTTGTATATATTACTTATCCTTACATCCTCTCTTGTTGTCCCCTCACCTCTTTCATTTCATTTCTGCATTATGCCAGCTATCCGTTATTTCCGCTGCCTCAGCTCAAGTGCTTCGTTATCGATGGCAGATGCCGGGGCTAGCAAAAATCTTTTCCTTTCTTTTTACTATTATTTTAATAAAAACTCACTACCACCACTTGTTTCTCCTTTCCCTCCCTCCCTTATCTCTTCCTTTACGGCGCAGTACGGGTGTCCACCGAGATATGTGAGACGATTACTCTGCCATTTCCTTTCCTCAAAAACCGAACAAAACAAGCGAGCCAAAGCATTCATAGAGTTCATTGGCAACTTTGCAACAACTTTGCAAAGGCTGTTCATTTTCACGAAAGGAAAGGCAAACAACAGGCTCCGTGGGCCAGTGGAGATCTCACTCACGCTTTCATGTGCGCGGCGTTGGTGTCCAATAATATAATAACAATAATTGGTTTTGGTGGAAAGGAAATGGCGCAGTGTCTGTCTCATATCTCGTTCGACACCTGAACCGTGCAGTAATGGAAGGGACAAGGAGCGAGTGAAAGAAGAAAGGAAGAAAGATGTGTCGTAGTGGAGGGCTCCGGAATAATTTTGACCACCTGGGGATCTTTAACGTGCACTGACATCGCACAGCACTCGGGCGCCTTAGCGTTTTTCCTTCATAAAACCGCAGCCGCCATGGTCGGGTTTGAACCCGGGAACTCCGGATCAGTAGTCGAGCGCCCTAACCACTTATGGTGTCCAACTTCAAAAGCCTTTCATGTTGCGTTTCGCACACTGCATAGGCAGCGCGCCTTCTCTGCCATCCTGGGAGGTGGCACGCAGTCCATGGTTGATCGCGAGAGATTGATCACCAAATGAACGCTGCGGCCCAGCTATTTCTGCAGTGCCGCATGTCAGCCACAACGCTGTAAGGGCTAATGCAATCAGGCCACAACTCTCTCTCACCACCGCCACATGTATCACAGCACGAATGAGGCGTCCGCATATCCAAAGAGCCAGTTATGCGCCCTTCCTTTGCCCAAAGCCATCGCCGTCTAGAACTTTGTCAACGCCAACGTCGATGAACACAGTGAACGACGACGTCTTTCGCTTTGTATACCGTAGATTAGCTGAGATAATCCACATAATTTCTTATTAGAAAGGGAGTGGGCGTATCTTGTCGGACCAGCATACTGGGCACATGTGCGTGCCGATGTCGGTTGACAACAGCTTTCGTTTTTCTCCCAGTGTTCAACCTGCTTTCAGCATAATTTGATTAGGGAAAATTCTTTGTGTCTCCATGCAGCGCCCCTCCTGTGGCTCGCCGCAACCAAAGCACAGTTTAGGCATGCATTGAATGACCCGCCGCACTGGATGAGTGGTTAAGGCGCTCGGCTACTGATTCGGAGTTCCCAGGCTCGAACCCGACCGCGGCGGCTGCGTTTTTATGGAGGCAAAACGCTAAGGCACCCGTGTGCTGTGCGATGTCAGTGCACGTTAAGATGGATGGATGGATGGATGGAAAAAACTTTTATTAGAAAAAATGGAAGAACAAAAATCTTCCAGGGTGGTCTCTTACTGGTCCAGGAGTCCACGGGCTTTTGCCTCACATAAGGCCCGATCCGCCAGCCATTTCTGACCGGCGGACTGAGCGTTCCGTAAAGCAGCCTCCCAGGAAGAATGAGTGGAATTGGGGATGGTGGTACTTCCTGTGAGGAAGGACATTCCCAAAGGTAGTGGAAAAGTGTGAATCTGGACATGCCACAGGTGTTACAATTAGGAGGAAAAGCGGGGTGAAAGCATGAGATACGGTAGGGTGAAATAAAGCAGCCCGTCTGTAATTGCCGCCATGTGGCGCTGGATGAGGGCGACAAAGTAGTGTGGCGTGGCGGTAATGTCATGGGTCTGAGTTTGTATAATGCGGTGATTTGATGATATGTATAAAGGACCGATGGGGCCTCTTGCGCAGTGTTGGGTGCCTGATCGTCCGGGGTCCGGGAGGAGAGTTCTCGGGCCAGCGCATGAACGCTCTCATTACCGGGGATCGAGGCATACCCAGGGATCCACGACAGAGTAACCGTTCGGTCGAGAGAGGCGGCTGTGGCAAGAACACTCCCTTTAGGTAATGGCGGTATGCGGCCTTGGAGTCTGCAAATTTCTGTTATGTTTTTGTCAATGGTGGAGTGGGCCAGCGCAAGTGCGAAGGTGGCTCCTTCCGCCTCTGCAGGGGAAATAGTTCGGACAGTGGCTGCGGGCCCCACAGTGCCGTCTTCATAGGCTGCGACTGCCGTGAAGAATCCTACTTTAGAATTTTCTGCCACGTCGAAAAAGGATATCGGAGCGGTTGCTGTATGTTATGGTGTAATAGCTCGCTCGAGCCTGCCGCCTACCCTGATGGAGGCTATCGCTCATATATCGCGATAGAGCTTCTGATATATGTGATCCTGCATGCGCAGAGAAATCATGTAAGGTGTAGGACGTGTTGGGTTGGGAATGGGTGGATTGAGACGGAGCTGTCGCAGTAGGCATTGTCCTGTTTCCGTGCGACTCAGGCGGACTAATTGGGTGGTGCGTTGAGCCTCTATTAATTTGACAGCGATATTGTGGAATCACAGTGCACGTTAAAGATACCAAGGTGGTCGAAATTATTCCGGAGCTCTCCACTACGGCACCGCATTCTTCCTTCCTTCTTTCACTCCCTCCTTTATCCCTGCCCTCACGGCGGGGTACAGGTGTCCGCCTATATATGAGGCAGATACTGCGTAATTTCCTTTCCCCAAAAAGCCAATTATTTTTATTATTAAGCATTGTGGTTGGCCTTCGCAGCTGCCACGTGATATCTTGTCTCATTGAGCGCACACGCGAAAGCAGCAGCCGGGGCCGCTTTCACGCCCCCTATTCCAGCATTTTTTTGTGAGTGAGAAAAGAGCGTATTCCGACAGCTACTGACCTCCAGGTGCAAAAGAGGCATTGAGATTAAGTGCGCTGTTGGACACTAACAATACAGCAGTTGTTATTACGCCCGCGAAAAAATCACCAGCTGCCAGATATATCAGCTTCGTGCACGACGCAAAATGTCCTCGGAAAGGGTCATAACGAACATCAAATAAACATCATTGGCCATTGCGCGCAAAGTATGTCGATTGGTAACGACACTCTTCTTTTCCAAACTAATTTGATGTGGCAAACTGAAGTTACCGCGCATATCCTACTCTGTCGAGCATCGACAAAAATATATGGAACACGCAGCAAACTCAAGCATGGCCTTCATGTAGCCTTTCTCTTGACGATTCGTCTGCTTCAGCGCGTGGTTTGACGCCGGTGCTCACAACTAGGCGGGAAATCGGGTGCCCGGCCTGCTGAACTGTGCTGCTCCTCAACATGTGCCGAGGTCACTGGAGTTTCCAGGTTTTTCAACCTCCTCGCTGCACAGGGCCTGTTGCAAGCTTGTGCTCCTTGTGTCTGTAGTAGTCTCCACTATCGTGACGATTAAAATCGCATGGCCGTGCGTTTGGCGCGCTTAACGGTATATCGGCGTCGAGCTGATTTCACAATGTCAAGCGGCGGTAAACATAACCTCACAGGAACTTTTTCTGACCGATAAGGCGGCATCGGGTGCAAAGGCCAGCCTTCGGTCTGGCGCACGCATTCTGCGCAAGACACAGCTGTCGTACAATGATGTATTGTGCGGGAAAGGCAACCAAACCATGTGCTCGCGACGAAATGTCAAGCACGCGCACTCTTTTACAGCGGCACGTGTCGGCTTAGGCGCTCACAAAACAGAGATAAATATTCCTAATAGATCTCTCGAGGTTGAGGTTGAGGTGTTGAATGCCACAGGTGGGGTTAGCCTTGCTTTGTCTGCCAGCAATTGCTCCACCGCAGCGTCCCTTCGATATTAACAATGCCGCATCTACCCCGCTAAGCGCACAGTCTCTTATACTAGCACACATTCTCTCCCGCAGTCACCATCTATGCACACAATCAATCCAAACAGTTCACATCACAGTCCACTCCAGAAGTCACCATCTATGCACATATTCAGTCACAATAGAACATAGGCCATTGTAGTGCCACACTCCATACACACATTCACTCACAGTATAAAGTTTTCCACTCCGGAAGACACAATCTACGCATACATTCAATCACAGTAGGCCATAGTCCGTTCCTGCTGTCACCATTTAAAAAAAAAGATCCGTGTTCTGCAGAAATGTTAAAAAAGGCGTGCAGCCTCCCTTCTGCATGTCTGGTTTCCACTCGGGTAGACAATGTCCTGCACTGTGCTGTGACGGGTTCCTGTCTTCTTGAAGGAAGCGAACATCACATGCCTTTCCGCGTTGTACTCTGGGCAGTACATAATATAATGTTTGATATCCCCGCACACACCACATAAAGAGCAGAGCGGAGACGATGCTATGCCGGTCTTATGCATCCATGCAGGAGTGCGAGCAGAGGCCGTGCGAATTCGATGTAGAAGGGTCACCTCAGATCTTCTCAGTCCCTTGGTCACACATGGCTTGTGGGACGCACTCCACAGGGTACTGAAGTGATCGAGCACCGTTTTCCTGCAGAGACTTTTCTCATCTTGAGCTACTTTTTTGATGGAATCCTTGAGAGAGCTTTATGGGCGAGACTGTCTGCCACCTAATTACTGTTGACTCCTATGTGAGAGGGCACCCACTGGAAATGTAGTGTAAAGCCTCTGCTGTGCAGATTCTGCACCAAGCGCAGAGAGCTTAGAGACAAGGCGTCAGTAGGGAATCGGCGCTCTAACCTCTGAAGGGCAGATTTTGAATCAGTTAGGAAGACAACAGGTTGAGCCGGACAAGACCCTAACTTCCGTAAAGCCGCCTCAATAGTAACACTTTCAGCCGTTGTGGAGGATACGACAGCAGTACAGCGTACGGACGACTTACAGTGCAAAGAAGGAATGTAAAAAGCCGCTGCGCTAGCTTGTTTGACCTTGTCCACAGAACCATCCGTGAAAATTTGAAGATGGCAGGCATACTCTGTTTCCAAGTATTCCAGTACAAGCGAACGCGTTGCTGCCAAAGGAGGGTCGGAAAAGACCAGGGGGGTTTCAACCGTTTCTTTTGCCTTCGGACATTATTGCCTAAAGAACTTAGAGTATTGAGTGTCAAGTAAGCCTTCGACTCATATCTCTTGCAGAGCCGCTGGAGAAGGGATCGCCCAGCTACCGTCTCTCCTAAGCGGTCAAGATGCATTAATAATAGCCTCTGAGAAGCGATAAGGCTAAGAGGTTTCGATAGGGACTCATGAAGTACTGTCTTATTCGCAGCCGCCTGGGGAACTCCAATGGCTCTTCTTAGGCCCTTTCTGTGGACAACTTCGAGACGCTCAAGTTGTGATGCCGAGGGGGAAATTAAAGGTAATTGATACATTATCAGCTGACCACCAGCGCTTCATTAAGTTTGACCATTGAAGAAGGATTGTTTCCCCATTGCTCACGTGCAATTCTATGGATCGCATTGAGACGAGAAGATATAGATGAAACAATCGCATCTACAGCTTTCGCCACTGTAGACGGGAGTCACTAATGACGCCCAGGAAACGCGCGTGGTTGAATTGACGGATGCAAGAGTGACCGAGGTCTATCTTCAACCGCGCTTGACGTCTTCCTACACCTGGAAACAGAATAAAGCCGGATTTGTCCACTGACAGAGACAACCCCATACCTTGAAGGTAAGCTTGTGCCGAAAGTATAGCCTGTCGAGCTATCAGGGCTAATCGCTTGTGTTGGTAGCCAGTAATTCAAATACAGATGTCGTCAGCATAAAGTGACATACGCACTTGCCTGCAACTTTTTTCAACGAATCAGGTAGGCCAGCCATTACGGCGTTAAAGAGCTTGAGGGAAAGAACACTTCCTTAAGGCACACCTCGTGATAGAACCCTTTCGGTGCTTAACGTACTCCCTAACCGTACACGAACCGCGCGATCACTTATAAACTTGTAAATGAATCTTAACATTTGGCCCTTTATGCCCATGCCTTGCAAACCGTTTAGAATTGAGATCTGAAGCACGCTGTCGTAAGCTTTCGCAACATCAAGAAAAATGGCTAAAGTGGATAGGCCGGAAGCTCTCTGGTGTTCAATGTGACTGATCAAGTCTAATACGCTATCTTGGGCACTAAGACCTCGGCGGAATCCTGTCATACAGGATGGCAGTGCCTTGCTGTCCTCAAGCCACCACGATAAACGTTCATTTACCAGCTTCTCCATCAACTTAGCTACACAGGAGTTCAATGACACAGCAGCGATACGAGGCAAGGTCTGTCATGCCTTTTCCAGTCTTCAGTACTGGCACTACATGTGCCACCTTCCATGACGGACGAACATCGCCAGTCTCCCAAACTCTATTGATGAAGTGGAGGAGCTCCTTTCTGAGTTGCAAGGGCAGATTATTCAGCATTTTATTGGTCATACCGTCCAGACCTGGTGAACACCGGCGCCGCAGGCCACATAGCGCAGTCTGAAGCTCACAAAGCGTGAACGGGACGTCCATGATAGACCTGGAGGAAGCAGATGGTGAATATATATATCGATTCCAGAATCAGCGCGGACGAGTGCGTCTGCAAATTCCTCTGCCAAGCACGCAATAGGTTTTTCCTTGCGTATTGCAAGAGCTTCAAAAGGCTTCGAAGGGCGAGATTCTCCAGCAAGGCTGCCAATAATTCGCCATATTCTCGTTATCGGTGAGAAAACAGTCAAACTAGCACAGAATGAGACCCATTGCGACCTGTACAGCTTGTTCGTGTGCCGTCTAATAGCAAATTCAGAGTAGATCTCTCCTCCTACTGTGCCCCATATATCTTTCCTCCAAGACTCGTTTTCCAGATGCTGAGCCTTATACGGACCGCGGAAAACATGGGCTTGAGTTTTCAAGGCTTACATATTCGGTTGGTACATGCATTTTCGGCCTCGTATTTGGCGCTCGACGCGTGTGTTGAAGACTACCTCAAAGCACATCGGCACTAGGCTAAAAGCCAGTTATGTATATATTCCGCTGTGTGCGCGATGACAGGTAAGCCTGCTTGCGCTCCGCCCCCTCCCCAAATACTAAAATATGGTCTTAGTCTCCTTTCTTCCTAAATATTAGTAACTCCGAATATTTGGGTGCGCACTGGATGGAGCCCACAACTATTAGCTTGTTATTTGTACGGTATCCGCACACATAGTAGTCTTTAATGCATGCTCCCAACTGACCCTCAGGGAGGTTCAAATCGTAATGTTGTCAGCATACAGCGCGTGCTTGACACCTTGTATGTTGTCCAGCCTACTCGGTAGTCTGGAAAGGGCAATGTTGAGGAGCAGAGGGGACAGCACTGGCCCCTGCGGTGCGCCACAACTTCGCAGGCTCGTATAGTCTGACTTTACTTCTTTGATATTGGGCCTAACTCTTCGGTTCAAGAGAAATTATTTGATATAATAATACGTCCTTATACCACCATTACAGTCCTGTTAATTTTTGATTATGATAACATGTTTGACATTATCAAAGGCACTTTGAGGCCTAATGTTAGAATTGTTGTTGCCTATAAGCCTCTAGGTTTGTCAATGATTTCTTCTTTTAGCTGTAAAATAACGTCTTTAGTCGAAATGTTTGGTCTCAACGAGAATAGCAATCTTTGGAATGAAGCCACATTTATCTAAATCTCTGTAAATTGTGTTATATTCGCCGGACGGCCGTAATGCGCGAACCTATGCTGCAAGGCGCGTTCCATGCTTGTCGCCTCCCGAGCAAAGTCGACCACTTATCTAGGAGGGTCGCGCACGTCTTACCAAAAGCTGGTCTTTGACCCCTCGCATAAGATGAGGTACCTTATTTGCTTCAGATATTGAAGGATCTGCGCAGTTGAGAGCCGCGTCATGTTTTCTGTAAACAAGGCAAGGCTCTCATTTGGCCGCTGCGCTCAGGTCTGCAGGGCAAGTTCTGCTCGCTCCCTCCGTTCGTTGCCGGAAACTGTCGCCGGAAATCTCGCCAGGAGGTAATGGCGGACTCGTAGTTTTCAAACCACATCTTGCCGGCGTCTTCGAGGGCAAAATAGACAATCCTTAGCTTGCGCTCCTCTTCCCACAGGTCAAACGTTGCAACCCGGTCGTAGCTGGCCAACCAATCCTCCATGTCTTCAAACTTGTAGCCATGAAACGAAGCGCGAGTGCGAGGCGCATGGAGAAGCAGTGGCGTGCAACTAAAAGTATTCTGGATGCTCTGGCTTGCCGCAGTGGACGCCATTGTGCGGGGTGGTGTCGTCAGCGGCCGGATCTCAGGATCCAAGCCTCGCAAGCGGCGGCTTGCGTGGTGGACAGGTGCCGTGTCCATGGGGTGCAGCTGGGCGTCGGAGGCTCCCGGGAGCTCTTCGTATATCACCCAGCACCTCCACCAAAATGTCACCGAGACCAGGTAGAATGTTAGTACAAAGGGCAGAGGGGTATACAAGGATTTGCAGAGCAGCCACACAGCCAACCCACGCTCGAGCAGGAAAGGGGGAAGAAGACCAGCGGGTGCTGGTCGCACCTCACGGCGGAGCCAGTTAATGGCCAACAGTGTGATTATATTACTTCTTTCATCAACCAGCCGGTGCACGACGTTAGCGATATTGGCCTCAAATTCTCGATACTGGTCTCTTTGCCAGGTTTCAGAATAAACAGAATTTCTGCCGCCTTCCAGTCCTGAGGAACTTTTTCTTCAGACTAGCATTTCATAAAGTCACTGATAGCCTCCACTGACTCGTCCAAGTTAGCTGGCATTTTGTAGTCACCCAATAGCCATGTCAGGGCAGGTATCCCTCCTTATGTCCAGGAGTGCGGCACGCACCTCCCAGGTTGTGATCTCCATGTTCATTTCCTCATGCTGTGTGCCCGTGTAGTCTTCCATTTCCAGACCGGCAGCCTCCGATTGTATGTACTCTCTCCTTTTAAGTTCTGCAATGAGCTCCCTTTCGCTAACCTCGAAGTTCTCTATGGCCTTCAACTGATTTGCTTTGCGCACTGTTTTGCTCCTTCCTGGGTTAA
This sequence comes from Amblyomma americanum, assembly GCF_052857255.1. Classification (NCBI taxonomy): domain Eukaryota; kingdom Metazoa; phylum Arthropoda; class Arachnida; order Ixodida; family Ixodidae; genus Amblyomma; species Amblyomma americanum. Next base: position 35,712,684 of record NC_135497.1, on the reverse strand, counting down.
CAGGCATCTCAATATGGACTAGGTTATCTTGAGGTTAACTCTGCTATTGAAAGAGTCGCAGATGTTGTGACAGTTAGCCTTGGCCAAATTCGAGGCATTCTGCCCTGCGTGCTCCGTAATCTCCGCTTTTCTTTCAAAGCGAAAGCATTTCTTGGCTTTGACAGAAGTTGTAGACAAAGGCTGTTCACAAAAGTGTTCGCGCGTTTACGGCCATTAAAATAAGAAGAAAATAAAATTGTTGCATGAAAAGAAAATGGGGGTCTACGTGGGAATCGAACCCGTGTCGCCGCCGTCTTACCAACTACCATCTGAGGCGCGAGCAGTTGTGCGTCTTTTGTTTTCTCAAAGCGACCGCAAGGTTTAGACTCCGTTGATTTTGAGGAAATGATATGCGCATTACTGGCTCCCCTGGGTCAGTGGACACCTCAATCGTGCTTTGAGGTATGTGGCGGTGGTATCCACCAGCAGAAAACTGTGCTCTCGCACAATACTTCATGCTTCGCAATGCTAAACCGCCAGTCATTTTTGTTTAACTTAACATGACGTCACGGTTGCTATGTTTTGGCCCAACAAAGATCGGACGGACAAGATTCTTGGTCGGAGTTGCTGAGTATATGGGTGCTTTCGCACAAATAAACACCTAAAACAGCCAGCCGGATTTTCAAAAACAGAAGCTCTCAGGCGATATTCAGTGGAACATTTGAATGCGAGGTGGTACACTTACGTTCGTTGCATACTTAGGTTCGTTATATCCAAAGTTCACCGACTAAAGTTCGTTTTATTCCGGGTAGCATAATAAGGTTCGTTGTGCCACGCGACACGCGTGACGGCGATCGCCATTTCCGCTTGCGACCCTAACATTTATAACGCATTAATAAAAACCGAAATGTCCAACCCCTACTTATTATGCTTAAAAAGGCGCGCACAAAGCGCCCGAGAGTAGGGAACATACATGGGCGCCACATGTAGGCTTCCTAGCCTAAGAAGCCTTTCGAAGAGGTTGGTGGTGTGGTATGGGGTAGTCACCCGATCACTGGGAAAAGCTGGGCGTGCTCACGTGATGCCGGGCCAGCGCGCGCCCCACCCGAAGACGACAAATGTAGCGCGAGGCATATACAAGGGGTGGCCACGTGGAAGCTTCTTTTCCCTTTATTGAGTACAAGTGATCAGCAACCTCTGCCTCCCGATTATTGGCCGCTCCACCAGTGTGGGTATGTGCCATCTTTTGAAAGGCTAACAACCACAACTAAGTGGAAGCTTCATCATAAGCCCCGATGCTCAACCGGCAAACGGATCATAAACAGCTGTGCTGTGAAACATGCTGAAAACCGGACCGAACTACTAAAGGGGCACGTGTACTCGGAGCCAGAGGAAGACGGAAGAACACGACCTTCGAAGGCTGGAGCCAAAGGCGCGCAATAGAAGAAGACGAAGATTGTGCTGCTGGACGCGTTCAGTTGGGACCAGGATGACGCTGGCGACCAGGGTGAGCAGTGGCCAACGAGAATGACGGGGCGCGCCGTTTCCTCTGGACGTTAATGAGTCAAAGGAAGGCATGGAGTCGACCATGACGCCCCTTGACGAAAAGCAGCGCTCTGTCGACGAGTGCCAGGTCTCCAAGGGGGCCATGCGAGGCATCCAGAACACGGCCCGCTGTGGTTTGGCGGGCTGACGCTGGACCCGCAGTCCGTCAAGCAGTCGCGGTCCCCACAGGAGGTCTGCGGGCTAACGGGCCAGAGGAAGGCCGCCAGAGTCGAACCGGATCGAGAAGAGTGGCGAATACGTGTTCCAGAACCAGACGGTGCTCTCGTCGTTCAGTTCTGGAGGCACACCCTTCTTGAAGCCACAGGACATCGACCGGTGAGCTGCTATTAATGCGAGAGGGTTAGTACCCCGTGCCGAAAAAAAATGCCCGGTGTCCGCGTTGGCTTCGGCGACGGTTTGAAGCCTTGCAGCCGGAGAAGCCGGCTACTCTGGCGTCTCCGACAACCTAGGTGGGACATTTAGGTCACGTGGCCTTTTGGTGTCTTCGCAATCTGCCCGCCGGGTTGTGAGCAAGCTAATGATCGTTGCAGGTACCAGTTAAATTAATGACTAGCCCCGAGAAGTTGCCCGGTAAGAGCAATCGAGTCCCCACATGCACCACCGGTGGCAACACCTTCCATCGCGGGGCGGTGGCGCATCACTCAACCACGGCACCATTGCGTCAGGACTGGTACGAAGATTTGGTTTGGCTTATGAGGGTTTAGCCTCCCAAAGCGGCTGAGGCTATGAGGGACGCCATAGTGACAGGTTCCGGAAATGTCGACCACATGGGGTTCTTTAACGTGCACTTACATGGCACAGTACACGGGCCTCTAGATTTCCGCCGCCACAGAAGTTTGACCGCCGCGGCCGGGATCGATCCCGCGTCTTTCGGGTCAGCAGCCGAGCGCCATAACCACTGAGCCACCGCGGCTGCTTAGTGGAACGAACACTCCCAGCGACCTATGAATGAAAAGTCAAAAATTACAAACTACGCATATATGGGCATTAACCCATTAACGCTATAGCGTCTTACCCGTAAAGCGGAGCTTGAATGTCCCAGTTTGTAACGCCTTAACGTTTACGGCTCCGTTCGCCTGAAAATCCTGTCGGCGTTGTCGGCGTCGGGGTTGTGAGCTAAAAATCACGAGCATGTCTCTGGCTGGTAGTCGTCAGAGAGCAACCTAGAAGGCAGGTGAGACACTAGGTCACGTGACGTCTTCACAACCTGCCCACCGGAGAGTCAGCAAACTTCCCACCGTGGCAGGTTCCAGTTAAATTAATGATTTAACGCTAGTGAAGACCAACCTGGGCCACACAAGGACCTCTGCTGACACCTGCCATCACGGGGCAGTGGCGCAACGCTTAACTGCTGCACCACTGCGCCATGAAGGGTATGAGCACTTCCAGTTGTCTATGAATGTACAGCATAGAAAGTCCATCTTCATATATGGGAATTACGCCTTACCTTATCGCGTCATGCCTTTAAGGCGAAGCTTAAGTGTCCCCTGCCTATTTTTCTATTTTCTTTCTGCCTATTGATTTCGCCTGTCCTGCCTCGTTTCTCCTGTAGTGCTCCTTTTCACCCTTAATCCTGTCCGTGCGCATACTCATGCTCCCTGCCTTTTCTCCGTGCAGAGGCGGCTTCCAACTCCTTTTCTGCCGTGGAGACACTTCCTCGGGAAGAAAACTTCGCCAGCGTGGAACCGGCTCCTTGCGGACAGTGGTGGCGCTGACGGCGCCACTGCGCATGCTCAATATCTGTGATATCGATTTCTTATTACTTATGATGGAGGTAGTGTAGGGATAATGTTCTTAATATCTGTGCAACTGCAGGCACGGCTGCTTGCCGACACTTAATGCGGTTGATATCAGTGATCTGCCGATGTTGTTTGTCGATTTCACTGGGAAATAATAATGCGCTCCGCAAGACTTATGATAAAGCTTTTTCTAATATGGTTTGGCGTCAGAGCCCCCTTCTGCGATGTAGACCGGACAGGCGGGGTCCTGAGGTATTGATGGTCTTGATGCGGTTTCGTATAATCAATATTCTTCCTGTTTGTGGTTACCCGCGCAAATTTGTGTTTTTGTAAGTCTTGAGGCTTCATTTGCTTGGAATTATCTTTTATTACTGGCTATATTTATTTCAGCTCTAATTAAATAACCAATTACTCCACATGCACGTCATGATTTCTCCTGCGACATTTTGATGCTCTATCTAATGCATGCATTCTAACTCAATTCGTTCGGACGCTATCGTGATGACAAGCTCGTGATCACGTGAAACCGCTAGCACAGCCATAGAATGCTTACGCATTAATAACGGGTATAATAATGCGGGCATCTGTACTGCGTCTCAGTGGTCACAAAAAATCCGTAAACTTACTGCAGCAGAAAACGAGAAGGTTGCCGTGCGATGAACATTAGTTCATGTTCGTGGCTGGTTTTTGGGGTCGTCTAAACTACAATAAATTATCTGCCGTCACTATGAGGCCGACTTCTTACGATTGTGGTGGTAGCGGTTTTTTATTAAAATAATAGTAAACAGGAAGAAAAAGGTCTTTGCTAGCCCCGGCATCTGCCATTGATACTGAAGCACCTGAGCTGGGGCAGCGTAAACAAAGAATAGCGACTTCTACTCATAGCATAATTGAAAAAAACGCCTAAAGACGGAACACTGTGGCGACATCAAGACTGTTTGCAAAAATGGCCTGTTTTCAGGCAGTTTGCCATGCTATAGCTAAGAAAAGATGCGCACCCTCTCCAAGAACGGCATCTGAATTGCAAATTACTTCGTAACTGAAATTTGTCTTTTTAGACCAAATAACT